>NW_012105298.1:499475-543889 GCF_000951045.1 Mandrillus leucophaeus
TATACATATATATATATATATATATGTATGTATGTATTTTTTTTTGAGACAGTCTCACCCAGCCTGGAGTACAGTGGCGCCATCTCAGCTCACTGCAACCTCCGCGTCCCGGGTTTAAGCGATTCTCCTGCCTCTGCTTCCTGAGTAGCTGGGATTACAGGCGCCTGCCACTGTGCCTGGCTAAGTTTTATATTTTTAGTAGAGATAGGGTTTCACTGTGTTGGCCAGGCTGGTCTCAAACTCCTGATCTTGTGATCCACCCGCCGCGGCCTCCCCAAGTGCTGGAATTGCAGGCATGAGACACCATGCCCGGCCTTTATTTTTTATTTTTTGAGGCAGAGTCTTGCTTTGTTGCCCAGACTGAAGTGCAGTGGTGTGAACTTGGCTCACTGCAACCTCTGTCTCCCAGGTTCAAGCAATTCTCCTGCCTCAGCCTGCTGAATAGCTGGACCTACAGGTGCATGCCACCATGCCCGGTTAATTTTTGTATTTTTAGTAGAGGTGGGGTTTCACCATGTTGGCCAGGCTAGTCTTGAACTCTTGACCTAAAGTGATCTGCCTGCCCTGGCTTCCCAAAGTGCTGGGATTGCAGGCATAAGCGGCCATGCCAAGCCAAAGATTGTCAATATTTTATTTTTTTGTTTTATTTTTTATTTTAGATATGCTTAGATATTTTTAATGGGAGAGTTGATTTGAAGAATTGAGCCTGCTATTAACGGAAATTAGAATTTTTTTCTCAAATTCGTCTTACCATTTTATTGTTTTTAAATATTGCCTATTCCCTGGTTTATGTTGAGCAATGTTCCAATGTTTCTCCTGATTTTACCTTAATTCGATACATTTTTATATTTCTATTTCACTTTTCCCTGAATTTTGCCAGCTTACATTTTATTTCTTTCTGTGGTCTTGACATATCTCCTCTGCACTCCTGCAACTCTGCTTTGTGCTCATATGTCACAGACTTGATTGCAGCATACGATTTTTAACATTCGTGGTGAATCCAAGGTCACATTTTCTAATGCATTTTATTGGTCAGCCATTTCTTCTTATTTCATTTCTCCTCTTTCTGTAGAATGTCTTACACAGATTTGGGGATTGTTCCTTTTTGATTAATTACTCATTTTTGAAACAAGCAAATTTTTCCTGGACCAGCTATTAATAGAGTTTCTGTTTAGGAGGGATCATCCAGATTGGCTAGTAGTTCCCCATGCTCTGGAATTTTTTTCTTTTTCTTTTTTTTTTAGATTTTGTTTCTCCCATATTAAGGACATAGTTATCCTTATGTTATTAAGGGACAAATAATTCAGAAAGCAACACCTTTCTTCTATGCTTCCAAAAATATAGATTTCTGAACTTATGGTTTGTCCCTCTGATGAATTTCTTTTTCTTTAAATTTAATTTAATTTAATTTTAAGTTCTAGGGATACACGTGCAGGACGTGCAGGTTTGTTACATAGGTGAATGTGTGCCATGGTGGTTTGCTGCACCTAACAATCCATTACCTAGGTATTAAGCTCCACAAGCATTAGTTCTTTATCCTGATGCTCTCCCTCCTTTCAAGTCCCACCAACAGGCCCCAGTGTGTGTTGTTCCTGTCCTGTGTCCATGTGTTCTCATTGTTCAGCTCCCACTTATAAGTGAGAACATGTGGTATTTGGTTTCTGTTCCTGTGTTAGTTTCTGAGGATGATGGCTTCTAGCTCAATCCATGTTCCTGGAAGGGACATGATCTCATTCCTTTTGCGTAGTATTCCATGGTGTATATGTACCACGTTTTCTTTATCCAGTCTATCATCAGTGGGCATTTGGGTTGATTCCATGTCTTTGCTACTGTGAGTAGTGCTGCAGTGAGCATATGCATGCATGTATCTTTAAAATAGAATGATTTATATTCCTTTGGGTATATATCCAGTAATGGGATTGCTGGGTTAAATGGTATTTCTGCCTCTAGGTCTTTGAGGAATTGCTACACTGTCTTCCACGATGGTTGAACTAACTTACATTCCCACCAACAATGTAAAAGCGTTCCTATTTCTCTACAGCCTCATCAGCATCAATTTCTTGACTATTTAATAATTGCCGTTCTGACTGGTGTGAGATGGTATTTCATTGTGGTTTTAATTTGCATTTCTCTAATAATTAATGATTTTGAGCTTTTTATCATGTTTGTTGGCTGTATAAACGTCTTCTTTTCAGAAGTGTCTGTTAATATCCTTTGCCCACTTTTTAATGAACATTTTTTCATGTTTGTTGGCTGCTTGTGTGTTTTCTTTAAATGTCTGTTCATGTCCTTTGCTCATTTTTAAAAAATGGGGTTGTTGTTTTCTTGTTTTTGTTTGAGTTCCTTGTAGCTTTTGTATATTAGTTTAAAGGCAATTTTTGAAATGGTGTTGTGGCTGTTTTTATTAAGCCATGCTCTTCCCAGGACAGAATTTGTGTGTTTTAGGATTTCCAGAGTACCTTCACAGATTTTTTTCATTTTATTATTATTACTAATAATGTGTGAGGTGAGCTAATAAGACATCATTTTATTTTAGAGTTGAGATAACTGAGGATCAGTAACCTTGGATATGTATTGCCCATTTTATCGTATAAAATCTTATTTTCTTTTTCACCGTTTTATTTTTTAATGAGAGCTTACTACTGATTCTCTTTCATATTTAGGAACTCTTTATAACTGGAAATGTACAGTGTAAAAAAAATGTATTCTTAATATATTTGCCCTGATAAGTAAAGTTCAATGGAGAATGGAAGCTTTTAAAATTTGCCTATTTTTAGGGCAAAAAAAATTAGTTTCTTTACCTATATGGCAGTAATGAAAACAAATTCTGAAAACCTGAAAAATTTATTGTGAACTGAAATTACATACATATGGATAAATATTGCAGAAAGGTTCTGTATTAATTCGTTTTCATGCTGCTGATAAAGACATACCTGACACTGGGTAATTTATAAAGAAAAACAAGTTTAATGGACTCACAGTCCTATCTGGCTGGGGAGGCCTCACAATCATGGTGGAAAGCAAAAGGCACGTCTTATGTGGTGGCAGACAAGAGAGAATGAGAGCCAACTGAAAGGGAAAACCCATTATAAAAGCATCAGATCTTGTGAGAGTTATTCACTACCATGAGAACAATATGGGGGTCATGATTCAATGATCTCCCACCGGGTCCCTCCCACAACATGTAGGAATTATGGGAGCTATAATTCAAGATGAGCTTTGGGTAGGCACACAGCCAAACCATATCAGATCCATACATTCAATAATGGGAAATTGAGTACTTGAAATGTCTATTCCCTATAGATTTTGGACATGTGCCTGGAGACAAAGCATACGAGTGACATTTTCTGGGGGGTAGATGTTAACCTAAAACACCTATGATGTCCTTAAAAAATATGTCCCAAGGGATTTAGTAAATATTCTTACAATTTTAATTCTGTCATATCCTATTTAATCTATTGTATTCTGTTTTGTTTTCCTTTTCCATTGTTTTGGTGCTTTCTATATTTCTGCAGCTGGACTTTATTATTACCTATAATTTTAGCATATGCTCAAAATTAAAGATTGCTTAGTCATTTTAAACTTTTGTCTTTAAATAAGTAAATAACCCAGACATGAACCAATTTAGCATAATTCTCTTAAGGTAGGCAAAAAGACCTACTGTATTAGAGACCCCTCTATTTAGGGGAATAAGAAAGAATCTTGTCTCTGGTTCTAAGTAGCCATACCTGAGAACCCGATTCCCTCTGGAGTCAGGACTATTAGGTAGGACAGTTTAACCAATAAGTAAATCAGTGCCACAAGGGTAGGTGCAGTAATTACACATTTGGGGATATTTTCACTATGGTTTTTCAGATCTCCTGAGAAAAAAAGGCTTTCTATATAACCTTTGAAAGTGCCTTCACTATAATATATAATAAGAAAAATAAATGAGTCTGCAAACAACAAGAGCTCATTTGTTCATTTTTGTTGAATGTTTACCATGTCTCTGGCACATTATTTATTCTAGTTGTGTTACAGGAAAGGGGTCCAATCCAGACCCCAAGAGAGGGTTCTTGGATCTTGCACAAGAAATAATTCAGGGCAAGTCCATGAAATGAAAGCAAGTTCATTAGGAATGTGGAATAAAATGACCTGCTGATTGCCCATTTTTATGGTTATTTTTTGATTACATGTGAAACAACAAGTGGGTTATTCATGCCTCCCCTTTTTAGACCACTTAGGGTAACTTCCTGATGTTGCCATGGCATTTGTAAACTGTCATGGCACTGGTGGGAGTGTAGCAGTGAGGACAACCAGAGGTCACTCTCATGGCTATCTTGGTTTTGGTGGGTTTTAGCCGGCTTCTTTACTGCTTTACTGCAACCTGCTTTATCAGTAAGGTCTTTATGACCTATATCTTGTGCAGACCTCCTATCTCATCCTGTGACTTAGAATGCCTTAACCATCTGGAAAAGCAGTCTAGTAGGTTTTGGTCTTGTTTTACCCAGCTCCTATTCAAGATGGAGTTTCTCTGGTTCACCTGCCTCTGACAGTTGTATCGTAATTGTGTTAAATTCTGGGGTCTCAATGTTATATCCCTGAGATATTCAACATGGGCCTTTGGGTTGAGAGAGTATAGGTCATAAACCTTGAACTCTAGATCATAATGGGAACTAACTCTCCCCTACCCTGTGGCTGACATGGTAGAATTGTAACTGTGTTAATGAAGGGTTAAAAGAGCTTATCTGTCCATCTGGTCACAATATTCTAGGACATTCGGGTAGACTCTCCTGTACTTTTAACTCATTGGATTAAGTGTCTAGACTAGTTAAGCCTTGGATTAAACTTCAGCGTATATTGCCAACACCAAAACTGACATGGGTATTTAACTATTTGGAAAATACAAAATTACATACAACCTCTTCAAAATAATTCACATGCATTAAAGAGTAAAATGCAAAAAGTAAGACCATAATAATGTAGAGAAAAAAGTATTTATATGAAAAAGTATATATTTATCTAAATCTTGAGATGGGAAAATACTTTTTAAATATAAAGACAGTGAAAAATTAAAAGATCAATTGTTTGATACTGTAGATATTAAGTCTTAAAAATCTCATGAATGAAATTAAAAATTGAAGAACCAGCTGGGAAAAAATACTTGCCTCCCATCCTACAAGAAAGAAGTATAAATGATTGTGATCATTTGCAAAACTCTTCCCTCTCTTTAGTAATAGTAGAAGAAGTGGGATATAACACTGAGGTTTAATCTCCATAAGTCTAAGTGGCAAAAGAATGAGAAAGGTATGATAGTGCCATGGGTAGTCACATTAAGGTATATTTGTAGAACCTTTCTGGAAGGCAACTTGGACAATATTTCTCAAGACTTTTCTTAATGTTTTTATCCTTTTTTAGTAATTTTACTTCAAGTTTTTTCTAATAAAGCAATGAGCGATCCAACCAAGATTTATATAGAAGGATGCCAATTGCAACAATAAGTATTAAATTTAAAATAGAAAAACTGGAAACAACTCTAGGATCCATCAATGAAGAAAATGGTTAAATAATGGTAAATATTCATGTGATAGAATACTATGCTTTCATTAAGACCCAGTTATATGTAATAATATTTGTAAATTCTCATTAAGTATGTATTAGTTCATTTTCATGCTGCTGATAAAGACATACCCAAGACTGGGCAATTTACAAAGGAAAGAGGTTTAATGGAGAACTCACAGTTCCATGTAGTTGGGGAAGTCTCACAATCATGGTGGAAGGCAAGGAGGAGCAAGTCACGTCTTACATGGATGACAGCAGGCAAAGAGAGAGCTTATGCAGGGAAACTCCCCCTTATAAAACCATCAGATCTTCCGAGACTTATTCACTATTGTGAGAAAAGAACAGGAAAGACCTGCACCCATGATTCAATTACCTCCCACTGGGTGCCCACCACAACATGTGAAGATTCAAGATGAGATTTGGGTGGGGACACAGGCAAATCATATTAAGGTACTTTAAGTAAAATAAAGTCATAAGGTTATATGTGCTGTGTGATTCCCCCACCATAGGTGTGTACATGCGAGATAATTGGTTTAAAGTAATCTTTATTTTAATTTATATTTTCTGCATTTAAAATTTTTTCTCTGGTGATAATTATAATTAAAAAACAGAGACTGATAAACTCTTTTGTTCAGTGGAAAAAATGCGATTTGCCTTGGAGTCTTTAAGCTGCTCCAGATTTATGTGCACTTGCTTTAATTGTAAATACCTGAAAAAATATTTCATCCTCCAAAGTTGGTAGGCCACATGTGTAGAGAGCTTATTGCATTTCAGCCCTCTAATAAAGTAAAAGCTTAGCACATCATATCAAAGCAACATACTGTTTTTTTTTTTTTTCTAAGAATTAAAGTACTTGGTTGTTACATGTTTATAGCTTAGTGGTGGTTCTTATAATTAAATAAATTAATTTTACCTGCTATTCAGACAAGGACTCCCCAGCCTGAATACACATAAAATTCTTGGAGAAAGGCTTCTGCAATCTGTGAGACATCTGGAATTGTGGCATGAAAAGCTTTCTCAAACCTGACTAAGTGCTCTTTTCTTTCTCTCACAACAGCATTATTCCAGTTGGAGATATAAAGCAGAGAACTATCATTCTCATAACTGTTCTGAGAGTCACCATGTCACATCTTTCACTCCTCAAGCCTTCAGAATTCCAGTGCTAAACATTTATCTGGCATCTAAGGAATAAAGCATTCAGGATAGAAAGGCTGTGATACTACCCTGCTAGTGTCAATCCATATGCAACAGGTCCTGCTGAGGTGTGAAATAGGTTGATACAGGGATGGAAGAAAACAATAAAGTGTCTGAGAGAAATTCTGAGGAAAAAATACTGTGCACCGCCTTTAGGGAAGGTCACCTCTAGCTCTGCATGACTAAGAGCAGTCATCATAGACACTATGGCACAAGCAGCCCAAATACTCAGGGAGACTCCACATTGAGTGAGGTGTATTTTAACGCTCCTTCAGGAGAAACAAATATGCCCGTACCTATTTTGATACTGAATAACAAATTTGTTCCATGGAAATGTCCTATTACTTATTGAAGCCAGGTATTTTCCTCCTTCTTCATTTTTTAAACTGGAAACTTAATTTAGAAAGTTAACATAAATTCCCAGTTTTTATTCTGTTTGCTGTGCTTCTGAAAGGCTTCATGTAATCTTCTTGTAGTTAAGTATTTTGCTTTCCTCTTCCTCCCTTACTCAAATATACTTTGTTATAGCACCTAACATAATTTTAAAAACTCACTTGTGAGTTAATTGAACTAATTTCTGAAATCTTAATATTAAAGTTAAAACGTTTTACCTGTTAAGCATTGAAAAAGCTGTGCACAATTAAGCAAGTTAGACACAGCTAATTGAGAATAAGAGATGAAAAAAATGCAACCTCATTAATGTTGACCCTTACACAGTAATTCTTTACATTTGTACAATGAGAAAATTACTATAGAATGATGAAAAATATGAGGTTTGAATCACATGATAGCATATCTTGAATCACACACTCATCTGCCACTTCCTAGTAATTCTATTTCTTATTGATTTCAATTTCATCATTAAAAAATAGTCTGATAATCCCTATCTTGTTTTTAAAAATAGAATTATGTAAAGGAGTTGAAGTAGTTTATCTGTAAAGAAATACTAATAAAAATCTCCTGGTAGTGTACATAATGTACATTATGACTCCATAAATGTTAGTTTTGTAATTAGGTTATTCTAATTATTACTATCTACAGTATATAGAGGGTGCTTCAGCTACTTTAAGATGCTTTAAAATATTTTGTAGTTAGTTGCAAATTAGGCTTAATTTTCCACAAGCACATCACTTAGTACACATATTTTGGGTTTTATACTTCCTCTATTGAACAAATTTACAAGCAAAAAGACTCTTACATAAGCATAATTTATCTTGTCAACAATATGTTGAATTAATCTTCATCCTCTCGAAGCTCCTGTTTAAAGAAGATATATATAAACCAACAGTTTTTAATACAGCAGTTGTAAACTTTAACAGTTATAATAATAATAGCCAACCTTTCCATGGCACCTACTATGTGCCAGGAGCTGTGTTTAACACTTATAGTAACTTATTAAATCAAATCAGCTACCTTGTCAGATAATACAGATAAATAAGGAAATCAAGGTATAGGAAATTAAGTAATTTTCCAAGGTTACTGTTACATAACAAAAAATATATATTCAGTCTTTGCCCCTGGTTCCTGGCACAGAGCTCCTAAAACTCTTGGAATTTCCTGAATGATAGACGTAAGAGGAGCATATATTTTGCTATTTATAATAAGCACCTTTCAACTACCCCTGAATTTATGCTAGTGAGGTGACTCTTGGAGGATGGGGGCTGGTTGCGGGGATAACCACCATGTAATTAGAGGATTCGAACTTTTAACACCAATTCCAGGGAGGAAAGAAGGGCAGGAGATTAAATTAATCACCAATGATCAATGATTTGATCCATCATACCTATTTAATGGGGCGTTTATAAAACTCCTACACTATGGGGTTTGGAGAGATTCTGGGTTGGTGAATACATTCACATGTTGGGAGCACGGTGCACCTCAAACTCCATGGGGACAGAAGCTCTGATGCTCAGGACTCTTCCAGACCTCACCCTATGTACCCCTTCATCTGGTGCTCATATGTATCCTTTATAATAGCCTTTACAATAAGCTGGTAATTGCAAGTAAAGTGTTTTCCTGAGTTCTTTGAGCAATTATAGCAAATTATTGAAGAAGGGTTTGTGAAAACTCTTGATTTGTAGCCAAGTTGGACAGAAGTGTGGGTAACCTGGGAATCTATTATAATACATATGCTTGGCATCTGATGGTGGTGGGCAGTTTTGTGGGACTGAGCCCTTAGTGTGTGAGGTCTGTGCTAACTTCAGGCAGTTAGTGTGAGAATTGAATTAAATTGTCAGATAACCAGTTGGTCTCCGTGGAGAACTGGAGTCTTCAGTAGAAAACCCATACATTTGGTGTCAGAAGTCTTGTGAGTACTAAAACTTCTTTTTTTGTTTAGTCACTCAGCTATTCACTTAAATGAACTGAAATTAAAAATTTAATGTTTATACATTTTTTTAAACATATTTATGATTTTACTTATAAAGAAATCTGTAAAGCCACAAAAAGTCAAGACACAATTCAATGATTGAAAACCGGTTTGTTTACTTAATGGCAACTTTTTCGTGGGTCCTTTACTTATCCAACCTCAGCAGTGCCTCTCCTTTGCAGGCACTGGATTAGGATTGAGCACCCAAGTCCAACTCCAAGAATAAGCGCATTGGTAGCCTCATTCTTCCTTTTCTCACAAGTGGTAAAGTTACCATGGTCTGTCAGTACAGGTTATTGCAACCAGATAAACAGACTTACGTCTTGACTGTGAGAATAGTGTTCTGAAAATCTCTATACCTGTTATAGTTAAAAACAACGCTCCTTGGAAATAGTCTACAGTGCTTTTCCTCTATTTTCCTTTTTCTGAAAAAGCTTTCTTTTCGTACTCAACCTATGATAAATCTTGGAACTAGCGTCCTGATGAAAGATTTGAAGTATAAATAGTATGTGGTATTTTGTTTCTAAAATTCTGTAATTTTGGCCAGGTGTGGTGGCTCACGCTTGTAATCCCAGCACTTTGGGAGGCTGAGATGGGTGGATCACCTGAGATTGGGAGTTCGAGACCAGACTGACAACATGGAAAAACCCCATCTCTACTAAAAATACAAAAATTAGCCAGGTGTGGTGGCAAGTGCCTGTAATCCCAGCTACTTGGGAGGCTGAGGCACGAGAATCGCTTGAACCTGGGAGGCAGAGGTTGTAGTGAGCTAAGATCACGCCGTTGCACTCCAGCCTGGGCAATAAGAGTGAAACTCCGTCTCAAAAAAAAAAAAATTCTATAATTTTTTCCTTTACTATCTCTTCTTCCACTTTTTATGATAGCTATCATAAGACACAATTTTTTTTCAGGTAGTTTTAAAATTATACTTTAAGTTCATAAGACATAATTATTAAGATAAATGTAAAATAAAAGGTTATTGCAATCAAATTTTGAAAATCAAACTACATTAGCATAAAAACAGTTTTATTAATATATTTATATGATGTTCACATATATTCAAATATATTCTTTTGATTTTTGTCAACCTAAGTAACAAACAGGCTCTCTAAAAGAAAATGTATTTATTTTTGAATAAAGCATCGCAGTGGGAATACTCATGCCATAATAAACTATGTACACATTCAGGAAGGCAAAGAAAGACAAAGGTTTTTAAAGGAAAAAATGAGGATTATTACACAATTGTTTTGAAATATTTTCCTTGGTTACATAGATCAATAAGAAGGGTGATGACAGTCAGTGGTTGTCCAGTGGAAACTTCCACTGGAACAGGCACCAGGGTAGGAAATCCTAAACTATAATTGATGAAGTGCGGAGGTTCAGTGTGGATAAGACTGAGAGATTAAAAACTCTGAAAGGACATAGAAACTCTGGTCGTAAGGGAGGCCCTCACATTTTGGTGAGTTTTACCACCAGGAGCTCTACCAGGTCCTCACAGCGAATATCAGAGAAAAATTCACACATGAATCTGTCACAAGGAGGGAAAAATGAACCATTCTGAAATATGCTAAAGCATTTTATTCTTCTTCACAAGGCTTTCCTGCAGGAGAAACAATTTTACCAGAGCTTGACCTACTGGGCTTATGTCAGAGCCTCATCTTCCTATAGGAAGGGAAGTACTCAACTCCACCCATCTTGCTCTACCTAAGGGGGAAAAACTGAGAAGCACTTGCTACATTCACGGTCCAGAGTATACACTCACCAAAAGACTGAGATCTTATCACAGGATTGTAGAATACTTCCCCTCTACCTGTACCTTACCACTACATTACTAAAGACCTATTTACTGCAGTTTCTTTAACCCAGTACATTATATCTGCCTAGCAACAAAAAATAAGACATATTTAAAGGCAAATAACAGTTTGAAAAGACTGAACAGGCATCAGAACCAGAACAAGACCCAGATATGGCAGGAACGTTGGAATGATCAGACCATAAATTTGAAAATAACTATGATTAATATGCTAAACGCTTTAATGGAAATAGTAGACAACATCCAGTAACAGATGAGTAATGTCAGCAGAAAGATGGAAATTCTAAGAAAGAATAAAAAAGAATTATTAGAGATCAAAAACATTACGGTAGAAATGAAGAATGCCTTTGATGATAGGCTTATTAGTAGACTGACCATAGCAGAAAAAAATCTCTAAATTTGAGGATATAACGGTAGAAACTTCCAAAACTGAAGAGCAGAGAAAAAGGACTGAAAAAAGAAAAAAACCTAGAATATCCAAGAACTGTGGGCTAACTACAGAAAGTATAACATATGCATGATGGGGATACTAGAAAAAGAAGAAAGAGAGGAAGGAACAGAAAAAATATTTCAAGCAGTAATGACTGAGAATCTTCTCAAATTATTTTTAGACTCCAAAACACAGATGCGGGAAGCTCAGAGAACATTAGGCAGTATAAATGCCAAAAAACTACATCTAAGCACATCATTTTCAAACTACAGAAAAAGAATCTAGAGGAAAAAAACACCTACCTCTACCTATATAGAAGCAAAGATAAGAAGCACACTTGACTTCTCCTCAGAAACCATGCAAGCAAAAAGAGAATGGGGTAACATATTTAAAGCATTGAGTGAAAGACACCACCAATCTGTACTGCTATGCCTTATGAAATTACTCTTTAAAATTGAAGCAGAAATAAAGGTTTTCTCAGACATAGAAAAATTGAGGGAATTTGTTGCCAGTAAACCTGCCTTGCAAGACATGTTAAATCAAAAGTACTTCAGAGAAAAGGAAAATAATATAGTTCAGAAACTCAAATCTACATATAGAAGGAAAACATGTCAGAGAAGGAACAAGTGAAAGTAAAATGAAAGCTTACTTTTCTTATTCTTAATTGGCCTAACAGAGAACATTATTCAAAATAATAATAGAAACAATGTATTTGAAAAAAATACATATTCTGTATATGCTTATGCATGAGTGAAATGAATGATAGCAATGATACTATGGGTGGGAGGGAAGAATTAGGAATATTTTGTTATTGTTAGGCATTTGCACTATCTGTGAAGTGGTATAGTATTATTTGAAAGTGGACTTGGATTAGTTGTAAATGGACATTGCAAACTCTAGGGCAACCACTAAAAAAGTAGAAAAAAGAAGTATAATCAACGTGCTAACAAGGGAGAAAAATGGAATCATAAAATGGTAAATTAAAACCACAAAAGGCAGAAAAACTGTGCAATACAAAAACAGGAACAAAAAACAAGGGCAACAAACAGCACAACAAATATAGTAGCTTACGGTAGCTATTAATCTAACTATATCAACAGTCCCTTTGTACATCAATGGTCTAATGCACCAATTAAAGGACAGAGATTGTCAGAGTGGATCAAAAAACAAGACCTAATTATATGTTGTTTACAAGAAATCCACTTTAAATATAGAGATACATATAGATTAAGGGTAAATTCATGGAGAAAATAATACCGTGCTAACACTAATCATAAGAAAGTAGGAGTAGTTACTTTAATTTTAGAAAGAGTAGACATCACTGCAAGAAAAGTTAACAGGTTTAAAGAGAGCATTACATAATGATAAAGATTTCAGTAGTCAAAGATGACATATGAATCATTAATGTATATATACCTAACAATAGGGGATCAAAATTTGCAAGGCAAAAACTCCTAGAACTGCAAGGAGAAATAGATAAATTTGCTAATATAACTGGAGACTTCAGCGTCAGTCTATCAGAAAGAATGACGCACCCAGCAGAAAATCAGTAAGGACATAAACTCAAAAGCACTACAAACCCACTGGATATAATTGACATCTGTAGAGTTCTTCATCCAAGAACAGCATAATATACATTATTTTTCACATGGGACATTCACAAAGGTAGACCACATTCTGGACCATAAAGCACATCTTAAAAATTTTTAAAGAACAGAATTAATACAATTTCTAGTCTCAAACAATAATGAAATTAATAATAACAGAAAGATAGCTGGAAAAATTCCCACATATTTGGAGATTAAGCAACATTCTTATAAATAACCCATGGGTGAAAGAAGAAATCTCAAGATGAATTAAAACTATTTTGAACTAAATGAAAATGAAAATACAAGTTATTAAAATAGGGGATACAGAGAAAGCAATACTTAGAGGAAAATTTATAGCATTGTATGCATATGTTTGAAAAAAGAAAGATCTAAAATTAATCTAAGCTTCCACTATAGAAAGCTAGAAAAGTAGAATAAATTAAGTCCAAAGTAAGCAGAAAAAAATAAAAAATAAAAATTAGAGCAGGAAACAGGCTGGGCATGGTGGCTCATGTCTATAATCCCAGCACTTTGGGAGGCCAAGGAGGGTGGATTACCTGAGATCAGGAGTTTGAGACTAGCCTAGCCAACATGGTGAAACCCCATCTCTACCAAAAATACAAAAATTAGCCAGATGTGGTGGCAGATGCCTGTAATCCCAGCTAGTCGGGAGGCTGAGGCAGAAGAATTGCTGAATCTGGCAGGCAGAGATTGCAGTGAGCCAAGATTGCACCACTGCACTCCAACCTGGGTTGACAGAGGGAGACTCCATCTCAAAAATATATATATTTATATATTTTTTTTCATTTCTAATATCAGAAATGAAAGAGAGGACATAATATTGATCCCATAGACATAAAAAAGATAACAAAGGAATACCATGAACAACTCTCTGGCCACACATTTAATAACCTAGATGAAATAAATGGAGCAATTTCTTCAAAGACAATCTGTCAAAGCTCACACAAGAAGAAATAGGCAGTTTGGATACGTCTATGTTTATTAAAGAAATGGAATCAATCAAAACTTTGCAAAATAGAAGGCCCCACACCCAGATAGGTTCATTGGTGAATTCTACCAAATATTTAAAAAAGATATTTTACTAATTATCTACAATCTCTTTGAAGGAAGAAGCAGAGGGAATTTTTTCTAACTCATTCTAGAAAATGAGTAGACAAATTATAGGCTATAAGAAAATATTTGCAAAGGATATACAGGACTGTTAGCCAAAATAAACAAAGAACTTAAAACTCAACAATAAGAAAATGAGCAACCTGTTAAAATGAGCAAAAGACTTGAACTAAGAAAAGAAGATAGGCTGAGCGCGGTGGCTCACGCCTGTAATCCTAGCACTTTGGGAGGCTGAGGTGGGCGGATCACCTGAGGTTGGGAGTTTGAGACTAGCCTGACCAACATGGAGAAACCCCGTCTCCACTAAAAATACAAAATTAGTCGGGCACGGTGGCGCATGCCTGTCAGGGAGGTTGAGGCAGGAGAATCGTTTGAACCCGGGAGGCGGAGGTTGTGGTGAGCCGAGATCATGCCATTACACTCCAGCCTGGGGAACAAGAGTGAAACTCTGTCTCAAAAAAAAAAAAAAAAAAAAAGAAAAGAAAAGAAGATAGACACATCACAAGTAAGCATATAAAAATATTCATCATTATATTATTAGGGAATTGCAAATTAAAACACTGAGATACCATTATACACTTAGAACAGTCAGAATCAAGAACACTGAAAACACCATTTGCAGGCTAGAATATGCAACAACGAGAACTCTCATCATTTATTGGTGTTGGAAATGTAAAATGATACAGCCACCTTGGAAGACAGTTGACAGTTTCTCACAAAATGAGCCATATTCGTACCATATGATCCAGCAATCACAGTTTGTGATATATACTCAAAGGATTTGAAAACATGTCCACACAAAAACCTGCACATTGGTATTTATGCAGTTTGTTCATTATTGCCCAAACTTGGAGGCAATCAAGATGCCTTTCAATAGGAATGCATCTATAAACTGTGGTACAGCTATACAAAGGAATATTATTCAGTGCTATAAAGAAGTGAGCTGTCAAGCCATAAAAAGACATGGAAGAAACGTAATGGAACATTTATGAAAGAAGCCATCTAAAAAGGCTACACACTGTATGATTCCAAATACATGACATTCTGGTATGGCAAAACTATGAAGACAATAAAATGATTATTAGTTGCCAGTGGGTAGGTTAGAGAGGCGGATGAATAGACAGAGAACAGAGGATTTTTTTTTTAGGGCAGTAAAACTACTCTGTATCATACTACAGTAGTGAATACATGTCATTGTACATTTGTCCAAACCCATATAATGTACAACACCAAAAGTGGAATCTAATATAAACTATGGGCTTTGGGTAATAATGATGTGTCAACGTAGGTACATCAGATGTAACAATGTACTATTTTTGTGTGTGATGCTGATAGCGGAAGAGATTGTGCTTGTGTGGGAACAGGAGATACATGTGAACTCTGTACTTTCCAAATCAATTTTGCTGTGAACCTAAAGCTGCTCTAAAAATAAATTTTATTAATTAAAAAAATTGCACCAAACTATGAGTTCAAAGGGAAGGTTTAATTATATTACTGCTCAAATGTTTCTGCAGGTGGCAGACCTCACTGCTCAGGCAGGAGACACTTCTGCCTTTGGCAAAGAGAAACATGGAGAAAATTCTTTCTTGACTCTAGCTAGCTTTACAATCTCTGGTAAAAGGCACTGAGACATGGCATTTCTCCTTATTAGCTTTGGGATCTTGTATATGTCTCTTAACATGTCTAGCTTTGAGTTTCTCTTTCTATAAATGAGATAAAAATAACCCATACAGATTTGTGGTGAGGAATAAATGGAATGAATATAAGAAGGTGTTTGGTAAAGAGCTTGGTATATATGAAGCAGTGAATAAATCTTGACATGTGAATCTCAGTCAGGGTGATGCAACATAGAATCTTTACATTTGAGTAATGTTTTTCTAAGTGGCTGTGCTATCAAATGTTGTCTGCACAAGTTTGGTCATTGTTAAGAAAGACAGAAATCTAGGAGGCAGTGTAAGAATTAGCTGTTGAAGCTGGAAGTAAATTTATTGAAGTCTTCCTATTCATATGGAACACACCTCTCCTAAACACTTTGCATGCATTATGTCATTTAATCCATCAAATGACACCATGAAGTAGGCATTATTGCTCCCCTCTTATTTATAGGTTAAGAAAGTGTAGCTTACAGATCAATCAGCTGTCTAACCTCAGGACCCAAATTTCTCTGTTTGCAAATATGGGAATCTCTATCCTCAGAACCACAGTTATATTCTGAATAGAGAGTTATTCTATTTTTATTTTTTTTTCCAGTTTTGCTTGAGAAAGAAGCGGAGGGAAAGAGGAAATAGGGTCCTCACTGAATTTACATCTCCAAGGATATTTAAGCTTAATAGAAGATCTAAAGAAAGTTGATTATTTCATAGGGGTTCTAAACCTTGGGGAAATAATCCCAGAGAGTCCAATCAAGGCAATTGTGATTGTCCAGAACTGCTCTGGTATACTCAAATGTCTAGAACAGAATCCAAAATTCCAAAACTCCTTAGGGCTGAGTTGCCCGATGTTTGTTTCAGAACACACTGGTGTGTCCTGTGAATGGGATTCAGAAGTGGGAAAAATGTTGTTCTCTATGTGAGAACCTGGAGGGAGCCATGGGCTGCCATAGCTTCCAGACTGCTTGCCTCCATCCTTGAGTCACTCATCTGTTTACTCCCGTGTGGCATGCCAACATTTTGTTTGTGTACAATGATGCTATGTTCCGTGAGCTAGAAGCTCAGGCTCCCCAGAAGATGGATAATGAGCTTAGTAGAGAGTGTAAAGGGATAAAATGCCAAGGTTCACATAGCCAGAAACAAGCAAAGCAGTAAAACCTGACTGATGTGTGATTAGCTATTTCTTCTTCCAGGAACAACTGGTATCCTCGACTCAGAGCCATGGTGCAAGAGAGGGCATCAGGGATCATTAATCCCCATGCAAATGCGATTTTGTTAGATGGGAAATTGAGAGGTCTCAAGAGGTGGAGTGTTTTCATGCTCAGAGTTACACAGTGTCTTCCTAAGCCAGAATTAGATTAGTTATAGAATTTTGCATGGTCAGTGAAAGAGAGGAAGTCTAGGAATTAGTAAAGAAAGACTTTCATTAAGGGGTAATTGCAATAGAAGACTATTGTAATAGAGCTCAAAACCCTATTTCCAGAAACATTTCAAGGAAGGAGTGGGTAGGGAAAGCCTTTATATGCAGAGACTGGGGGATAGGTGGGCATGGAAAGAGGAGAGTGTGGAAAACTGCTGGGGGTGATCTTGAAATTTAAGGAACTGAGTCAAACATTGCAATGACAAGAAAGTTGAGGTAGGAAATGTCTGTAATCAGGCATGTGAGTGCATGGGAGCATGGGAGAGGGGTGAAGTCTGAACCTGAGATGGAGTTGACAGTGAAGAAAGTTCACACAGAGTTTAGAGCCTCCTTGTCCTAGTCAAGCAAGCCTAAGTCATGTCAAGATGAACATTTGATCAGTCTTGTTAATATCAAGGCACTATTACTTTTAGCTACTGTCTACTTTTGTTTTCAGAGTTTAACAAGTAATATTTTATATATATTTACAATATGTGATGTATCTTAAAGGAACTTCGTTCTTGCTACTTTTTTATGCTACCATTGTCCAGTTACCACAGTCTGTTTAAGGTATATCTACTGTCCTGGCTCTCATAATGTTAGAGCATATTATTATAGGTACAACTTTAGCAGTTGGATTACTGAATAGGTCAGTTGACTTGAAACAGATTTGAAAATTCTATTCAGGAGCCGACTATACTTCTAATCTAAGCTAGACATTTTGTGAAAGTGTATGCTTGGTAATAAGAGAGACTAGAGATTTATTTATTCAGTAAATATTTTTCTGTGTATTTATCATGTTCCTGGTAGTAAACTAGGAGTTTGAAACAAAAAGTTGAATAAAAGTTGTTTTCTGGATACAAGGAGCTCCTAATTTGAACTAAGAGTTATATTATTATGTGGTATAAGCTATATGTAAACACAAAGGTGGTATCTATTTTTTTTATGGAACATGGCCATACTCTTTATCTTTGAGACAGCTAGTTTAATGCCAGTCATTACTTTTCCTACATGGGAATTTGTCTTGACACTTTTAAACTTGTATGGGTTCCCCTTCTTTGTCTTATTTGTCATTGTCCCACTCCAAGGACAATCTTTTTCCTTGAAATTTTGTAATAGTATTGCATACTTCGAATCACATGCCCCACCCACTATGGAAAAAACTGCTGCAGATATTGTTACAAAGCATCAACCTCATTTATTTTTTGTTTGCTTGAAGAACCTAACTGGATTTTAAACACAGCAGTGCAAATCTTCAATATGATAGATCCCCTGGTCTTGCTGAAGGGAAAGTCACTGAGATACATGTGTTTGCTTCTTTGTGCTACACTTTCTTTGAGAAATGGGACATGATAAGAAAAGTTGGAGTACACACCTGCCTCCTCCCTTCAACCCCTGTTGTCCTCTAAAGCTGACTCTAACTTTGTGATAAAGCAAAGAAGTTTTGAGATAAATAGGGAATGCTGGGGAAGAGAAAGCATGAAGAGGAGAAACCAAGAGACAGAAAAGCAGATGGTTGCAGCACAGTATTGGCCACAGCCGTATACAATTGTGCTGGACATGTTTCAAGGCTGCTGTGGTTCTTTGGGTCCTTCCTGAGTAACTCCTTACCTCTTCACCTAGCTACCAGCTGTGCTCCTCCACCCTCCTTATGTCATATTATGTAACTTTCATTCTTCAAAACCCACTCTGTTGCTTCATACTTTATGCCTTTTTATATCTGTTGACATTTTGATTGTTTTCCTTATGCAATCTTCAAACAACACATGCTGAACTTGAAGTCAACTTCATGCATGTGAATTGCAGGTGTTAGGTCGCTTTCTTTACTGTTCTTATTGTTAAGTTTTCTTAATGATTTTTGGTAGGGAGCTTTGAAGATACATCAAATGTTGATATTGATCTAATTCTACTTTATATAATATAATTTATTTTGCAGAGATTTTAAAAAAACTAATAATAAAAAAGTCAACTTTAAACTAGAGTTCAGCTGACTAGAACTCTCAAGCAACTTTTTTCTCCTCAATTTTTACTTACAGAGAAAGGTATTGTGACAAGTCAGCAACTTATATAAGGGATATGCTTTAAAAAACTAACATCTCTAAGGTGAAATTTGAGAATCAGCCCACAATCTATTCTTATTTCTTTTTTTGAGATGGAGTTTTGCTCTTGTCACCCAGGTATATTTAACATTTACATCAGTAGAATTGTGCAATGACAACTAAGGTTTAGAATGAATCATTAAGGAAGAATTTTATTTATTTAACAGTAATCAAAAGACAAAAATAAATGTTGACATATTTTCTATATATAAATATACACGTTTTCATAGCAAGGCTTAATTAAAAAGGATTTCAGTTGCTCAAGTTTCTGATTACCGTGGGAGAACAATGAATTCCTTCAGAAAACTGTTTAATTCATTTTTCTTTTATATGTGACCTAAAATTTCTAACTTACGAGAGTAGTTGGAAGATGTTTTGAATTAGTATCTCATTTCAAAAGAGATAGGGATCTTTCTGATTTGGTGTGACCTACTTCTTGGCAAGTAGTGTAAAAATATTTGGATATGAAAATGAAATCTAAATCCCAACTTTAGATCAGGATATTAAATATCACTCAGTAATTTACTTGGGGTTTATTAAATTCTGAATAAAATTTTGTCTGTTCTCTGTGGGAAGGAAAATCATTACCTAGTGGTATCAAGGGGTTCCAAGTCTAACGTGGAGGATTTTTCTTAGTGTCTGCCATGTCAAATGGATAAAGGAAATCATAAACAGATGAATACATTTGACTACATTAAAAAACATAAATCATATTTAATAAAAAGTCTTTTATTGATTTAATTCCTGCCTTGTTTAATTAAGGATATTGAGGTAGTTGAAGTAGACTAAAAAGGAAAATATGCAAATTAAAAGGCAAATAACCTTTAGGAAAAATGTTTTAAGTATGTACAGATAGTTAATTCCTTGATTAAATGAATAGCACATAAAATTGATAAGAATATTAACATTCTCATAGGCTAATGGGAATAAAAATTGACCGATACTTTGAAAAAAGGAACTAGAACTACGAAATAAATTGAGAAATGTGTCCAATGTCAATAATAGTAAAATAGATGCACATTTTATTCAATTGTAAAAATAATAATACATTGTGGATGTTTTTCAGTTACACTAACCAATGCTACAGATATGTTGAAACTGACATTTTCTTAACACTTGTGCATTATGCTTTGGTTTGCCAACACCTGGCCTATAGAATAACATCCAGATTCTTAGCACACCTCCCTTTACAATCTGTTCTCAGTCTAATTTTCTCAAGGTACATCTCCATGACTTTCCCACACACAACTTTCTTGCTGGCCTTGCTGAAGAGATGTGCTTCTCACTCTTCACTGCTACTGTCCATGTTGGTCTTTCTGACAGACCATTTACTTTCTACATTGTCATCCTCACGAATACCTATTTGTTACTCAAATTTTAGTACTGGTCTCATCTCCTCTCTACTCTCTGAAGGCTTCCCTAAAGACTCTCGTAATCTTTATTTTTTTCATTCTCTCTGCCCCATAAAATATTGTCTCCAACATTGTTATAAGGACTAGACTCAATAATTGCTTTGACATGTGGCAAATTTTCTAGATAGGAAAGAGGTGTTCTGTGATACCTACTCATCACCTATCTGATACCCTATCAAGGAAATTATTTTGATACTTCATGCCTTATTTTGGCATGTTATTTCTATTTGACTAAGATAATTTACTTCTTTTTCTTATTTTATATGATTATATACAAATGAGCATAGTCTGTTATTACTTTTCAAATGCTAACTTTTATCCTAATATCTGTCTCTATCTCTCCTCTTTCATTAGCCTTACTTTTCATACAGTATTACTTTTAATCTTCTTACTTGTCTTCAATCCAGACTTATTGTAAGGTACTTAATTATTGCAGGTGTAAGCATCTGGTAAGTTTGGTTTATCTTCTTTTGAGTCATACTGATCATTCACATTCATAGATTGAATTATGTGTTATTTTTATTATAAATTACTTTTATTTTCTGTTTTATTTTACTATTATAAATTATATGCTTGTTTGTTTTTAATTTAGTTGTGTATGTAGGCTAACTTACCAACGTATTTTATGTCAAGATAATAAAGAAATATTGCACAATATTTATTATAAAAGAGGCACTGTGTCTGGCCGGTTTGAAGCTACAAACATAATGTCTCATGTCTACATAAGGTGTGCCTGGGAAGTCCCACAGAGAGCCCAACAGCCACCTTGTGTAAGAACTTTGTTAGCACTAACTAGGATGAAGCAGAAAGCCTGGAAATGTGAACTGACTATGCTGGCTATCTTTGTTCAACTACATTGCCCTACAAATGGTCAAGACTTCGGTGGCAGTTTTAAAACTGAAACTATAGATTACAATAGTCAAGGTTACTACTCTGGACATGCAAACTTTGAGTATAAAAAGTAATTTAATAGCTCTAAGGTGAAGTAAAACTTTGAATAAAAACCAGAGGTTTCAGTGTCATGTGGGAAATGGTCTAGATAATCTTTAATTGCAATCTGAATCTTCAGGTTCTTCAGATTCTTCACTACTGAATTCCTATAATTCTGTATACACAATGTTATCAGGTATATTATTAATGTTAAGTATGTTAAAAGTGAATCTAAATATCTTTTTTACTGAAGCAAAAATATTAAATAGTAATTATAAATTTTTGCTATCATATTGTATTTCTCAAGTCTAGCAATTGTCAATTTTCTTAAGTTTTCCAAGAATCTTTTATAGTCTTAAAAATTACGGAGGCCTCCAAAGAGCTTTTGCTTAAGTGGGTAACATCTATTAATATTTTCCATAATGGAAATTAAAACTAAGACATTAAAATATAATGTAACAATTCATTTAAAGTGACAAAAGAAACAATTATATAATATGATACATAAATTATATTTAAAGAAAGAACTGTATTTTCTAAAACAAAAAATATAGTGAGAAGAATGGCATTGTTTTGCAGTTTTTCAAATATCTCTAATGTCTGGTATAATGGCTAGATTCTAATATTTGCTTTTGTATTTAATTTGTTGTTCTATGTTGTGGCTAACTGTATGGAGAAAATCCATTCTTACACAGATGCATATTTGGAAAAAAAACAAGGAACATTTTAATAGCCTTTTAAGATAACTGGATTTCTTTCTTGAAATATAAGTACATATGTCAAAACTCAACATGTAATTGTTTCTTAACGGTTAGTTGGAAAACAGCATTGCAAATCATTTTAATGAACTTTTCACATACTGTAATATCAAAATCCAATGGCCTGTCTTGCATATTGAATGAGTCTACCTATACATGATTTTGTACATTATATAGTCTTAATTTAGAAAATGTGGGTTCAATTATTTCTGATGATCTTTTCATCATTGACCCGATATAAAAAAAATCACATACATCAGTATCATCACTGATCTCTTGAAAAAATCATTAAGTATTGTGAATCCATCAGTCTCATCACAGCAGATAAAAATCTCTAGCATTCTACTTTTCACTTAAAAGCGTGGATTGTATCAGTGGTAACAGATACGCCTAATACTCAAGTGTGAATAACCATAGTGTTTTTGTCATTGTTTTAATTTAAGATGATGGTCCAAGGGAAAAAATGTCCAGTTCAGCCTGCAACTCAACAACTGTACGAAAGCTTTTTTCCAAGAAATAATTGTATTTCTAGATGGCATCAGTGGAAATTTACACATACTTCCCCTTTTATCAACAGAACATTAAGGTAGGTACTTAAAGAGTCAAGATTTAATGTAATTTATGTTTTGTATTCTTTCATCAAAAATATTTTTAGGGAGCATATATTTAGGGCAACTTGAATCTATGTCTCCCAGGTTGCAGTCTTCAAATTCAGCCCGAATAAACTCTCCATTTACATTTAATTTTTTTTTTTTTTTTTGAGATGGAGTCTTGCCTCTCTATCACCCAGGCTGGAGTGCAGTGGTGTGATCTCGGCTCACTGCAACCTCCACCTCCCGGGTCCAAGTGATTCTCCTGCTTCAGCCTCCTGAGTAGCTGGGGTTACAGGTGCCTACCAACACGCCCAGCTAATTTTTGTATTTTTAGTAGAGATGGGTTTTTACCATGTTGTCCTGGCTAGTGTCAAACTCCTGACCTCAGGTGATCCACCTGCCTCGGCCTCCCAAAGTGCTGGGATTACAGGTGTGAGCCACTGTGCCTTGCCAAAAAAAGAACATTCTTAAATGAAACCAGCATTTTTTTTTTTTTTTTCCTGCACGTGCATGGTGGGAAAAAATACAATGAGCACTAATACAGTTTGGCTCTATTTCCTTGATTTGTGCTAAGAAGCACTATTTTTACCCTTCATTTCGCCATTGTAAAAATATTAATTTACTTAGTGAAAAAGGTAAATAACATGTTAGTACTAGTAGGAAAAGTTTTAGACAGATCCCCGCTGGAAGGGTCTCCATCTCAGGTGTTCACAGAACACCCTTTGAGAACTGCTCATCTAGTCCTTCTATCTTTCTCTCTCTAGAATGATTATTTCTTACTTTTTATCTATCCTAAAACTTACATCTCTGTCTCCATCCTCATTCTTAACTTTATTTACTTAAATATAGAGAATTTCTCAAACTCCTTTATCAAATCTACCTACCAACCAGCACCTGGGTCAAAATATTCTGCCTTCCTTCCCATTTCTGTGGCTGAATTATCTATTCATGCTCCTATCTCATGCCATCTCTACCACTTTTGCCTTTGATTCTGAGACAGGAGTTCAGCAAAACTTGTTTCTCAAGACACAGGTTACAAAGACCCTGCTGATAAAACAGAATGCTCTAAAGAAGCCAGCAGAAACCAGTCAGAATCAAGATGGCAACAAAAGCTACCTCTGGTTATTCTTACCGCTCATTATGCACTAATTATAATGGATAAGCCTGCTAAAAGAAACTCCTACCATTGCCACCAGTTTACAAATGCCATGGCAGCGTTTGGAAGTTACATGGTCCAAAAGGGCAGGAACCCTCAGTTCCACTCCCTGCTTTTTTCCCAGAAAACTGATGAATAATCTACCCCATATTCAGCATAAAATTAAGAAATAACCGTAAAGATGGCCAGCCAACAACCCATCAGGGCTACTCTGCCTAGGGAGCAGCCACCCTTTTACTCTTTTGTTTTCTTAATAAACGTGCTTTCATTTTACTCTGTTGTCTCACTCTTGAATTCTTTCCTTGCAAAGTCAACAACCCACTTGGCCTCCTGGCCTGAGCCTCAATTTTGGGGTTTGCTGTGTGACAATTCCATCTTCCTAAGATGTTTAAAATTGGACTCTTCATCTTCTTCCCAACATGGTACATTGGCAGTCTTCTCATCTCAATTAATGGCAACTCAACCCTTTCCATTATGTTGGCCTAAAGCATTGAAATCATCCTGCATGACTCTCTTCTATCATCCCTGACAGCTACCCTGTCAAGATACCACATTTATTCTAGCTTCAAAATACATTTAGTTTTGAGTTCTGTCTTAACACCCCCACTGCTACTGCTCTGGTTCAAGCCCCCACTGATTATTATTCTAATTGGTTTGTATTTGGTCTTTTGTCTTCCAATCTTGATTTTCTATAGCCTATTATCAAAACAACAGCTAAAGAGATATTTTAAAAACTTAAGTCAAATCACATTAACTTCAAAAGTCATCCTATCACACTTAACGTGATAGCAGAAATTTTCAGCAGCCTGTCAGCTTTGCATGATTTGGCCTTCAATCTTTTCTTCCTTTCTCACTGACCTTATCTCCTTTCTCTCTTTGCCTGACTTACTTTGCTAAAATCACAGAGGCCTCCTTGTAGATCTTTAGAGCCACAAGGCATGATCCTAATTTACAGCCATGCTGTACTTCTTCCTGAAGGGCATTTCCCCCAATACCTGATTTCCCCCTCACTTCACATTGCTTCTCAAATGCCACTAATCAGAAAACTCTCCTTGCGTACTTATATAAAGTAGCCTTACTACAGCCACTCTATTTCCTTAACTTGCTCAATACATACTTATAGTAAGTATCATCCTTGGACATATTATTTATTTATTTAAGTATTTGTTGTCTATTTCTATGATTCTATTAGAATGTAAGCTCTGTGAAGACAGGGACATTTTCTTTTTCTTTAATTAATTTTTTTTTTTAACTTTAAGTTTAAGGCTACATGTGCAGAATGTGCAGGTTTGTTACAAAGGTATCTGTGTGCCATGGTGGTTGGCTGCACTTACTAGCCCACTAAGCCCCACATGCATTAGCTATTTGTCCTGATACTCTCCCTCCCCTTGCCACCCTCCCACCCTTTCTAGCTCCAGTGTGTGTTGTTCCCCTCCCTGTGTCCATATGTCCTGATTGTTCAACTCCCACTTATGAGTGAGAACATGTGGTGCTTGGTTTTCTTTTCTTGTGTTAGTTTGCTTAGGATGATAGCTTCCAGCTTCATCAGTGTCAAGACAGGGACAATTTTCTGATTGTTACTGCTATGTTTCTGACTCCTAGAACAGTTCCTGGCATGTAGCAGGCGTTCAATACAGATGTTTTTGACACTTAGATCAAGATGGCTGGCTAAAGGTGCTCAGCACTAACCTCCCTAAAAAAGAAGGACCAAAACAACAAATAGATAACCACAAGTTGAATAGGGTGTCTAGAGAACACTGGAATTTAGCAAGGAAGTGACAGAGACTCTCTGAGGCATGGAGGCTTGGGATAGGACCATAGAGAGCAAAGCAAACAAACTGGCCAGGATTAACTGGAAGAACTTATTCAGGGAGAAGTAAAGCAAGAGATCCTCAGCAGTCCACACTCTTACTACAGATTCCTGCAGTCCTAGTTATGAGAGCCCAATAGCCCTGAAGGCCCCGAACACAATACAGGGAGCTGCCTGGAGTGCACAAAACTGTATTATTCCACAGAGGAAATTTACACCGGGTCCTCCCAACTCACTGACACCCAGGTTACTGCAGCCTGGTGCCATTTTGAGAGGGGAGCAAACACAAGACTGCATCCTGCCCAGGGGCCTAATAGTCCTTGCATCTCCATATCCCTGGGGCACCATTGACATGACACCACATCTACCCAGAGGGCTGCAGTGTTTTGACACCAGTAATGCAGCCATGACCTTGGGACCCAAGCCAACACAGTGCCCTGTACTCTGGGGAACAAGAGGTCCAACACAGCAGGAAAGTTGCCCTCAAGACAGTGGGAGCCAGTGTATGATCTTCTCAGAACCTGAGAGCTGCCCACCTGGGTTCTGCTGCCCTTACCATCAGCAACTTTGTCCCCTTCAGCAGTGGAACCACCCAGGGGCTGAAAACTGGCTTGCCCATAGCCAGCTCACTGTTGTCGGCAACCCTGCCCCCTTCAAATTGGATCACCAGAGCCCAACAACCAGCTCACACAAGGCCTGCTGCCCCCGCTGTCAGGTAACTTTGTCCCTTTGGCAGCAGAACCACATGGGAGCCTGAAGATCAGCCTACATGGGGCTTACTACTGCCACCACCAGCAACCCTACCTTCCTCAACAGTGGGGCTGCTATGCACCTGCATGGCACCCAGAGGTCCAAGGACTGGTCTGCCTGGTTCTCGCTACTACCACCATTGACACCCTGCCCTTTCCAGCAGCATAGCTATTGCACACCTGTGCATGCCTCTCAGGGACCTGAGGGATCTACCTTCCCAGTGTCCTCATCCTCAGCAAAGCCACATCATAGCCTCCACAAGCAACCACAGCCTACACCACTGAGGCATTTGCAGACACTGCTGTTACTGATTATGGCCAAAGAAATCATGCAGAGACTACACTACTGCATCCACCCAGAAACAAAACCAAGCACCCTACCTAACCAACACTATAGGACACATTTACAGGAAAAGGTCTCTAATTATGGAAGCTACTTCATAAAGTTGGGAGAAGTAACTATTTCACCAGAAGTTCAGATATAAACATAGGGCCACAAGAAACCAAAACCAAAACCAAAACCAAACCAAAACAAAACAAAACAAAAAACAGGAAGGAAACAGAACATCTCCAAAAGAACACAATAATTATTGAGTAACATGCCCCAAAGAAAAGGAAATGTGTGAAATGCCTGATACGGAATTCAAAATAATAATCTTAATATTAACAAAATCAAGAAAACAATTCATGATCTAATAAGATTCAGCAGGAAAAGCAAGGGTGGTTAATGGGTACAAAAACAAAGTTAGAATGAATAAGATCTAGTATTTGATAGCACAACAGGGTGACAATAATTTATTGTACATTTAAAAATAACAGTATAACCGGAGTGTTCATAACACAAAGAAATGATAAATGCTTGAGGTGGTGAATACCCCATTTACCCTGATATGATTATTATACATTATATGCCTGCATCAACATATCTCTTGTACCCCATAAATATATACAACTACTATGTACACATAACAAAAATCTAAAAATTAAAAGAGATTCAACAGAGAGATAGATATCATAAAAAAGAACCAAACAGAAATGTTGGAAGTGAATAATTCAAGGAATTAAACAAAAAATCCAATTGAGAGCTTCAACAATAGACTAGAGCAAGTAGAAGAAAGCATTTCTAAATGTGAAACAGGTCTTTTAAAAATAACCATTGAACACAAAAAAAGAAAAAGAAAAAGGAGGAAAAAAGAATGAAGAAAGCCTGTGTGACATATGGGACACTATTAAGTAAACAAAGTTTTGTGCTGTGGGAGTTTCAGAAGCAGAAGAGGTGGGAAAAGGCATAGAAAACCCATTTAACAAAATAATAGCTGAAACTTTCCCTCGTCTTGGGAGAGTTATGGACTTCCAGATACACAAAGTTCAAAGCTTCCCAAATAGATTCAACCCCAAAAAGTTTTCTACAAGACACATTATAGGCAAACTGTCAAAATTAAAAGACAGAGAAAGAATTCTAAAAGCAGCAAGAGAAAAGCATCAAGTCATATATAAGGGAATCTTCTTCAGACAAACAGATTTCTCAGCAGAAACCTTATAGGCTAGAAGAGAATGAGGTGATATACACAAAATGCTGAAAGAAAGAAATTGATAGGCAATAATAATATAGCTGATAAAGCTATCTTTCAGAAATGAAGAAGAAATGAATTCTTTCCCAGAAAAGCACAAGCTTGTCATTACCACTACACTGTCTATACGAGAAATGTCTAAGGGGGGTCACACATTTGAAAGAGAAAAGATGGTATCTACCATAATGAAAACACATGAAAGTGTAAAACTCACTGGTAAAACAGGCACACAAATGAGAAAAAGAAAAGAATCAAACTTTAGTACTACAGAATATCACTAAACCACAAAGATAAATGAAAAGAGAAGAAGAAACAAAGGATACACAAACAACTAGAAAACATTTAACAAAATGCTAAGAGTAAGTCCTCGCTTATCAATAACAACCTTGGATGTAAGTAGTATAAGTTCCTGAATTAAAATATATAGACTGCCTAAATGGATAAAAAACAAGACCTAACTATATACTGCCTACGAGAAATTCACTTCACCTATAACAACACACAAAAACAGAAAGTGAATAGAAAGAAAAAGATATTTCACACACAAAAAAATCAAAAGTAAGAGTAGCTATGCTTATACCAAACAAAAAAGACTTTAAGTCAGAAAACATAAAAGAAGCTAGAAAGGCATTACATAATGATAATGATAAAGGAATCAGTTCAGGAAGAGGTTATAACTATGCTTCAGTATTACACACACGCGCGCGCACACACACACACCCCCACACCCAATACCGGAGCACCCAGATATATAAAGCAAATATTATTAGAGCTAAAAAGGTAAGAGTGGCATGTTAGGTACATATTTGTCATTTCACCATTTACTGGCTAGCAAGACTTGACAAGAATATGTGTCTAGCATGGGAAACTGAGCCTCACTTGGTATTTCATTTAGCATTTCAAGTGTGTGATGAAGTTGCCTTGTCTGGTGCAATTTTATGTGGCCAGATATGCACAGGTCTGAATTCACAAAAGACCTCACTTTCCTAATCAAGAACAGGTTTAAAAGAGATTCATACATGTCCAGAGGACTTTACTTCCAGGTATGTTGAGAGAGAGAGAGAGAGAGAGAGAGAGAAAGGGGGGGTGGAGAGAGAGAAAAAAAAACAGTGAGAAAGAGACAGACACAGAGAGAAACAGAGAGAGAGATACACTAAAGGTAGAAGTTAGCAAATTGAAGACCTTTGAAGCATACCACTTTCTTTTCTGTATACTTGATTTCTAAAAAAGTAGAAGTGAAAGTTTACTTTACCATAGTAAATTCTAATAAATGCAACTTTGCTTAATTAAGCTTTGGTGATATTTTTGGAAATTCAACAATGTGAAAGTTCAACCAAGATCTTTTCAAGAAATCTTCATTGCAGCAACTCAAGACCCTCAACTCAAAAACAGTGTGCTTCACGAAGGTTCCTTGAGCCTCCTGTTTGCGCTATGCTATCTCACACTGCAGTATGAGATATTTCACCTTGGGTCTGACCTATTATTTGCTTTTTGTTGAGCTCCCAAATGCTAAGGTTTGTTTTTGTTTCCTCAGAAATTAGATCTCCTTTAATAATCCTTTTATTATGTAATCAGATTTAAAAGTTTTTTGCTTATTGGGAAACTGCCTTGCTAGTA
Source organism: Mandrillus leucophaeus (assembly GCF_000951045.1). NCBI lineage: Eukaryota > Metazoa > Chordata > Mammalia > Primates > Cercopithecidae > Mandrillus > Mandrillus leucophaeus. The sequence goes on from NW_012105298.1 coordinate 529,285, forward strand.
ATAACATTATTTTCTCTGTCTATCCTTCTCCCTATTTGATGTGATTCTGCTACAGCAAATTCACAGGGAAGAGGACCAGTTTAGGCCCTGTTGAGCCCATTCTTTAAGACAGTCCTGGGACCTAAGGAATTCAGAAGTTTTCTCCTTAGAATAGCGTTCTTTGGATGCATTTTGCCTTCGGTCACTTATTAAAAACCTTACGAAAACTTTACCCACACTTACCTTGTTTTTTCTAGTGAGAGTCTGACTGCAGAAAAGATCTCCTCTTCAAACCTTCTATCTACTAGGAAATGCATATTTTTCAGATTTTAGGCAGCCCACCAATTAGGTTGTGGAGTCTCAAAACATTAAGAGCATAAGCAATGCGTTCAACTGATTGTTGCATAGAATATGACATCTTACTATAGGTAAAATCTGCCTGGATGGCAGAACTTAATCACGCTCACCAGAGCTTTGCCGACTAGTGAGTAATAATAGAGTTAAGATATCTACTGAAAGTAGTATGCCTTTGGAGTAGTCCATGATTTTTGAATACTGAAAAAATGAGGGTTTTTCTTTAACCTCTGCAGAAATCCCAGTGAAAAAAGTGAAAAATAATCAGCTCATTTAAGAATTTGTAGGTATTTTAATGCTTTCTAAGAAGGTAACTATGATAAAAGTATTAATCCATACAACAAGGTAGAGCATTGAGGCTAAAAGAAATGCTCAAGCTGCTGATTGATTACACCTGACAGGCAGCCCTCACAAAAGAACTGGCCCATATAATGCATGAGGAAGCTGACTACAATGGCTCCCACAGGCTACTATAAAAATGCCAGAAATGTGGCATCACTTTGGTTCCAAGTGTGAAACAGTTACTGGGGAAAAACCTGGTAGATAATTGGGCAATTGATGTCTGGTGCTTTCAGGACAAGTGCTTTGTGATGCCAGACATTACAAAATATTCCCTAAGCCAGAGAGGACAAATCAGCTATTATACTCAAGTAACTAGTAGAAGGGACTTTTTGCAAAGGGATGAGGTGCCTTTGTGCATGTCTTATCTAATAAATCATTGAAAAATTATTATTTTCAATATTATGTGATCAGAATTCCAGCTGAGACCAAATAAGGCTACCAATAATAGTAGCTTTTAGATAGGATCTGAAAACATATTGCTTTGCACCATGGCTCAGTGTGGAAGTGCACAACGGGGAAGAAAGAAAAATATATGGTAAATATTAAAAATTACATACCTTTAAAAGTTGAGACTTAGAATAAGAAATATCTATCTGCAGTCATACTCCTGATTCTTCCTCCCAGAAGAAACCATTTTCTGTTATTTTCAGAGCTTGTCTCCATACTTCTAAGTGTAATTTTATCATTTAAAAAAAATTTTCAGTTTAGATATTAAAATTGTTAACTAAAGAGATTCAGCTCTTTTACATGAACCTACTAGTTCCATTATTTTCTCTCTTCCTATCTTCCCAAAGTAGTTATATCACAATTTATTAAATTGTTATTTGGTTTTTACACTGTCATCACCCTTTAAATATTTTCAGCTAAGCAATTTATTAAATTTATTTTTTCTTGTATTTTTTATTTTCTATTTTTCTTTCATGTACCTCTTACTAATTAATTCCCAAATATTTTGATGGAACTGCAATCTCTTGTCCATATATCCAAGCAGCTGTTTTGTTTGTTTGTTTGTTGTCCTTTTTAGATATTTCTTAGAGTTCTCAATCCTTCTGCTCCAATTTTTACTGGTTACTTTCTTTGTTTCACAGATGGAATCTTGAGACTCTCCATTATGATCAGTCTGGGAATTTCCCTTTACCTCTTTCCTTCATCCTGTGTCCTGAATATCATGTTTTCATTATTTCCTGGTTTATACTCTGCTGGAGTACAAATCCTACAGTAATTTCTTGAGAAGGGCTGTAACTATTTTGCCTTCAGTTTTTGAGTTGTTTGGGGATTCATCTTACTGGCTTCCTGCATAGTCTTCCTTAGTTATCAGCTTCTCTAAAGGCAATGTCAGTTACTATCCATTCTTCTAAGTTCTAAAATTTTGTTTCATCTCTTATTTGCTGCTGTTTCCTACTCTGTTCTCTTTATCTTTACACATTGCACATATTTTATTCCTTTATTGTCATTGTAGTGGGGTTTCAGGAGGAAGCAAGTAGCAGCACATTTGTTCAATATACCGTGTTAACTATAAAACTCTCATCTCATTTTTAGTTACCAGAATCGAGAATGACTAATTTGATGTGCATACAGTGAAGGCCAGAAGTAGCTCAGGAAAAAAGTCATTCAACAGAACAGTTAATGTATTAAATTGCTGCTGCCAGATGGAGGTTATGCATTCTTCACTGTTGAGGATATTGTGGGCTTTTCCTCCTGTTTTAATTTTTAGTTTCACTAAACAAAATGGGCACTAGATGGCTCTATAAAAGCATATGTATTCAGAACATTCCATTCAGCTCAAGAATTAAAAAGCATAAAATCTTTCAGAACAAAAGAAAATTTAAGCATCTTTTTTAGTTATGAGAAAGTGAGTTGAAAACCATTACTAGCCATTAAGGAATAAATTACACACTTTAAATTTTTGAAGTGTTCTTTATTGTCAATAAATATTTATCAAATATGTATGAAATGCCAGCTACTAGGAGCAGTGCTGCAGCTGTAGTGATAAGAGAAACAAAAACGGCCCTGTGGAATTTACTGGCAAAAAAAAAAATTCAGAAGATAAACAGATAATTACAAATGATGAATTAAATAGTTCCAAGAATGCAAAGTTGTTTTTTTTTTTAATTTTCTACATTTATATCCTAATTTTCTTTTTTTCCTTTTTTTTTAATTATACTTTTAAGTTCTGGGTTACGTGTGCAGAACATGCAGTTTTGTTACATACGTATACATGTGCCATGGTGGTTTGCTGCACCCCTCAAACTGTCACCTACATTAGGTATTTTTCCTAATGTTATCCCTCCCCGAGCCACCCACCTCCTGACAGGCCCTGGTGTGTGATGTTCCCCTCCCTGTGTCCACATGTTTTCATTGTTCAACTCTCACTTACACGTGAGAACATGCGATGTTTTGTTTTCTGATCTTCTGATAGTTTTCTGAGAATGATGGTTTCCAGCTTCATCCATGTCCCTGAAAAGGACATGAACTCATCCTTTTTTTATGGCTGCATAGTATTCCACGGGGTATATGTGCCACATTTTCTTAATCCAGGCTAACATTGATGGGCATTTGGGTTGGTTTCAAGTCTTTGCTATTGTGAATAGTGGAGCAATAAACATACATATGCATGTGTCTTTATGGTAGTATGATTTATATTCCTTTGGGTAGATGCCCAATAATTGGATTGCTGGGTCAAATGGCATTTCTAGTTCTAGATCCTTGAGGAATTGCCACACTGTCTTCCACCATGGTTGAACTAATTTACACTCCCACAAACAGTGTAAAACCATTCCTATTTTTCCACAACCTCTCCAGCATCTGTTGTCTCCTGACTTTTTAATGTTCACCATTGTAACTGGCATGAGATGGTATCTCATTGTGGTTTTGATTTGCATTTCTCTAATGACCAGTGATGATGAGCATTTTTCATATGTCTTTTGGCTGCATAAATGTCTTCTTTTGAGAAGTGTCTGTTCATATCTGTTGCCCATTTTTTGATGCTTTTTTATTGTTGTTGTTGTTATTTTCTTGTAAATTTGTTTAAGTCCTTTGTAGATTCTGGATATTATCCCTTTGTCAGATGGATAGATTGCAAAAATTTTCTCCCATTCTGTACATTGCCTGTTCTCTCTGATGACAGTTTCTTTTGCTGTGCAGAAGCTCTTTAGTTTAATTAGATCCCATTTGTCAATTTTGGGTTTTGTTGCCATTGCTTTTGGTGTTTTAGACACGAGTCTTTGCCCATGCCTATGTCCTGAATGGTATTGCCCAAGTTTTCTCCTAGGATTTTTATGATCCTAGGTCTTACATTTAAGTCTTTGATCCATCTTGAGTTGATTTTTGTATAAGGTGTAAGGAAAGGGTCCAGTTTCAGTTTTCTGCATATGGCTAGCCAGTTTTCCCAACACCGTTTATTAAAAAGGAAATCTTTTCCCCATTGCTTGTTTGTGTCAGGTTTGTCAAAGATCAGATGGTTGTAGATGTGTGGTGTTATTTCTGAGGCCTCTGTTCTGTTCCATTTGTCTATATATCTATTTTGGTACCAGTACCATGCTGTTTTGGTTACTGTAGCCTTGTAGTATAGTTTGAAGTCAGGTAATGTGATGCCTCCAGCTTTGTTCTTCTTGCCCTGGATTGTCTTGGCCATGCGGGCTCTTTTTTGGTTTCATATGAAGTTTGAAGTAGTTTTTTTCCAATACTGTGAAGAAAGTCAGTGGTAGTTTGATGGGAATAGCATTGAATCTATAAATTACCTTGGGCAGTATGGCCATTTTCACAATATTGATTCTTCCTATCCATGAGCATGGAATGTTTTTCCATTTGTTTGTGTCCTCTCTTATTTCCTTGAGCAGTAGTTTGTAGTTCTCCTTGAAGAGGTCCTTCACATCCTTTTTAAGTTGGATTCCTAGGTATTTTATTCTTTTAGTAGCAGTTGTGAATCGGAGTTCACTCATGATTTGGCGCTCTGTTTGTCTGTTATTGGTGTATAGGAATGCTTGAGATTTTTGCATGTTGATTTTGTGTCCTGAGACTTTGCTGAAGTTGCTTATCAGCTTAAGGAGATTTTGGGCTGAGATGATGGGGTTTTCTAAATACACAATCATGTCATCTGCAAATAGAGACAATTTGACTTCCTCTCTTCCTATTTGAATACCCTTTATTACTTTCTGTTGCCTGATTGGCCTGGCCAGAACTTCCAATACTATGTTGAATAGGAGTGGTGAGAGAGGGCATCCTTGTCTTGTGCTGGTTTTCAAAGGGTATGCTTCCAGTTTTTGCTTATTCAGTATGATATTGGCTGTGGGTTTGTCATAAATAGCTCTTATTATTTTGAGATACGTTTCATCGATGCCTAGTTTGTTGAGAGTTTTTAGCATGAAGGGGTGTTGAATTTTATCAAAGGCCTTTTCTGCATCTATTGGGATAATCATGTGGTTTTTGTCTTTGGTTCTGTTTATGTGATGGATTATGTTTATTGATTTGAGTATCCTGAACCAGCCTAAGAATGCAAAGTTTTATGAAAAGATATAAGGTGGTGTTGGAACATGTAGCCGGATGTTTGACTTAGACTAGGTCAAGAAAGCTTCTTTGAGGATGTGAGGTCCCAGCTGATGTCTGAAGAATAAATAGACTGATGAAGCAACTGCCTGAAAAGATGTGTGTTCTAGGCTGAGGAGCAGCACAGTTAAGGTTCCCATGACATGGCAGAGAACATGAGACTGAGAGAAGGCCAAACTTCCTGGAGTGGAGTGGATAGCGAGAGAGTGGGACTAGGTGAGGCTTGTGAGGTTTCAGGGGCCAAATCATGAAGGTCTGGGATTTCACACTGAGTCTCCAGGAGGTGGAAAGCTATGAGTGTTTTAAGCACACTAGTCATGAATTTATGAATTCATGTTTTTATAGCTAACTCTTGTCACCGTGTGAAGTATGGATTGGATTTGGTAAAATTTCAACTTTTCTAAAGTTGTCCAAATCACTGGATTAATGATGGTCACCAAGGAATGATTGAAATCAGTGTATAGTAGTGGCTTTAAGGGTGTGGCTTAGAATCTAGTTAGGGACATGGTAGTGCCCTAGATAAAACCATCAAAGGAAACTTTTGCAGAATACATATATATATATATTTTTTCCTCATATATCTTATATATTTAAAATGTATACATGTATTCATATTGATATGGTTTGACTCTGTGTCCCCACACAAATCTCATCTTGAATTGTAATCCTCATGTGTTGAGCAAGGGAAGTGATTGGATTATGGGGGGTGGTTTCCCCCATGCTGTTCTCATGATAGTGAGTGAGTCTCACAAGATCTGATGGTTTTAAAAGTGGCAGTTTTTCCTATGCTGACTCTCTCTTTCTCCTGCCAGCTTGTGAAGAAGATACCTGCTTTTCCCTCTGCCCTGATTGTAAGTTTCCTAAGGCCTTCCAAGCCATGCGGAAATGTGTCAATTAAATATCCTTTATAAATTACCCAGTCTTGGGTAGTGTCTTTATAGCAGTGTGAAAAAGGACTAACACACACACATACACACACACACACACACACAGAGCACTATAGCTAAATGCTTACAGTATAATGTGGTCTATGATTCTTATTAAAGTTATTATTTTATTTTTTGATTGAATTTTTAGTTTAATAAAAATTACTTTATTGTTTATTTTTAATTATATAGGCATTACTTTAATTGATATTTGGTTTGGACTGTATCATAAGATGTGAAGGGATTGAGAATGAGGTACAATGGCATAACTTTGCCTACTTTTTGTTATTTCTCATATATTATGTATAATATATAATATTATTCTCCACTATGTGTTTGTACTAGTTTAGCCTTAATCAGTTCAGTCTTCATTTGATCTATAATTGAACAACCCAAGCCATAGGAACATACTATAAATTTTTCTAGAAATTTTAGAGTTGGAAAGGGTGTTACTGATCATCTTTTTTTTTTTTTTTTTTTTTTTTTTAATTTTACACTGTGTTTTTGTGGAATCTTAGGCAGTTCTTTTAGGGTGTCTATAAGTTGCCTGGGAAGTGGATGAGTTTCAGACTGGCAGTACTCTGCCTTCCTCTGCTTTAACTGGAGAAACCCTGCTTATTGTGTGCAAAATTTCATATGATGAGAACTTCATGTTGATATAAAGTTGGAAATACTCTGATTTTGTTCAATATACTCATTTTCATGGGAGCACACTGAGGGCCAGGGTTGTAAAAGGATTTTCACAAGTTTCAAATAAAAGAAACAGGACTTTCCCTTAGACATCTGGTGTAAGCAACTCACGAATTCCATTACACACAAAGATAAGCTGACGTGTAAATAAATTTGCATGACTTTTTAAAATGAGAAAGCCCAAGTATTTCAATAAGAAATATAGAATTCCCAGAGTAAATAGAAATGAAAAGTTATACAATGTACATATAAAGAGAAAAACATTGTTCTCTTGTATGATGAAATCATATTCTTGTTTTAAAATGTACTGCTTTGCTTAGGTCCATGTTTAAATATAGTAGCATTTACTGTAGTCTCTTACAGATTATAGATGTTCGAAATTTTTTTTCTGACCCTTTTTAGGAGTATCTGGAAGGAGGCTACACAGAAATTAGCAGGAAATAAGTGACAACAAAATTTATCAGTTAAGAAGTGACCAAAGAATTAACTGCAACCCCCATCTGGTGCACTATCACATGGTGAAGTGTTAAGTGACAATAGCAATGTAAGAACCTGGCTGCTCTTGGGGATACTTTCAGGTTGATAAGTCCTAAGAATTCAAATGCTGGAATAATAACAGTCCTAATAATTCAAATGCCCATTTTTCTAGGAGAAAATTATTTTCTTTTTGTAGTTTTGGGAATCTGGTTCAGAGAATCATGAAAGACCAGCGGAGGCATCACTGTGAGCAAGAGTAATAACCACAATATTTAACCATCAATAGGAAGAGGACTTAAAGCAATCAGAATACAGTAAGTCTGGATCAAAGTTTTTTGGGTCCTCTACTGATTCAGATATTATCCCTTCAGTTGCTGGATCTTAGGTTTGCTAGGGGGAAGGCATAGGGGCTTAGGATAGTGACTATTTACCAAGTACTACAGAAATATGTCAATGTACTAATGTTACTGGCTGAAATTCAGTTCCTTTTATGGTAATAAAAAGTCTTTCTCTTTGAAGAATGTTGCCCGGAAATTTATCTGGATCTACTGTATTTATTTCTTAAATCTCTTCTCTTGCCCATCTGTGCACTCATGCAAAATTTGATCGTGGATTTGCTCTTTAGATTCAGATATCACTCTGACTTATTATTTCATCTTTACCTCTTTCCCACATGCACTAATATTTTAGGCTTTGGTGACTCACTTATCTCTGCTTTTATTGGTGGCTGACCTCAGTTTATTGCTTTTTGATTACTTTGCTACATTTGTAAATTTTTCAAAAATAATTTTGGGAAATCAAAGAATGCCATCATTCTATACAAGAGGTGAGGGAAATATATAGAGTAAGTACCTTTCAAAGTTAAAAGGGTAGTGCTTCAGATGCAATTAATATGTGTTCTCTGGTAAAGTAGTTAAACAAATCGGGAAGACAATAAGTGGTTATGAATTTAGACGTTTTCTGTGGGAAAACAAAGAAAGTCTTGATAAACCTCCTGGGTTAAAGTTCAATTAACTATTGATTAATTAATTTAAATATTCTTAAAATTATAGTTATGGTATTATTTTCAGGCTTGCTTTCAGTCAACATTCCCCACAGCATTGGAATGTTGTGTATAGTGCTTCTTTAAAAATATTTATTTCTAGCTCCCATTCTGAAGAGAAATTTTTGTTACCGAATGAGAATTTCCTAGAAGAGGACCTGAAAATCTAGATGTTAAGAAGCACCCCAGTTAAATCTTATAAACAACCAATTTGAGAGACATTGTTCTGTTTTATAGATCATGTTGTTATAAGGCAATGTTCAAGAACAATCAGAGTGTTTAGTTGAATACTCATAAACATATTTGCTTCTAAATCTATATAAGTAATATTTTTTGTACAAAATGCATTAGTGCTTTAATAGCATAATGTTATAGAAAAGACATTATCTAACACAACTTTCAGTTTATCTATTGTAGATATAAGTTATTTTACAACTTTATAAGTGGTAGGATACTGGTAATGATAAAATGATTCTTTTCCATAGAAAGGTAAATTGTGTCTTATGTAAACGCAATTGATATTGACCTATTCTGCATGTTTTAAGCAAATTTATTATTTCATGCACACACATAGACACACACACACAAACACACACACACATACTCTTTGGGTCATTCTAACATCTTACTGGTTCTCTCAAGAATGAATGAGTCAGGAAGTCCTAGCCAGAGCAACCAAACGAGGGAAAGAAATAAAAGGCATTCAAATAGGAAAATGAGTCAAACTATCTGTCTTCACTGATGACATGATTCTATACCTAGAAAACCATAAAGACTCCACCAAAAGGCTGCTAGAACTGCTACAGGATTTTAGCAAGGTTTCAGAATATGAAATTAATGTACAAAAATTTCTGATGTATTTCTATACGTCAGTAATGTTAGGCTGAGAGTCAAATCAAGAACATAATTCCATTCACAATAGCCACAAAGAAAATGAAATACTTAGGAATATAGCTAACCAAAGAGGTGAAAGATGTCGACAAATAGAACTATGAAACACTGCTGAAAGAAGTCAGAGATGACACAAATAAATGGAAAAATATTCCATGCTTATGGATTGAAAGAATCAATATCATTAAAATGGCCATACTGCCCAAATCAACTTACAGATTCAATGCTATTTGCATCAAACTAACAATGTTATTCTTCACAGAGCTAGAAAAAACTAGCCTAAAATTCATGTGGAACCAAAGAACAGCCTGAATAGCCAAGGCAATTCTAAGCAAAAAGAAAAAAGAGTCATCACACTACCTGACTTCAAACTCTACTATCAGGTTATAGTAACCAAAATGGCATGGTACTGGTACAAAAACAGGCACATAGACCAATGGAACAGAATAGAAAACATAGAAATAAAACTGCACACTTATCACCATCTGATGTTTGACAAGGCTGACAGAAACAAGCAATGGGGAAAGGATTCCTTATTCAATAAATAGTGCTGGGATAACTGGCTAGCCATATGTAGAAGAATGAAACCAGATCCTTAGGTCTTTTACTATATATAAAAATTAACTCAAGATGGATTAATGATTTAAATGTAAGATCTAAAACTATAAAAATCCTAGAAGAAAACCTAGAAAATGCCTTTCTTGACACTGGCTTGGCAAAGAAGTTTTGACTTAAGTCCTCAAAAGCAATTGCAACAAAAACAAAAATTGACAAGTGGGGCCTAATTAAACTAAAAAGCTTCTGCACAGCAAATGAAATTATCAGCAGAGTACTTAGACAAACTACAGCTATGCATCTGACAAAGGTCTAATATCCAGAATCTATAAGAAACTGAAATCGACAAGCAAAAAACAACCCCACTAAAAAATGGGCAAAGGACAAGATCAGACTTCTTAAAAGAGAACATACAAGTGAGGCTGTTTTTTGAAAATGTTCATATCATATGAAAAATGTTCAACATCATTAATCATTAGAGAAATGCAAATCAAAACCACAATGAGATACCATCTCACATCAATCAGAATGGCTGTTTTTAAAAAGTCAAAAAATAACAGATGCTGGTAAGATTGCAGAAAAAAGGAGATGTTTATATGCTACTGGTGGGAATGTAATTTAGTTCAGCCATCGTGGAAAGAAGTGTGGCAATTTCTCCAAGAACTTAAAAAGTCAAAAAATAACAGATGTTGGCGAGGCTGTGGAGAAAGGGGGATGCTTATGTACTGTTGATGGAAATGGAAATTAGTTCAGCCACTGTGGAGAGCAATTTGGACATTCTCTAAGAGCTTAAAACAGAGCTACCATTTGACCCAGCAATCTCATTATTGGGTATATACCTAAAGGAATATAGATCGTTATACCAAAAAGACACATGCATTCATATGTTCATCGCAGCACTATTCACTATAGCAAAGACATGGAATCAATCTAGGTGACTATCAATGATTGACTGGATAAAGAAAATGTGGTACATATATACCATGAAATACTACACAACCATAAAAAGGAATGAAATCATGTCCTTTGCAGCAACATGGATGGAACTCAAGGCTATAATCCTAAGTGAACCAGTGCAGGAACAAAAAAACCAAATACCACATGTTCTTACTTATAAGTGGGAGCTAAACACTGAGCACACATTAACATAAACATGGGAACAATAGACACCATGGACTACTAGAGAGGGGAGGGGTGGGGAGGGGGGCATGGGTCGAAAATCTACTGGGTACTGTGCTCATGACCTGGGTGCAATATATCCATGTAAGAAACCTACACATGTACTCCCTATAAATGAAATAAAAGTTGAAATTAAAAAGAAAAGAGCCAAGACACTCAGTGAAGCAGAGAGTAGAATGGTGGTTGACAGAGAAGAGGAGAGGCAAATAGGGAGGCGTTGGTCAAAGGGTACAAAGGTCCATTTTTACAAGATGAATAGTAAGTCCTAGATCTCTACTGTATGTCATGATGAAATACAACACAATACTTTATTGCATACCTAAAAATTTGTTAACAGGATAGGTCTTATGTTAAGCATTAACATAAGACATACGCAAAAAATAAAAAGGATGAGAGGGATAAAGGAATTAATGAATCAAATAATACCTATGAGGAGTGCTCGTTTAATATTTATATCACATTCATAATTATCCCCTCTTTAAAAAATTATCAACAGAAAGTATGTTATCCACATCTTTTGTATCTACCCAAGAAAGAACCAAGCCATCAGTTATTATACTGCTTTTTCACTCAAAAAGTATACATAGTGCCTAGTTGAAATTAATCAACCACCCTAAAATTTACCTTTTATAAAGCACATTGAGAGTTATATTTTTAGAGGAATTGAGAAAACAGTTTCTAGGGACAATGCCACTCTGGTGAATTATATACACTATATTGGACAACGTGGACCATGACAATTTTCAGAGCAGGAGGATTACTGTTAAGTTACTACTTGGGAATCTATATTTGTGCTCTGACACTACTCTCTGTTCTTCCATGGGAGAGAAAAGCCCTAACGAGTGTCTCAGTCTGGGTTGCCCAAGAATAACTGATGCAATCCTGATTCCATATGGTTTAGTCTTTCATAGGTACTTTCTCCACATTATTTATGAATATAGGTCTTCAGTTTAGTAATGAGGGAGATCACATTGCCTGCTTCAGTGACTCAGAACTGAGGCAGACACATAAACTTATTATATTAATAATAGAGGAAGGTACAAGCTACACAGTAACCATGGAAACATAGTTAAATGATCAAGGAGTATCAGGAATTTTTAACAGAAAATGTGACATTTAAACATGATCATAATTTTTTTTCTAGAATGTTTATTTAGTCTTTTAATTATTAAAGTAGTACACAAATCCATTCTAGCCATAAAAATGTCAAACATGAAAGCAAGGTCCTTAAGGATGAATTAGGGAGGTGGGTCTAGAGAGGAGAGTACATGCCAGTGAGTAGAAAATCACAAGTGAAACAGGTGTCATGAAACAGGCATGACATCTTTGGGGAATGTGAATAAGTTATTCAATGTAACTGGGACATAGGATATTATGGGGAGTGATTGACATGAAATTGCAAAGAAGCCTGGGTCAAGGTTTTAAAGGACTATGTTTAGATGTTTAGATTTTCCCCTTTGGCAGTGGGGAACCATTAAAGAGTTTTAGGCACAGAAATAACTTGATTGGATCTGGATTAGAAAGATCACATTGCGAATGAGCTAAGGTAGGAAGGGTCTGAAATCAGAGAGAAAAACACAGAGTTTTATCTGCATAGTTTATTTGAAATCTCACACAAGTATAGGCATTGTTATTTCCATTTTCTTAATGAAGAAATCAAAATCTAGAGGAATTGGGCAATTATTTTCCAGGGTCATGAGCTAGTAGGTGATATGTAATAGGAGTCTAACCTCATGCCTCCTGACCCAAGCCCAGGTGTTCTGCTTTAGTCTTTGCTGCCATTCCAGTGATGTTATTGTAGTTAGGTGAGAAATACAGAATGCACTGAGGGCATGCAATGGGCATAAAACAACCAGGAATCTGTTAGAAACATCATTGTTACTGACTTACTGACTATTGTGAGATAGACTTCTAAAGAGTATTGAGACTGAAAATTACAGGACCTAGGTTCTTATCCCACATCTGATCTCAGCTGCGTCGGTGATTGTGGAAAGTCATTAAAACATTTTGTGATTCCATCTTATTCTCTGTAGAGCGAGGAGGTTGGTCTAGCTAATTTCTAGAGTCCCTTTCAACCTTAAAAGTCTCTCTTTCTTCATAAACGTCACTGTGGGCTGATGTGTTTACAGACAGTAAGACAGTGTCACAGGACAGGTGAGGCTATTCATCATTTCCACTCCCATTTAAGATGTGATCAATGTCTTTTTTCTGTTTCGTTGGCATCATATATTTGTCTTTAATGTACAAAATACCACAGTACATTGTAATTGCTTACAGGGGGAATATTAAAAAAACATTTAACAACCAGTTCAGCATAGGCACTAACCTAATGGGAGAACCCAGTTGCAAACAAGCGGAATGGTCATCTGGTATGTGAGAGCCGAGTATCAGTTCTCAGGGCTTGCATGTTTGAGTCTTCTCTGGACTGTAAGTGACTCAAGGGCAGGACCTGTGTCTTTCTAATTTTGGATCAAATTTTAAGCCAGTACTCGTCTTAGAATTTCAACATTATGTGCCCAATTTGTTGGATGAACAAGTAATTAATTTCCAGCATTTCCTTAGTGTCTGACAATGCACATAGCTGCGCTGCTTGAGCTTGTAGTTAGAGAAAAGGATGGCTGGATAGCTCTGCCTTCAATGGAAAGCTGCCAACCCTGAGAGTAAGCAGTCACAGAAATACCTAAGACACTGGGCATTAATTAATTTCTAAAGATCTTTTATTCCTTCTTTAGAGAGTCAATTGTATCATACAACTTGGACTTCTTAAATTTTCTCTTTTTTAAATAAGAGGATTTCAATGGCAACAATTTATTTATTTCTTATTTATTTATTTATCACTTTATAAGCTATGGCGTTTTCCAGTGAAAGTTTTAAAAACCACATAGGTTTAATTTTATCGGCATCTCAGGGCTCTTCTTTTTAAATCTCTTCTTCACAGTTTATCCTTTTCCTGATTATCTAATCATGTACACTGTGATTGTAGTGATTGTAAGGCTTTCATAAGTCCAAGATGGCTGAGTCACCATTTTGAATTTATGTTCAAAGCAGCCATAAGGAAACACATACACACACACACACACACACACACACACACACACACACACACATTCCTTCAGTCAAGACATATTGATTAAAACTGTTCTTATTGGTTGCATGAACTGTGCAGTCTTCAGTTCCTTTGTGTCCAGACTACTTTAACTATAACTATATTTAAGAGTGTTAGGGTCTAATTTAGGCTGATGTGTAGTCAAGCAGCTATATTGAAATCATGCAGCTTCTTGTTTAGAAAATGTATATCATCAAAACTCTTACGACTCTAGTTTTCTTTTTTCCTATTTTTAATTCTATGATTCAGGGTCACTTTATTTCTATTCTGTTTTACAATATTAACGCTTCCTCCAATGTAAACATTTGTTCATTTTTTGAGAAAATTTGCATATTCTCCAATTGTACATTTTAGTATCTAACAGGAACTTTTCCCCAAAAAGATTCAGCTCTTTGCTGTTTTGAATTAATGGCATGTTTGTGAGCTGAAATGTAATAATGTATTAATGACATTGAAAGAGAGGTATACAGAGTCATTGTTAACAGCATGGACTCTTTTTTTTTTTTTTTTTTTTTTTTT
>NW_012105298.1:543969-571444 GCF_000951045.1 Mandrillus leucophaeus
CAGGCATCCGCCACCTCGCCCGGCTAGTTTTTTGTATTTTTTAGTAGAGACGGGGTTTCACCGTGTTAGCCAGGATGGTCTCCATCTCCTGACCTCATGATCCGCCCGTCTCGGCCTCCCAACAGCTAGAACTCTTAGAATCTGCAGCCTGAATTCAAATCCTGCCTCTGCCCCACCCAGTTGTACATCATTGAGCAAGTTACTTTACCTGAGACTTGGTGTTCTGATATTTAAAGTCGGGTAGTTATGGTACCTATATCATAGAGTTATCAAGCAATTAATATGGGATTTGGAACATAGTAAGCTCAAAATGTTAGCTTAAAAAGTAAAAGCATAATGGAACTGTAAAGCTGATACATACAATCATGCATCACTTAACGATGAGAATACATTCTGAGAAATGCAGTCAGGTGATTTCATCATTGTTCAAACATCATAGAGTGTGCTTACACAACCCTAGATGGCATAGCCTACTACATGCTTAGGCTATATGGTAGAGCCTATTGCTGCTACGCTACAAGCTTGTACAGCATATTACTGAATACTGTAGGCAATTGTAACAGGATGGAATTTGTGTACCTAAATATAGAAAAGATACAATAAAAATACTGTATTTAATCTTATGGAACCACCATCTTATATGTTGTCCACCATTGCCTGAAATTTGTTATGTGGTGCAAGATTGTAAATGCACATATTATATCTAATATTATTAGTACTGAGCAAAAATTCATGATTAGCTATTTCAAAATTCATTTCTTAATGAAGTTTATTCCTTGACATCAACTGATTTACCATTCATTCCCACCCTTTATCATTGTGCACAGCACTCTGTGCATACAAACATAACCCTGGCAATTACATTGAATTATTGTCAGCTTCCATCCACTCCAGCGTTGGACCGTTACTCTTCCTTTATCATTTAAATAATAACATCTGGAACTCTTCCCTCCCTACCATAATGAGATACCCAGCATCTCTCTCATGAAAATGCCTCTGAGGTCCTCTCCTCTCTTGTGTCTCTTTTTACCTCTCCTGAGCTGGCTGTACTCATATCTGATCCTCTGTTCCTGATCTCTTCTCTCCACTCAAGCCAGCCCTAAATGATACAGTCTTTTCCCTTCATTTCCTGCAAACACCACTCACATAAGACATTTGTATGTATTAGACTTTTTATTTTCTGAGGATTTGAAAGGATTTGCTGTATTATGGAAAAATGTGTTAAATTATCTAAAATTGTATATTTCACATTTTTCTTCATGAGAGCTTCTCTTCTCACTACAGGGAATTTCTCAACAGCTTGCTTTATTCCTGAATCTCCTGATTTCCTGCCTCGGGCCTGTCCCACTCTCTCCAAAGACCCCCTATTCATTAATGTCCTCCTCCCACAGGGCCCAGAGCTCAACCTTTCTCCAACTCTATTATGCGAAACAATTCTGTTTTCTCTATGTCAGTTTTAGCCCATTTGTCCATGTCCTGAGGGCATTTGTTTTGAATAAACATTTTCTTTTAAGCAACTGCTGCCAGCTTTAAAATAATATTCTCTTTCTACCCTTAACTCAAAGATAAATAAGCTATAAATTTTGCTTTTGTAGCCACAGTTGATTCTCAACAGAGTGATCCTTTTAAATTGTGAGTCAGTTACTTCAGCCCCCTGCCATGGCTTCCAGACTCACTCCGAGCAACAGCCATGGTCTTTGCAATGTTTGCAGGACTTCAAGGACCTTCTTGGTCATCTCTCTGACTCTATGTTATTATACTCTCCTCCTCTCTCATCTTCCTCCAACAGCGCTGGCCTCTTTGTTATGCCTTGAACCCAAAGCCTATCAGCCACGTATTCACCAAACATCTTTCTACCTCAGGGCCTTCGTACTTGTTATTCCTTCCCCATGGAAAGCTCTTCATTCAGATATCAAATGATTTCAAACTTCACTGCCTTTGAGTTATTTTCTGATGGCCATTAATAAACTAGCCAGAATTTGAAAATCTCTCCTTCTTTGAGAAATCACAGCTTTCCATATTACTCATTTACTTACATATTTGATTATTGTCTACATCTTTCCACTAGAAGGTAAGCTGCAGGAGGCCAGGGACTTTGTGTGTTCTGTTTACTGCCATATCTCAGTAATATATCAGGCACATAGGAGTTGCTCAATATACTTTTGATGATTGAATCAATACATGCAGAAATAGTGGTAGACATTAGGTGCTTGAGGGGCACAAAGAGGTGAGTTGTGTTTGGAGGGATCAGGGAAAACTTCACAGACAAGGAAAAATAAACTAGATGAACAAGAAGCCAGGATAAAGAGAGCTTTCATGAGACAGAGGAAGCATGATGTGTAAAGGCATGAAAGAATGAGATGCTTTTAGGAATCAAAAGACTTTTAATATTGCCAAACTGTACATTCTTTGTGTGTACAGAGGGCAGCCTTCCTCCAAGTATTGGCCACAAACCTGGTGCACTGGTGCAGATTTGCGGATAAGCTAATGAAGCTTCAGGGCCTCTCAATTGCATAATCTGATGAGAGGCTCTATCGATGTGTTTAGAAGGTTATGTTTTTGAAAAGTTTGCCACAGTAAGATATTTTAATTACAATTGGCTAAAAGAGCTATCTCTTTCCACTCTGGCTCACCTCTGTTACACTTCTCATGTGAGGTAGTGTTGAAACGGTCACAGGCAATTTTGGGAATGTGACCTGGGATTCTTTTAATTTGACCTTAGTGGAATACTACACGGTTCATAGCCACTTCCGTGTATAGTTAAATTTTCGCGGGTATTGCTGAATAACTTCCACAAAAACTATCACCTGTTGCATCAACTCACTGACATCAAGACATGAAGATGTAGGACCTGGAATCATACTGTGATAAGAATGTGTCCGTGGTATCCAATACTAGAAGAAGGAAGAGAGTGAGGAGGAACAAGTGAGAAATGTTCAGGGCCAGAAACTAGCCTGCAGAACATTCTTCAACATATTCTAGTTCATAGATAGAAGAAATCTAGTTCAGAGATACAAGAAAGACATTTTTTCTCAATTTGAAAACAATCTTAGCAATCTAAATGTATCACCTACTGGAAGCCTAAACAAACTCCCTAGCTTGCCCAAATTAAAATTTTGACGAGTGACTGAAATCCAAATTCAGCCTTGGGCCTCTGTGGCTTTTATGTTTTCCCTTGCCCCACCATGTTTATCTCTATCCATGCTGAGTCACCCCAAACCTCCAGACATGGGTCAAATGCTAAATTAGGTAACTTGATGATACAACCTGGACTGTGGAGACTCGCAGCCCAGCAGGATGGAATTTGGTCAGTGAGAAGTGGGAGGAAGAAAGAAACCAAGATATAAATTCCCTCTCCTTTTTACTTTCCTATAAGGTATGCTTTCTCTTGCAACCATTCAGAAAGTCCTCCTTGCTGAACTAGTGCACTGCTGAGAGATGTGACGTGTTTCTTTGCAGTTTGTTGTAAAATGCTGGCCAGCAGGGCCATGTAGCATGTTGTTTCAAGTCTTTCCTTGCCTTGCAGCTTTTTTTTTTGTTCATTCTCACCTTTCCTACCTTGCACCTTCTAACTTAAGTGTCAGCACTTCAATCTTTGCTCAGGCTCTTGCCCATGGCAATCCAACTGAGAAGTTACGAAGAATGGACTGTGGCAGTACCAGTAAGAAAGGGAAGCACATGAGAGATGTAAGGCAAGTTAATTGAAAAGAATTCAGTGATCAAGTTAATACTGTAGGAAGAGGAGGTGGGATGAATTGACTATTCCCAGGTTTCTAGCGTGGGCACTGAGTGAATCATGGCACTGAACAGGTCATATAGTAGAATGGATTTTAAGATAAATAATAAATTTGGTTTCAGACTTGTTGAATTTTATATGTCCTGGATTAAGAAGTAGTAGTTGGAGAGGACTTAACTCTGGAATAGACAAAATAGACAATAAAGTGAAAAGTGAATTAGGGAAGGCAAATGTAGGCATAATTATAGGCCAAATATGAAAAGAATTAGGAAAGCAAAATTTTCCCAAGAGGGAGTAGACAACTGTGACAAATGGCATAGAGATTTCATGAAATGGGAAGCTTACAAAGCAACAAGATGTCCCAAGTGATAATTAGGACTTAATAACAGGGATGTCACAAGTGGTCTTGTGAGAGGAGGTCCTATGAAGTGGCCTGCAGGGAAGCCAGAGAGATGGGATTCAGGAGTGAAAGATCACTTGCACTGCAAGAACCATTCCTTTATGCTCAGTTTATGCTCCTTTCTCAGTTTATGCTGAGCATAAACCTGTGCAGAGGAGACCCTGATGATTGATACTGCAGATTCCTGTTGTCTAATAAAATGGTCCGTCACTTTTAATCAACAATCTATTTATGCATTTCTGATTAACTCCTGCTAAGTTTCCTCATAAAAATTTGTTTTTAATCTCAATAAGATACAAACTCACATGACATCAGCAACACTCCATGCATACACAATTATGGTTACCAATCATCCCTGCTTGCCCTGGACCAAGGGATTTCCTGGAAAGTGGACTTTCAGGGCTAAAATTGGGAAAGTCCTGGGTAAGTTGGGACAAGACAGTCACCCCCTATGGTCCCATCTTACTTGTTGAGAATAAGAATCTAAGTGACAGCTTATGGGACCTTATGTTTTCTCTGCCATAAAATTATTCTTTGGTTTCCCTATATTCTGATATTATTCTATGAGAGAGAATTATTACTTTCTCCTTTCCAAATATAAATCATCCAGTTGTGTCCTGATCCATTGACCCTTGTATTTGGAATTTTGCCTCTTCAAGTGATGTCTCCTTTTTTGTTATTTTAGATGTCTTCCTTTCTTTAAACTTCTTCTTTCCACCTATAAACACACTTGTCTCTTCCCAGTTAAGGAAAAACAACTTCGCTTGGCCTTTTCCCTCTTATGTTATCTTATCTCTCTCCTCCCCTAGTATATGAAATTTCCCTCCCTCCCTCCCGCCTTTCCTTCCTTCCTTCCTTCCTTCCTTCCTTCCTTCCTTCCTTCCTTCCTTCCTTCTTGCTTTTGAGACAGGGTATCACTCTGTTGACCAGGCTGGAGTTCAGTGGTGTGAACATGGCTCATTGCAGTCTTGACTTTCTGGGTTCAAGCCATCCTCCAACCTCATCCTCCTGAGAAGCTGGGACTACAGGTACCCACCACCACATCTGACTAATTTTCCTTCCTATGTTGCTCAGGCTGGTCTCAAACTGCTGGGCTCAAGTGATCTTCCTGCCTTGTCCTCCCAAAGCACTGGAGTTGTAGGCATGAGCCACCACACTCAGCCAAATATGTTAAATTTCATGAGAGTAGGGTGCGAACTCTGCCTGAACTCATGAGTTAGTTCTTCTTCTTCTCCTGCTTTTGTCCCCAGAATTTCACTAAAACAGTTCTCTTAACATCAGCAAGTGGTTCAACCAATGGTTTGTTATTTTTTATTCTTTCACTCCTTCAGATTCCTGGATGAATTTTCCTGTATTGATTTTCTTCTTGAAATGCTTTTCTCTCTTGGCTTCTATGACACAGCCCCATCCT
The DNA here is from genome assembly GCF_000951045.1 of Mandrillus leucophaeus. Taxonomy (NCBI): domain Eukaryota; kingdom Metazoa; phylum Chordata; class Mammalia; order Primates; family Cercopithecidae; genus Mandrillus; species Mandrillus leucophaeus. The sequence goes on from NW_012105298.1 coordinate 549,517, forward strand.
GATACTCCCTTGCTGTCTAATATTTTGTTTCCTCTACTGACTTATTTTTCTCTTTCTATCCTCTAAAATTTGGCATTCTTCAGTGTTTTGCACTTACTCTTCTTTCTATTCTACTAGTTGGCCACTATATCTCTTTTTGTTAGCTTAACAATTATTTCAAAGATGGTTCTAAACCCTTTGTTTCCAGACACTCCCTTGAGACTGAAGCCTTTATTTCCAGCTACACTTTGTGTATCTTAAACCAGAAATCCTTCTGAACTCCACCTCAGCCTGTCTGAATTTAAGATATTCTTCCTCTTCCTCTTCCTCTTCCTCTTCCTACCGCCAAAAGCTCCTCTTCCTGAGTCATATTTTTAATAGCTTACCACCTGTTTTTGTGGTCATCTGTGCTCAAAAGTCCAAGATAACACTTCTGCATCATAAGGAGTTCCTTTGTTCTAATTCAAATTTAATCAATTACTAAACTCTGTGGAGTTTAACTCAGACATATCTCTTGAATATGTTTCTTTTATCTGGTGTTCTTGCTACCACTACCCTAGGTTAGGCCCTTATGGCATTATGTTTTTCTTAGACCCTAGCCAGTATGCTTATTTCTGATCTCTCACCACCTTTCCATTCTGTGCTCTGCTTGCTTATACTGACCTTCAAGTTTCTCTAAAATACAACCTACAACTACTTTTTTAAAAGCCCTTCCTCCTAGTAGTCCCCTGAGCACATCTATGCTCCACTGTCAGTGGTCTGTAGTTATTCCTAAAATATATTCTATAATGAATCATTGCATTGTTCTTTGCCCATGCTTTTCTCTCCATCTAGAATGACTATCCCATTGTAGACAACAAACTTGTGTTGATGCACTTCTTCTAATATCTTCAGAATTCCTCAGGCACTTGTGGCCTTCTAGTTAATTATTATCTATAACTTTCTTTTGCTATCTTCTTATAGTATGGACCATAGGATGTCCTCATAGGATCAAAATTCCTAGACTATATGGATATGGCAGCTCATGCCTGTAATCCAAGCACTTAGGGAGGCAGAAGCAGGAGGATCACTTGAGCCCAGCAGTTTGAGATTAGCCTGGGCAAGACAATTAGTTAGCTTCCTTAGTTAGTTAGATAGATTAGTTTCCTCTCTCCACAAAAAAGGGGAAAAAAGCCCTCAAAATTCCAAGACTGCTTAGATACTTTCATATGCTCTTTATAGTGACTTGTGTTCAGTAGATACTCAATAAAATGTTCATCAAAGTGTACTTATGTATTTCAGTTTCATATGTTTGAGGCCTGAAATATTATTTCAAAAGTTTTTGGAATTGCATTAATTCCTTTGTTGATCAGAAGGGCAAAAACAGCTGACATGGTTTGGCTGTATCTCCACCCAGATCTCAAGTTGAATTGTAGCTCCCAGAATTCACATGTGTTGTGGGAGGGACCCAGGGGGAAGTAATTGAATCATGGGGGCCAATCTTTCCCATGCTATTCTTGTAATAGTGAATAAGTCTCATGAAATCTGATGGGTTTATCCAGGGTTTTCCGCTTTCGCTTCTTCCTCGTTTTCTCTTGCCACCACCATGTAAAAAGTGCCTTTCACCTCCTGCCATGATTCTGAGGCCTCCCCAGTCATATAGAACTGTAAGTCCAATTAAACCTCTTTTTTTTCCCCTAGTCTTGGGTATGTCTTTATCAGCAGTGTGAATATGAACTAATACAGTACATTGGTACCAGTAGAGTGGGGTGTTGCTGAAAAGATACCTGAAAATGTGGAAGCGACTTTGGAACTGAGTAACAGTCAGAGGTTGGAAAAGTTTGGAGGACTCAGAAGAAGACAGGACAATGTAGTAAAGTTTGAAACCTCCTAGAGGCTTGTTGAATGACTTTGAGATAAATGCTGATAGTGATATGAACAATAAGGCCTAGGCTAAGGTGCTCTCAGATGGAGATGAAAAACTTGTTGGAAGCTGGAGCAAGGGTGACTCTTATTATGTTTCAGCAAAGAGACTGGCAGCATTTACCCCTGTCCTAGAGATTTGTGGAACTTTGAACTTAAGAGAGATGATTTACGGTACATGGCAGAAGAAATTTCCTTTATTATTATTATTATACTATAAGTTCTGGGATACATATGCAGAAGGTGCAATTTTGTTACATAGGTATACACGTGCCATGGTGGTTTGCTGCACCCATCAACCCATCACCTACATTAGGTATTTCTCCTAATGTTATCCTCCTTGCCAGCTCTCCACCCTCTGACAGGTCCCGGTGTGTGAAGTTTCCCTCCCTATGTCCATGTGTTCTCATTTTTCAACTTCCACTTATGAGTGAGAACATGCAGTATTTGGTTTTCTGTTCTTGTGATAGTTTGCTGAGAATGGTGGTTTCCAGTTTCATCCATGTCCCTGCAAAGGACATGCACTCATCCCTTTTTATGGCTGCATAGTATATTCAAAAGGTGACTTCGGTGCTGTTAAAAGCATTCTGTTTTAAAAGGTAAATAGCATAAAAGTTTAGAAAATTTGCAGCCTGATGATGCAATAGAAAAGAAAAATCCATTTCTGAGGAGAAATTCCAGCCAGCTACAGAAACTTGCATAAGTAGCAAGGAGCCTAATGTTAATCCCCAAAACAATGGGGAAAATGTCTCCAGGCCATGTCAGAGGACCAGTAGGAAAAAGTAGTTTCCTGGCCAGGCCCAGGGTCTCCATGCTGTGTGCAGCCTAGGAACTTGGTGCCCTGTGTCCCATCAGCTCCAGCTGTGGCTGAAAGGGGCCAATGTAGAACTTGGGCTGTGGCTCCAGAGGTGGAAGCCCCAAGCCTTGGCAGCTTCCACATGGTGCTGAGCCTGCGGGTGCACAGAAGTCAAGAACTGAGGTTTGGGAATCTCCATCTAGATTCCAGGAGATGTATGGAAATGCCTGGATGCTCAGAAAAAAGTTTGCTTCAGGGGTGGGGCCCTCATGGAGAACATCTGCTCTGGCAGTGGAGAAGGGAAATATGATGTCCAGAGCACCCACACAGAGTCCCTACTGGGGCACTGCTTAGTGGAGGTGTGAGAAGAGGGCCACTGTCCTCCAGACCCCAGAATGGTAGATCCACTGACAGCTTGCACCTTTTGCCTGGAAAAGCTGCAGACACTCAATGCCAGCCCATTAAAGCAGCTGGGAGGGAGCCACAGGGGTGGAGCTGCCCAAGACCATGGGAACCCACCTCTTGCATCAGCGTGACCTGCATGTGAGACCTGGAGTCAAAGGAGATCATTTTGGAACTTTAAAATTTGACTGCACTGCTGGGTTTTGAACTTGCCTGGGACCTGTAACCCCTTTGTTTTCGCCAATTTCTCCCATTTGGAATGATTGTATTTACCCAATCCCTGTATCTCCATTATATCTAGGAAGTAACTAGCTTGCTTTTGTTTTTACAGGCTCATAGGCAGAAGGGACTTGTCTTTTCTCAGATGAGACGTTGGACTGTGGACTTTTGGGTTAACCCTGAAATGAATTAGGACTTTGAGGAACTGTTGGGAAGGCACTATTAGTTTTGAAATGTGAGGACATAAGATTTGGAGTGGCCAGGGAAGGAATGATATGGATTGGTTTTGTCCCCACACAAATCTCAAGTTGAATTGTATCTCCCAGAATTCCTACATGTGGTAGGAGGGACCCAGGGGGAGGCAATTAAATCATGGGGGCTGGTCTTTCTCGTGTTATTCTTGTGATAGTGAATACATCTCACAAGATCTGATGGGTTTATTAGGAGTTTCTGCTTTTTCTTCTTCCTCATTTTCTCTTGCTGTCACCATGTAGGAAGTGCCTTTCACCTCCCCCCATGATTCTGAGGCCTCCCCAGGCATATGGAACTGAAAATCCAATTAAATCTCCTTTTCTTCCCAGTCTTGGGTATGTCTTCATCAGCAGCGTGAAAACAGACTAATACAACAGCTGAAGCAAATGGTCACCAGGTGGCAGTGCTACAGAGTTGTTTAGAGATCTGAACAGAAATAAATTAGGATATTTTCTGCCCTTATCCATAGAAAATCACAGAATCAGCTTTGGAAGGAAATTGAAGACACTGCAGTTCTATATTCTAGTTGTAAAGATGAGAAAATTAAGGCCCAATTATATAGAAATCTATACGTCTCTCTATCCGCCCACTACCTCTCTCCTTCTCTTTCTCTCTGTATATGTGCAGACACGTATCTGCACATGTACTTAGAGACCATTGGTTGAACCGCTGCTAGAAAGGATTTTCAAGATTTTTCTGTTTTTTTTTTTAATAGATAAAGAAAGTGAAATTATGACCATGGGGATATATCAGTTAGGACAATTGATTATGAGTGTCATAAATTCAACATAAACTTGTTTTTAAATGAAAATAAAAGTAGGATGATTATTCACCCAAGCATCTGCAGAGTCAAGGGATAGTCCTGGCTTCAAGTAAGGGTGAATCCAAGGATGCAGCCCCCATTCCTGTCCTGCTTTCCTCTATGGAGGTTTTATTTCAAGCTTTGTAGGGTGGCCCCCCAGCTGCTCTTGCCTTATATTACCCTACTGCTAAAGTTTTTGCAAAAAGAAAATAGCTTTCTTCTCTAATGGCTTCAACAAGAGCCGTGAAATGGATCCCATTAGGCAAACTGGGTCACATATTCCAGCTGGAGTGTAGGTGGGCCCTGTTTACCTCTACCAGGAATGAGGGTGGTTTGGGGCAATGGCAACATGTACAGTTTTACAGGATGCTCACTGCAGGAAGGTGCCCAGCTACATGGTGACTAGGGTCTGAAATCCATCTGAGCTCCACTTGCCATGACATGATCCACAGGGCCTAGACAGGAGACATTTTCTAATTCGCCTGTGGTCTGCATTATCAGAAGAATGAATGAATGCTGGGTAGACCTAAACAAAAATATCTACTTTAAGTGGCTATCAAAAAATATTCTTATTAACTTTGATTTTATTTTTCTTTATTTCTTTCTTTTAAAAATAGGAGACAGGGTTGTGTCATACAAAATGTGTGGGATTTAGAGTTGGAATGCCTAGGTAAAAATATTGGCTCTGCCACTTGCTGACTGTGGGAGTTTGGGAAGATTTAATATTTCTCATTCCGTTTACTTATATGTAATAATCACATTTCAGAGAGGTTGGAGGATTAAAAGAAATACATAAAAGTTGATCACACAGCATGGGACACAGTAGCAGCTCAATTAATGTTAATTAACTGTGGCAATTTTAAAACATGGGCCCCAAATTCTTTGATACTCCTCCCGGAGAAAGGTAGATCTCTTTCCCCTTCTTTTGAGTTAGGGAATACTTGTAACTGCATCAACCAACACAGCATGGAGAAGTGACATCATGTGACTTCTGAGGCTAGGTCATAAAATATCACTCAGTTTCCTCCTAAAATGCAGCTTCAAATGCATCTCAGAAGTTTCCTCTTGGCATACTCACACTTTGAACCCAGCCACCATGCTGTGAGAGCTCAAGCCACATGGAGAGACAGAGCTCCCTGTAACCTTTCAGCAGGAGGAATGTCAGAGAATTTTTGGGCCGTGTTTTTAAAATGCATGTTGTGGAAAGTACTATAATGAGCGTTATTTTCCTTATGAGTACTTATTTCCTTCATTATTGAGTGTCTATAATTGTGATGTTTAAACTTGGCTAGGTTATGGTGTCTAGCTGTTTGGTCAAGCACCAGTATAGATGTTCCTCTGATGATTTTTTTTTAGACGTGATTAACATTAAATCAGTTTACTTTGAGTAAAGCAAGTTGTTCTCCATAATGTGGGTAGGCTTTATCTAATCAGTTGAAGGCCTTAAGAGAAAAGACAGAAGTTTTCTGAAGAAGGAATTCTCAAGACTGCAACATAAAAATCCTCCCTGAGCTGAATTTGGTCTCAAGACTACAACATCAGCTGTCACCTGAATTTCTAGTCTGCTAACCTGCTCTATCAATTTCAGACTTATCAGACCCCACTATTGCATGAGCCAAGTCCCAGTTCCTTAAAATAAATCTCTCTTATATATAAAATCTGTTATATATCAAACCATATTGGTTCTGTTTCTCTGGTGGAATATTAATTAATACAGTAAACAATAAAAACAAAGAGAGAAATCTTAAGAGAGAATTTAATTTCAACTGCTAGTTGATTTTGAGTACTTCATACCTGTTCCCACACTTTAGAATTAGAGTGCTTATAAAGGTTCTTAAATTATTCTACATTTGTTTAACTTTGCAACCCTGATAAGAATGCAAGCTCCACTCTCATAATGCTAATCTTGTATCTCTCATACCTCCCATTGTATAGAATTCAGCTCAATAAACCTCTATAGGTTAGTCTCTGGCAGTGTGTGAACAAGTTTGCTCTTAATCATACAAAACTATTATTGTGAGGACTGTGTGCCTATTTAATCACATTTTCAACTGACTTTTTTTGTTCCACTGTCTCATTGACTCATTATGTAAATGTCATTATTGTGCAATTAATATTTGCAAGTAGGAGTGGGATAATAATTTCCCCTGTTTACACAGAGATTTGCGATCTGATGGTTGGAGATAACATTAGGTGACTCACAAAGTGTTGTCTTGGTAGAATATATCAAGGATGCAGCTTTGTGATTTATTGATTGCCTCAAATCAACCATCCTTTCCCCACCCCTCACTGACCTTCATGAATCTGACGTCTAGATGTTTTCATTTGTCTCATCGGAGCCTAGCAGATGGAATCCACACAACTTTTCCCCCCCAAGTTTCTATGTAATCCTATTAAAAACAGTCTGCATTTTGTCCAATTAACACTGAACTTTTAAGAGGAGAAGCACATGCTATAATGGGAAAAAATAAACAAAAATCAAAAGACCTAGGTGCTGGTGCCAGGTCTTGACTCTTTCATTAAATTAATAGGAGTTTCTAGACACATATCTTTACAGCTTCGATTTTTATCTAAAACATGACCAGTTTGAAAATTTGCATTTTACTACTTAGTAACTATTACATTTTAATTTGGGATCATTTCTGAAGAAATCTTTTTACCAAGCTTCTACAGAGTCATTGCTAAGACGTTGCTAAGGAGAAGTAGCTGAGATTGGCCTAATTTAAAATTTATAATTTATTAATTATGACCAGCTGCAGGGAAAGGAAAGCAACTAGCAGATTTCCTGCAGGGAAAGGAAAGCAACTAGCAGAGAATTGAATTTTTAGAAAGTTAAAAAGGATAATATATATCTTCTAGATTAAGGGATGAACTGGACAATTGCCCCTGAGCTAGGAGAGAGATTATAACAAAATCATGAGCTGTTGCTGGAAAAAAAAGAGCAAAGATCCAACTTGGAGACTTTTAAGTAACTAAATAGTTGGAGCCTCAATAGAACTGCATTAAATTATTTCATCCAATGAAGAAGCTAAAAGATGTGGGGCATTACGTCCATCGAATAAAGGAAGGAAACTCTAGAGACAGTGTGGATCCATGAGAATCTGCCTAGAATCTCTAGAATAAAAGTCTCAGGACTGTTTCAGATAAAAATGGAACAACTTCTCTTCCCCACTAGCCGAACTTTTTTTCTAACTTCATTTCTGAACCAGAGGACCTGAGCCCTTTCTGAGTTCCTGGCCCATTGCCTACACCAAGCCTTGCCTTTTGGTTTTCAGTTCTCATTTGCAGGACTACCTGCTCAGTAGACATCTGCAGGATCCTAACTGATCTGGAGTCTTGATGGGCAGTCTAGTATCCTGACAGGGACAATTCATGCTATTAAAATTTTTGGTTATTTCAAATCTGCATCTGTTTCAAAGAAGGAGATTCCTTTAGCCTGGACAGTGGGAAAACACCTGTGGCAATAAGCAATTTCCAAAACTTGTTTTAAGTAGCAAAATGTCTATACAACGTGCTTTTGTAGGTCCGATGACGAATGAGGGCCTACAAGTGCCAGCTCTTCCCATGCATTTTGCATATTCTCACAGCAACATTGCAAGTAGTTGTTTTTATCCCCATTCAACAAATAAAAACAAGTTCAGAGAACTTAATGTGTTAGATAGCAGAGGTAATGAAAAGTGTCCTCAGCATTCAAAACCAGGATGGTTAATTCTTTCCCTTAACAACATAGGGCCTGGATGGCTCTGAGTGAGTTACTTAGTTCTTTGTCATTTTACCATGACTAATTTAATATTTGTAATACTTAGTTTATAAGATTGTTGTTTATTTAATAAAATATACTTACTAGAGGCTATATTTGTAAGGCTAAAGTTTTGATAGAATCCAAAAAGTAAAACTGAAAGATGAAGTGCTTAGCCTAAAGATTGACTTTTTGAAAAAATATCATGTTATGCATCTGAGACATTTATTTATTTATAAAATATTTTACAAAGTTATTAAGTTTCAATGTGCCTAATCTACAACTGCACCTCTTTTTCCTCAGTCAACATCATCAACTATGATGGGAGCTTATTCATTTTATTCTGTAGTTTTCTGGAAAAATTACTTAACTTCTGATTCTGACAAGACAGCATGAAACTATTCAAGTAAGTGTCTCTAAAATGATAATTTTTATATCCATGGCACTTCTCAAGAACTACTGATATCATCTCATCTAATGACTTCTTGGATTGACAACACAGAAAAACTATTTTCCCACAAAAATGTGCTCTTTGTGGTAGACTAGATTCCAAATGTATGTGTTTCCTTGACTGTTGAAAGGTATTGTCAAAATGATGTGAGAAAAATCCCATTTTAAGAACTACGTTACCAGGTTACTTTAAATTTCTCTCAGTATGCTAATAAAATGCGGAGCTAGATCTAGGCGTTTTTGTGCTACAGGCAATTTTTTTCTCTACCTATTGCCTTTTCCTCTACTTTGCTTTATGGACTGTCAGAACACAGAGTCTCCTTTGGAATACTCAGAGTCAAGCTCTTTGGAAGTAGGAACTACTTTTGGTTTTCCTCGAATAAGCAGGTAAAATGGCCATCTATCTTGCTTAAGAGATCTTAGTTTTAATGACCTTATGTATTGATAATTGATACTTAGCCTGATACTCTGCTAAGTATTTTTCATTCATTATCACAATCCTATGGGGCAAGTACTATCATTCTCATTTTACAGAAGAGGAAACTAAGGATCAGAGACACTGAAGACTTACATGATTTTTTGTCGCTACAAAGTGGTAGACCTTCAATATCACTCAGGCCTTTGTATCTCCAAGGTCCAGGCTCTCAACCTCTCTGTTCTACTGTCACGTTCAAGGCTTTGGAGTTCCTTGTTTCTTCACAATCTGTTGAACCCCAATCAACCTTCCTGAGACTCGCAATAATAGTTTTTAATTTTTTTGTAATACTTGTTACATTTTTGCTTGAAAGTAATGATGCTAATCACTTAGTGAGCCTTTCTTTCTTTCTTCTTTTCCTTCCTTCCTTCCTTCCTTCCTTCCTTCCTTCCTTCCTTCCTTCCTTCCTTCCTCCCCTTCTTCCCTTCCTCCTTCCTTCCCTCCTTCCTTCCTTCCTTTGACAATCTGAAATGTTTTTAGTATGCAGAACTGGTTTAGGATTTTTACAACTATTTCATTAGAATTTTTACTCACTTTTTTTTTGGCCTGAGTACTTTGTCTTTCATGAATATTTTTTATATATTGGTCTATGACTCACTGAATTAGAAAATACAGTTACTGAGTTGAGAAATAGCACTAATGGCATAAAGTTTAAGGAGCCAATTTAGACCTTCTTTTGGTTTCAAAGACTTAGAAAATTGTAGCCACTTCTGTACAAAATATTCATATTACATTAAGAGTGAATGAACTATTAAATAAAATGCAAAGTCAGAAGACTTAGCCTTGGGTTATCATCTGAATTTTCCTTTTGATTTATTGTATGGAATAGAATACATCTTCTGCTGCTTTACATTTTCTCCTTCTTCTCTTTCTTCTCTTCTTCCTTTTTATTTCTTCCATTTTAGTGTCTAAAAATTAGCCATGACATTGTTTCATATACTTATTTACAATAATATTATAAGGATTGGCAAATTAATTAATTTGTCAGAAAAGGATGTTATTACCTAGTGGAGTAAAACATCTCCTCTTTCTCTGTTCCCACCTTTGTAGAAGGAAGCTTTTGTTCATAAAACACACTGAATTTGAGGGAAAAATGGCTACACATGTGTTTATAAAATGAGCCTTTCTAGAAAGTGGATGAATCAAACTGGGGCAAATTCTTTATATTGTATACTAAGATTGGGGAGGAAGAAAGGGAGGGCTGAAAGGGTAGATACCAAACTGGTATGCTGATGGAAGACATATATATATGTATATACACATATATGATATGTACATTTATGTAATATATAATATATATGTGATGGTTCTTATATCAATATAGAATTTTAATATATTCAATTTGTGACAAATTAATTTCTAAAAATTTTCATAGTTCTTTGGAAAATATTTCTTCTAAAATCAGAGAAAACAGGTAAGTTTTGAAGTTTTTCTATTCTACTTCTGAACATGAATTCATTAACGTAAGCATGTGGCTATGCATACTATTTTTAGAAACTGAGTAATCTCATTTCTGTTCAAATATATTGTATAGAAAATTTGGACAAATGCTTTTAGCTTAAGAAAGTAATTGACCAAAATATAACCTTGTTAATGTCTGTTAATTTAGTTAACATTAATGGTATATGGCAATTATACTTTGGCAAATACTACAAACTACTATGTAACATGCTGAGAGTAAGCGTAACTTTTAGATCACACATAGGTACTAAGTACAATGTGTTTCTCCAAATTTATTATGATGTCAGGTGTAACTCTATTCATGGTACCAATTTTGAAAGTTTTTCATGTTGAAAATTTGCCTCCTTATTACATAGACAAAAAAGTTGTTATAAAATTGAAAATAAAGACGAAGCAAAAGATGATTTTTTTTTCCAAATTGTGAGAACTGCTACCCAGGTGAGTACTGGAATATCAAGGAACTCCTAGGTAACATTTTTGTGGGCTTTGTAAAATGTAAAAAAATTATTGTATATTCTTGGTTTAACCTTTAATAGTAATAGCAACAGTAATAATAGCAGTTAACACGTATTGAATGATTATTGTAAGTTAGAAAGGATGATAGGTGCTTTGTGTGTATTATAGTACTTAACATACAATAACATTACAAAATAGGCAGTGATATTACCTATGTCTTACAGATGAAGAAACAAAGTTCAGGCAGGCAGGCTGGCTGGCAGAAGTTCACAGAGCTGTGTCAGCAGCACAGCCTGACGGGAATCCACATCTGTTCAAAGCCAAAGACGGTGTTCTTAACCCTCATGCTCTTCATCAGTGCTGTGCTGGCAGCCTAAAAGAACACCGGCACTTCTCAAAAGTAGCTCATTTCTTTTTCAGGGATTAAATATACACTCTGGACCTCCTACACGTGAAATATGTTAGGGCTGTTTATCAGAAGATGGAAAACTTTTAAGTTTTGGAAACATTTTATTGAAGAACTCATGAATATGGGAAAATAATAAGCATTCAACATTGAATTGAAATGTTTTTGATATTTTAACAAACAATAATTAAATAAAACATAAATTTAGAGAGTTACAGCAACATCTTAAATAATTTAGAGAAGAATGATGTTTCCTTACTGTTTTTGCAAAAGATGCTCATGGCCAGTCTCATTCATAGGCGAGTCTAATTTCAGAGTGGATGAAAGAATCAGAATTTTGCAGCTGAAGAGACTTTAGAAGTCATCCAGATAAATCACTCTGAGTTTTCTAGACAGAGGCTTGTCTCATTTTTCCTTAAACACCTCTAGTGATGGAATGTGCTATGCCTTCTGGGGCATCACATTTCATCCTAACAGCTCTTGTTAGTTCTTTCTTTCAATTGAGTCCAAATCTACATCTGTAATTTCCACCCCATTCCTTCCTTGTCTTTCCTTTTCCAAATAACAGCCCAGATCTTTTCTTTCTCTTGCTCCAATTCCCTATTTTTCTCAAGTACTACATACGTAACGTGGTTCTGGGTCCTCTTGTCATTCTGATTGATTTTCATAGTATATATGTTCCTTTTCTTTAAGTTCATTCTTAAGTGTGTGATTCCAAACAAAAGACAATGCACAAAGAACTGTTAGTAAATTGCAGAATAAAATAGCACTATCATTTTCCTTGATTCACAATGTTTTATGTGAATAGTACATGAAAATACTAACCACAAAAACATACAATAAAAATTATCAGCCTGCTGTTTACTCAGACTAAATGCAATGAAAAACTTAATCAATAATGCAATAATACAACATGAGGATTATAGTTATAGAACTGTATTGGGGGTTTCGTTCGATAAATAGATTTTTAGCTGCTCTTGTCACACAAAAAAGTGTGTGAGATGCTTCACTATAGTAGCCATATACATATAATCATATGTGTATCACATAACATCATGTTGTAAATTTCAAATATATGCAATAAAATTTATTTGAAAAACTAATATGACAATACAATTGCTCTTGCTACCAGCACAGTTTGAATTCAAAACTTTAGACTAATAATAGACTACAGAAAATACTTGGTCACAGAAAACGTTAGTCTTTTTAAGCTGCATCTAACTTGAATTTCTCCCTCTTCTCACCCATGCTTGTTTTATGACTACCCATTATTCTGTCGCCTCACCTTCTCTGTCCTCTAAGAAACTGCCCCTAAATATTTCAGCTTTGGTTGAGCTGCTTCTTTCTTAAATTCTTATTGAAAGTTAAAATTTTGTTAAAAATATCTTCAGTTAATAATTTACCAATAAAAAATTAATAATGTTGATGTTTATGACATCTATTATTTATACAAAATCTAATATTACCATTTCTAAAAAAATCTAAACATTAATTAAAGAGAACTATAAAGCTCAACATAGTACTGCTCTAAGTAGTTTTGTAATACAAGTTATAATTTAATATTGAATACCTTGGATTAATTTTAAGACTTGATAAATATGTTCTGATCTCATAACCCAGTTTTATCCACAATAAGTGAACTATTCTTAATATTGGCAATTGAGTAAATTGTTGAAAGTTGTAGTGTAATGAATGACATGCAATCAGTTAGAACCACTTAACAATTCTTTTAATAAATGAGCATACTCAAAGCCCACAAGACTTTGGTTCTGAGTTGTAAATTAATTAAAAGGTGAGCAGTTCCCTTCTTTGTTTTCAATAAATACATTTATTCAATTCCTTTCAGTAAAAATGATTATTTCCTCAGAATTCTAATTAAAATTCCAGTTAAATACTTAATTCTTTTGACCTCTAAATAATATACTTCCTTAATGTGCATTTGTGCATTCAAGTTCTTATTCCATGTAATGTGCATTTGTATAGTCTCCCAGTATAAACTGAAGTTTGCTTACTTGTAAAAAACGTATTGTTTTTACCCACTGCAAGATTTTAGAGGGAGCATAGGGTCTGCAGCCTGATCCATCTGAAGGAATGTTTATCTCCAGTATCTCTGTCTTGTTCATTGCAAACATAGCTCATTTTTGTCCTTGTCTGACAGATTTTCTTTTCAATGAAACATTTTGGTCTTTTCATAAATGCAATTTTTGCCTATTACTTAACCACTCTGTACCTCTATTTCTTCATCTGTAAAAGAAGAAGAATGGTTCTTTCTTACAGGGTGTTGTGAGTGTTAAATGTGTTAATACATACAAAGCATTTTGAACACAGTGAATAGCATGCTGTTAGTAGTAGTAGCTTGTGAAAGTGAATAATATGCTGTTAATAGCACATCGTGAATAATGTACTGTTAGTAGTAGTAGCTTGTGAAAGTGCCCATTACCAAGTAGTAAGGGAATCCACGGTTCTTAGTTATCTGGGGAGAAAGATTTCGGCCGAGTGACAATTCAGATAACAGAGAGTTTTACTGAAGGGAAATGGAGAGCAGAGAGTTTATAGATAGAGAGAGGGTACACTGAAAGGTGAGGCCGAACGGGTTGCCAGAAGAGGGTGAACCAGCAGCAGCCCCAGAGTTCTGTGTTGGGTTTTGATGCTGTTGGATTTTTTCTTGAAGTTAGCTCCTCTTTCTTTAGTCTCTGCCTTTTTTCTCTGTCTAGTTTTCCCGCTCCTGCCTTCAATCCCTGCCTTTTCCCCACCTAGTTCCTACCCCAGGCTTGTAGGACCCTCCCTTACTATTAGTTGGTGTGCACACGTGCGCTCGATGTTTGGATCTCAAATTTATCTAATGGCTGCGTTGCTCATTACCGCCACCCCCAGGAAGGTTGTTTAGCGGGTCAAATCTATACTTACTGTGCCTGAGAATCTCTGACAAATTTTCTCCTTTGAACTCTTCCCTTTTATCAGCATGTACCTAGTGACATTCTGACATCTTAACTGTAGAATGAGTGATTACTGGGCATCTTAAGGAGCACTGCTTCCTGTATAGGTTTTTCCCCTCCTCTTGGCTCGTATCTGAATGCATGTTTCGGGTGATCTCTGGGGTGTGAGATTATCCAGACCTCCTTTTTCTCAGGGGCTCCCGCTCCTGGTCATGTCTAGCTCTAGCTGTCTGCCTACTGGAACACTACCACAACACAACACTAGTTGAAGTAATGCTAAATAATCAATTCGCCAGATTTCTCCCCTACAAAATCTATAGCAATGGTAGTCATTTTGCTGACATGGAATAACAACAATTTGGTGATTTTTTGCCTTTTTGCTCCATTAAGACTCCTAGATGAACTATAAATTCAACTTAGGTTTATACAAAATAATTTGAATTAAAGAAATATCAAGTGGAAAAATTTGTTCAGCAGGTGGAAATATATTAAAATTAGGGAAAGTATTATTTAAAAATTTTGCTTTTTAATATACTTACATTCATTTTTATTATCATTAAAATTTTTATTTGTTTCAAATCCTTGTGGAATTATGTCTCAGATTACTCAACTTCATGGTTGGTCCATTGGTTGATGCTGTTGAATGAAAATAACATATTCTAGAACTACCCTTACATGAACCAATAACAGAGAGTCTAAGTAGTTCTACCCTGGACTGAGAGTCAGTAATATAGTAATTTATTCTGCCATTTTCCAAATAATAAATGTATATTGACTGACTGCATTAGTAAGAAACTACTCTGTATTCACAGGCCCTTCAAATTTTTAAAGAAACTTAGATTCATCAAAAGCTTGGGACATATAGTCAGATCCCCCTGAAGATCCTCACATTAACAAAGAACCTTATTTTGGAGCCCAGAAACTTTTAGATAAAAGAAAGCTCTGTATTTTAGATAAAAAGAAAGCTCTGTATTCATTAGGACCATTTCACACCAAAAGTTTCTGTTTATGTATAAAGGTTCTAACATACAGCATAATCTAACTAATACTAATTATGATGAATAGGTGATTTAATTCCAAATGAAACTAAATTATAACTAGAGATGCTATTTTTTCCTCAGCTTAGACTAGCACAGTCTTCATAATTACATAAAAATATTACAGGTCTTGTCTTAAGAAAGATTTACCAGAGACTTATGTTGTTTTTAGGTGCACGAACTCAGTAAATGTAAATTGAGAAACTCTTTGGTTCAGAAAATTCATTTGGTGCCTCTCTGAGTTTATTATTGTAAATGGGAAGTATATGTACGTTTTAACCTATAATCCTGACAACAGAAATCAAAACAGGAAATATCTATGTAGTTGAAATAGTTTTTGCTGTTGGAATAGAAGGCCATGGAAAGAATGTGCTGCTAATACACACAATCCTCCACACTTCACCACTCTCACCCCACCAAACAAACAAACCTGAAAACGCCCTTGAATGGGGAAAACTCATACCTGTCAGGTCTAGAATTGCTTTCATCTTAAGACTTATAGTTTTCTTAACTCTCAAGTTAAGATTTCTTTGGCTGTGAAGTACTGACTTCTAAATATAACTCCATAGTCTCCCAATAATTACTAGAATTGGAAACAAATGAGTGTTTGATTGTTCCAAAAATAAAAGACTGCCAAAAGAATGGGCGTTTGCCACCATTGCCTTCATTTAAAAGAACATGCCACTGACTTTGAAAGTAATTCTAAAAGAAGAAGTTAAAAAGCTTCAACAATGGCAGCATTATAAAAATGTCTACAGGGGGCTGACAACATCATTCACTTTTCATTTGTATATGTCTACTCTACCCTATTTTCAAATACTCATTTGGAAACACAAGTTCTGGTATTAAAAAAGACCCAGTCTTGTAACTTTATTACCCTAGTATCATATACTAAAAGAATTTTTACCGTTCCACATTAATAAGATAAATACAACAGATTCCTTCAATATATTATTCCCCATATCTATCTGTCTCTCTCTCTCTCTCTATATATATATATATTTTTTTTTTAAAGAAGTATTTATTAGCACTTTAAAGAGTTATTTTTTAAGGAGGAGATAATTAGATGAAGTGATTCATCTTTTTGCTTGCTCGCTTTCATCTAAGCCAAATGATACATCTGTAGAAACATTATGGGTGGGAATCAGAATATACACACACTATATATATGGGGTGTGTGTGTATATATATAGTAACAAAATACATAGTATATGTATGTATATATACTATACTATACTATACA
Organism: Mandrillus leucophaeus; assembly: GCF_000951045.1. Classification (NCBI taxonomy): domain Eukaryota; kingdom Metazoa; phylum Chordata; class Mammalia; order Primates; family Cercopithecidae; genus Mandrillus; species Mandrillus leucophaeus. Next base: position 566,072 of record NW_012105298.1, read on the forward strand.
TATAGTGTATATATATTATATATATAAAAGCAATAATTTTACTAATAAAATTACTTAAAGGAAAACTTTTGAAAGAATCATACTTGACTTCAATCATGATCTAATTGAGTTTGGGATGCCTGGAGCACTTAGAAAAATGGACTATTTTAGTGTCACAGGTGAGACAAAGAACAGGCTGAGAAGCTCATGAATCGCTGCATTCCTCTTACTGATGACAGAAAAACAAGAAATTCAGTGCTGCTAAAATTGGGCTTCAGAATCATTTTCATGAAAACCCATACATCCCTGAATTTCCTGAAATTTTAGCAGCACTGAATTTCTTGTTTTTCTGTCATCAGTAAGAGGAATGCAGCGATTCATGAGCTTCTCAGCCTGTTCTTTGTCTCACCTGTGACACTAAAATAGTCCATTTTTCTAAGTGCTCCAGGCATCCCAAACTCAATTATTAACAGATTAAATTTCTATGAATGTTTAAAAACAGTTGAGGTAGATAAGAGTTGTGATTCTCTACTATTTTCCAAATAATAAATGTACATTGACTGACTGCATTAGTAAGAAACTACTCTGTATTCATAGGCCCTTCAAATTTTTAAAGAAATTCAGATTCATCAAAAGCTTGGGGTATAGTCAGAAAACTTGTTTTTACTGCTATGCTACTACTACCTACCTTAATAACTTTGGGAGATGTTTCTCAAAATCTTTTGTTGTATCTCAATTTCATTATTTTGATGATGGAAATGATAATAATGGCAATGACCTCACAGGCATTTGAGTTTGGGATTATAAAAGTGCTTTGTGACTAGAACAGTGAGTTGTTGTTCGTATTATTGTGAACTGAACAGAACTACTCTGATGGCCACCAGCTTTATCATGGCACTAACAATAGAAAGAGAGTAGCCAATTTTCCATTTCATTATCATTCTGCCTTGCTACAGGCTATTTTAAAATGAACAGATTGTTAATAGATGCCCACCTTTTGTACCACTTATATTGTAGGGTACATAAAGATATATAAAATACGAGAAGCAGCTTGGTGTGGTGGAAAGAACTTGGACTTGAATCCTGTATCTTTCCTTCACTTCCTCTGTGATCTAGGAGTCACTTAGCTTATCTGAGCCTCCATTCACTCTTCTGTAAAAGGGGTTAAGAAATACTCATTTTAGAAGGCTGGTGTAAGAATTAAAAACTGAAACTGAGTCAAGTGCCTGGCGCATTATATGTATCAGATACATTCTTATTATGGTACCTGATAAAAGGAAACTGAAAATGTCTGATGCTTAAGGAATATGCACCCCAATGCTCTCCTTATTCCTCATAAAGACATAGCTTGACCTGGGGGTTTAGCAAGTGAGACATGAGTCCTGACAGGTCACAGATGTCCCGAGTCTACTTGTATTTTATGATTTGTCCATGACTGACACTGCAACTTAACTCTTTAATGATAACTAGGTCCAGCACAAAGCTTTCTTTGAGGTCATTGCCATTATTATCATATCCATTGTCAAAATTATGAAACGGAGATACAACAAAAGATTTTGAGAAACATCCCCCAAAGTCATTAAGGTAGATAGTAGCACAGCAAGAACTTAAAAACAAATTTTCGGATACATACAATGTGCCAGGCACTTGACTCAGGTTCAGTTTTTAATTCTCACATCAGTTTTCAGAACCAATATGTTAGATAGATAAATAGATAGATAGATACACAGACAGACAGACAGACAGATAGATAGATAGATAGATAGATAGATAGATAGATAGATAGATAGATAGATAATAGGTAGATAGGTAGATTAGATAGACAGATAATAGGTAGATAGGTAGATTAGATAGACAGATGAGAGATTTATTAGGGAAATTGGCTCACTTGATTATAGAGGCTAAGAAGTCCTGCAGTAGGTTGTCTGCAAGCTGGAGAACCAGGGAGGCTGATAGGGTGGCTCAATCCAAGTCTTAAGGCTTCAGAACCAGGGAAGCCACTGATGTAACTCTCAGTCTAAGATTGAAGACCTGAGAACCTAGGGGGCGCTACTGCAAGTCCGAGGCTCCAAAGGCTGAGAATCTGGAGTTCTCATGTCCAAGGGCAGGAGAAGAATGGTGTCCCAACTCCTGGAGAGAATGAATTCCCGTTTCCTCTGCCCTCTTGTTCTATCTGGGCCCTCAAATTGGATAGTGTCTGCCTACATTGAAGGTGGATCTTCCTTACTCAGTCCATGGATTCAAATGCTAATCTCTTCTGGAAACATCCTCACAGGTATACCTAGAAATGTTTTACTAGCTATCTGTGTCCCTCTTAGTCCAGTCAAGTAGACATCTAAAATTAACCGTCAGAGTACCCATTGAATATTAATAGTTTACAATTACCTAGTTCTGTTTATTTTCCTTTCCTCTTCCCTAGATTCAGGTCCCAAGCTATGTAATCAAGCATATGTCACTTATATTTTTAGGCTTCATCTTGTCCAACTGTAAAATGAAGGATTTGGGTTAGATGCCAGCTAAAGTTATTTGCATTTCTTACATTTAATGATTTCAGAAATTAGCAATCTTTTGCTGCAGCAAGACTGCCCCAGATCTGTCTTTGAGGTGCTGGTGATGATTACATCTGCTATGGAAGTGGACAGATGAAATCATAATGGGGGTCCCAACCATCTGAGGACAAGCAATGAAAGAAGCCAGAGGGTCATGACAGAGAGGAGCACTAAGCATTACAGGCACACTTCATTTTTGAATGAGGTCTGGTGCCACTTCTGTGGAGAACACCCACAAATTGTGGACATAACAGCCACTGAGCAGGCTGTTAAATCAGGGAAATCCTGAGAAACTCCCTTTCTGCCTCTTCCTGCAGTATGAGTGATTAGAGTTCCATTTGCCCAGTTTAGTCCAGTCTTTCCTATATAGGTTGTTCTTTCCAACTTTTAAAATTTCCTATGTAGTACCACTGTCCAGATCAACAAATGCTTATTCCTCTGAAGAAATCTGGATTCCTAGTGCTGAGGACTGGCTAAGAACTCTTGTAAATGGTTACTTTTTCTAGTAGGACAGATTGCATCCAAAGTGAAGAAGATTTGAACAAGCATAGTGCATGCTTTGGATTGACATGCAGACCTCCTTAAGGACAGCTACACAGTGATGGGACCTCCATGTTCTAATGTAATAAATTACACTGTTAGAAAAGGGTGGTGTCTGTGTCTTATTGTATGGATGTTGCTAATAATTTTCCATCTCTTTCTCTGGGTCCAACATCCCTGACTTTTAAATTTTAAATTTTCTTGTCTTGGACTTGCCATCGGTCCTTTGACTGGGGGAAGATACATAAAAACGGAACAAAGCTGGATGGAGAATGACTTTGACGAGTTGAGAGAATAAGGCTTCAGACGATTGGTAATAACAAACTTCTCTGAGCTAAAGGAGGATGTTCGAACCCATTGCAAAGAAGCTAAAAACCTTGAAAAAAGATTAGATGAATGGCTAACTAGAATAAACAGTGTAGAGAAGACCTTAAAATGACCTGATGGAGCTGAAAACCATGGCACGAGAACTACATGATGCATGCACAAGCTTTAGTAGCCGATTTGATCAAGTGGAAGAAAGGGTATCAGTGATTGAAGATCAAATGAATGAAATGAAGTGAGAAGAGAAGTTTAGAGAAAAAAATAAAAAGAGAGTGTTTCTCTGGAAAATCAGTAAACTATTTTAATCTACAGTATTACCCTTACACGCACACAAAAGGGTTCTTACTTTGCTTTGGTTCTCCATTTGCCATCATATTCTCCATTATATGGAGAGTCTGTGGGTCCAACAGAACATGCCTATGCAAAATTTGCAACATCTTTTTATCTAGACCATGTTTTGGATATTTGGGATCCCAGAACATGAGGGAAGGGATGCCTTTCCCAAACAATGTTCAACTTACTTGCAGAATCTGCATGAGTCTTTTCCTTGAGTCTGGTCTCAGGCAAGATTTATGGTCCAAAATGAGAACTGCACAAATGATGAGTACATCTCTTGGCCCAAGAGGTGGCTTTGGAGTGGCTGGTTGCAGAATGGGAGATGTGGCTAGCGCTTAGATATGTAGGTTTGAATAGACATATCTGTGGCATGAGAATCCTCATGGTGCGGAATGAAGCCAGATGCAAGGAAGAGAGAAAAAGCCAGGGACAGGAGCTGAGTGCACCTTGATGTGGGCCTGGCTTTTCCTACACTGCCACATTTTTGGGTGGCATTCTGAGGATTCCAAGAACCGTAAAGGCAGAAGTGTATTTTATTTGAGATTATTGGCTTCACCTATAACTTTAAATATTTAGGAGGGGACGGTTCCAAGATGGCTGAATAGAAACAGCTCCAGTCTATTGTTCCCCGCATGAGCAACGCAGAAGATGGATGATTTCTGCAATTCCAACTGAGGTACTGGCTTCATCTCACTGGGGATTGTCAGACAGTGGGTGCAGCCCATGGAGCAGGGTGGGGCATCACCTCACCCGGGAAGCACAAAGAGTCAGAGAATTCCCTTTCCCAGCCAAGGGAAGCCATGACAGACAGTACCTGGAAAATCAGGACACTCCCACCCTAATACTGCACTTTTCCAATGGTCTTAGCAAATGGCACACCAGGAGATTATATCCCACACCTGGCTCAGAGGGTCCCACACCCATGGAGCCTCACTCACTACTAGCACAGCAGTCTGAGATCAATCTGCAAGGTGGCAGTGAGGCTGGGGGAGGGGCATAACCATTGCTGAGGCTTAAGTAGGTAAACAAAGTGGCCAGGAAGCTCGAACTGGGTGGAACCCACCGCAGCTCAAGGAGGTCTGCCTGCCTCTGTAGACGCCACCTCTGGGGGCAGGGCAGAGTTTAAAAATGACAGCAGAAACTTCTGCAGACTTAAACATCCCTGTTTGACAGCTTTGAAGAGAGTAGTGGTTTTCCCAGCATGGAGTTTGAGATCTGAGAATGGCCAGACTGCCGCCTCAAGTGGGTTCCTGACCCCTGAGTAACCTAACTGGGAGACACCTCCCAGTACAGGCCAACTGACACCTCATACAGCCAGGTGCCCTCTGAGGTGAAGCTTCCAGAGGAAGGATCAAGCAGCAACATTTGACATTCTGCAATATTTGCTGTTCTGCAGCCTCCACTGGTGATACCCAGGCAAACAGGGTCTGGAGTGGACCTGCAGCAAACTCCAACAGACCTGCAGCTGAGGGTCCTGACTGTTAGAAGGAAAGCTAACAAACAGAAAGGACATCTACACCAAAACCCCATCTGTACATCACCATCAGCAAAGACCAAAGGTAGATAAAACCACAAAGATGGGGAGAAACCAGAGCAGAAAAGCTGAAAATTCTAAAAATCAGAGTGCTTCTTCTCCTCCAAAGGA
>NW_012105298.1:571494-572740 GCF_000951045.1 Mandrillus leucophaeus
CTATGCAGCCATAAAAATGGATGAGTTCATGTCCTTTGTAGGGATATGGATGAAGCTGGAAACCATCATTCTGAGCAAACTATTGCAAAGACAGAAAACCAAATGCCTCATATTCTCACTCATAGGTGGGAATTGAACAATGAGAACACTTGGACACAGGGTGGGGAACATCACACACTGGGGACTGTTGTGGGGTGGGGGAAGGGGGAAGAATAACATTAGGAGATATACTTAATGTAAATGATGAGTTAATGTGCTCAGCACACCAATATAGCACATATATACATATGTATCAGACCTGCACATTGTGCACCATGTACCCTAGAACTTAAAGTATAATAAAAAAAATGTAGATGTGTGCCATATGAGTCTCCATTTTTCTTTTGCTCCAAGATTCCCAAATATTAGGTGAGTCAGTTTGTTGTATATAGAAATAGAAATTTATCCTTAAAGTCCAAATAGAGGGATGCATCCCAGGACTGCAAGGATGGTTCAACATATGCAAATCAATCAGTGTGATACATCATATCAACAGAATGAAGGACAAAAACCATATGATCATTTCAATTGATGCTGAGAAATTATTTCATAAATTTCAACATAACTTCATGATTTAAAAACCCTCAAAAAACTGGGTATAGAAGGAACATACCTCAAAGTAATGAAAGCCATATATGACAGACCCACAGGCTGGTATCATACTGAATGGGGAAAAACTGAAAGCCTTTCCTCTTAGATCTGGAACAGGGCAAGGATGCCCACTTTCATCACTGTTATTAAACATAGAACTGAAAGCCCTAGCCAGAGCAACCAGACAAGAGAATGAAATAAAATGCATCCAAATTGGAGAGGAAGAAGTAAAATTATCCTTGTTTGTAGATGAGATAATCTTATATTTGGAAAAACCTAATGACTTCACCAAAAACTATTAGAACTGATAAACAAATTCAGTAAAGTTTCAGCAGAATATAAAATCAACATACAGAAATGAGTAGCATTTCTCTATGCCAACAGTGAACAATTTGAAAAAGAAATCAAGAAAGTAATTTAATTTACAATAGCTACAAATTAAATTATATACCTAGGAATTAACCAAAAAAATGAAAAATCTCTCAATGAAAACTATAAAATGTTGATGAAAAAAACTGAAGAGGACAACAAAAAATCAAAAGATATTCCATGTTCATGGATTGAAAGAATCAGTATTGTTAAAATGTCCATATTAAAGCAATCTGCAGATTTTTTT
>NW_012105298.1:572790-573899 GCF_000951045.1 Mandrillus leucophaeus
AAATTCTAAAAATCAGAGTGCTTCTTCTCCTCCAAAGGAACACAGCTCCTCACCAGCAACGGATCAAAGCTGGATGAAGAATGACTTTGACGAGCTGAGAGAATAAAGCTTCAGACGATTGGTAATAACAAACTTCTCTGAGCTAAAGGAGGATGTGCGAACCCATTGCAAAGAAGCTAAAAACCTTGAAAAAAGATTAGAGGAATGGCTAACTAGAATAAACAGTGTAGAGAAGACTTAAATCACCAGATGGAGCTGAAAACCATGGCATGAGAACTACGTGATGCATGCACAAGCTTTAGTAGCTGATTTGATCAAGTGGAAGAAACGGTATCAGGGATTGAAGATCAAATGAATGAAATGAAGTGAGAAGAGAAGTTTAGAGAAAAAAAAGTAAAAAGAAATGAACAAAGACTCCAAGAAATATGTGATTATGTGAAAAGACCAAATATATGTTTGACTGGTACACCTGAAAGTGACGGGGAGAATGGAACCAAATTGGAAAACATCCTTCAGGATATTATCCAGGAGAACTTCCCCAACCTAGCAAGGCAGGCCAACATTGAAATCCAGGAAATACAGAGAAGGCCACAAAGATACTCCTTGAGAAGAGCAACTCCAAGAAACATAATTGTCAAATTCAACAAAGTTAAAGTGAAGGAAAATATGTTAAGGGCAGCCAGAGGGAAAGGTCAGGTTACCCACAAAGGGAAGCCCATCAGACTAACAGTGGATCTCTCGGCAGAAACTCTGCAAGCCAGAAGGGAGTGGGGGCCAATATTCAACCTTCTTAAAGAATTTTTAACCCAGAATTTCATATCCAGCCAAACTAAGCTTCGTAAGTGAAGGAGAAATAAAATCCTTTACAGAGAAGCAAATGCTGAGAGATTTTGTCACCACCAGGCCTGCCTTAGAAGAGCTCCTGAAGGAAACACTACACATGGAAAGGAACAACTGGTACCAGCCACTGAAAAAACATGCCAAATTGTAAAGACAATCAATGCTAGGAAGAAACTGCATCAACTAATGGGCAAAATAACCAGCTAACATCATAATGACAGGATCAAATTCACACATAACAATATTAACCTTAAATGTAAATGGGCTAA
>NW_012105298.1:577924-585938 GCF_000951045.1 Mandrillus leucophaeus
TTTTTTTTTTTTTTTTTTTTTTTTTTTTTTTAGACAGGGTCTCACTCTGTCACCCAGGCTGGAGTGTAATGGTGTGATCATGACTCCTTGCAACTCCTGCCTACTGGGCTCAAGTTATCCTCCCACCTTAGTCACCAAAATAGCTGGGACTACTGGTGTGTGCCCCCACAGCTGGTTAATTTTGTTTTGTATATTTTGTAGAGGTATGTTGCCCAGGCTGGTCTCAAACTGCTGGGCTCAAGCAATCCTCCTAATTTGGCCTCCCAAGTGCTGAGATTACAGGCATGAGTCCCCATGCCTGGCTTGCAACCTACAGATTTAATGCAATCTCTATCAAAATACCAATGACATTCTTCACTGAAAAAGAAAAAAAATTCTAAAATGTATATGGAACCACAAAAAACCCAGAATAGCAAAAGCTATCCTGGGCAAAATGAACAAGACTGGAGGAATAACATTACCTAGCTTCAAATGATACTACAGAGCTATAGTAACTGAAACAGCATGGTACTTGCATAAATACAGATACACAGATCAATGGAATAGAATAGAGAACCTGGAAACAAATCTGTACATCTATAGTGAATTCATTTTTGATGAAAGTGACAAAAACATATAATGGGGAAAGGACAATCTCTTTAATTAATAATGCTGGTAAAACTGGATATTCATATGCAGAAGAATGAAACTAGATCTCTATCTCTCACCCTATAGAAAAATCAAATCAAAATGAATTAAAGATATCTAAGTCCCCAAACTATGAAACTACTAACAGAAAACACTGGAGAAACTCTTCAGGACATTGACTTGGGCAAGGGTTTCTTTCTTTCTTTTTTTTATTATTATACTTTAAGTTTTAGGGTACATGTACACAACGTGCAGTAATATGTTGCCACAAACACAGGCAACCAAAGCAATAATGGATGAATGGGATCACGTCAAGTTAAAAAGTTTCTGCACAGCAAACAATCAACAAAGTGAAGAGACAACCCACAGAATGGGAGAAAATCTTGGCAAACTACTTATCTGACAAGGGATTAATAACCAGACTATATAAGGAGCTCGAACAACTCTATAGGATAGTATCTAATAATCTGATTAAAAAATGTGTAAAAGATCTGAATAGACTTTTCTCAAAAGAAGACATACAAATGGCAAACAGGTATATAAAAAATGTTCAACATCATTGATCATTAGAGAAATGTGAATCAAAACTACAATGAAGTATTATCTCACACCAGTTAAAATGGCTTTTATCCAGAAGACAGGTAATAACAAATGCTGTCAACAATATGGAGAAAAGAGAAGCCTCATACACTCTTGGTGGGAATGTAAATTAGTACAATCCCTATGGAGAACAGTTTGAAGGTCTCTCAAAAAATCTAAAAATAGAGCTATCATATGACTCAGCAATCACACTCCTAGGTATACATCCAAAACAAAGGAAATCAGTATATCAAAGAGAAATCTGAACTCCCATGTTTACTGCAGCACTATTCACAATAGCCAGCAAAATGCACAATTTGGTGGCAACACAAATGACTGTCAACAGATGAATAGATAAAGAAAATGTTGTATATACACACAATGGAGTACTATTCAGCCATAAAAATAAGGAGATCCTGTCATTTGCAAAAACATGAATGGAACTAGAAGTCATGATGTTAAGTGAAATAAGCCAGACACAGAAAGACAAACTTTGCATGTTCTCACTTATTTTGGGGAGCTAAAAATTAAAACAATTGTACTCATGGAGGTAGAGAGTAGAATGACAGTTACTAGAGACTGGAAAGGGTAGAAGTGGTGGGGGGTGAGGGGAAAGGAGTGATTGCTGATGGGCAGAAAAAACAGAAAGGATAACTAAGATCTAGTATTTGATAGCACAACAGGGTGACTATATTCAATAATAATTTAACTTTACATGTAAAAATAACTAAAAGAGTATATTTCGATTGTTTGTAACACAATAGTAAATGCTTGAAGTGACGAATACCCCATTTACCCTGATGTAATTATTAAACATTGTATACTTGTATCAAAATATTCTATATACTCCACAAATATATATACCTACTATGTACCCACAAAAATTAAAAATAAAATACATTTTAAATCCAAATTGGGACATGTTTTTTCAATTTGCTTGGTGTTCTCATGTAATATTTACTATCTCTTTTTTTAATAAGAAATGTGATTACTACCCTTGATTCAAAAGGATTTATTTTGTTACCCAAGAAAGCAAAAATGCTTTGTGACACAGGTTATCTGTAGTGCTAGTTAGAGTAATTACTGACTGTTTTCAATTCCTAGACTTTGGGAAATATTGACAGGCCCTCACATCCTCAACTTCAGTGTTACTAATACCTGTAGAACTGGTGAAACTGTTTGGGGCTTAGGTTCACAGAGGTGAGTCAGAGGATTTTATTCTTTTGGATTTTAACATAATGGCTTTTCTCATATTAGGCCCCTTCAGGAAGAAGAAAATAAGAAAAAAACCTGTTGTTAAAATTCAAAGAAGGTTTACTAGCTAACTTCAGAAAGATGCTGGAAAGAATGATTAATTTTTATACAACATATTTGAAAATGTACTAGTTAATAAAAGGAATGCTATCCAGAATGGAAGCAACTTTTTCAAAAGCTTATTATCCTGGAGTCTTGCACATCAATGCTCATAATTTCCTGGGTACAGTAATAGCAACACCTATTTATGCACTACTTGTCATTTGAGATTTTTAAAATGATAAATAGCTGCTGTTTGGAATCTGCCTCTAGTTTGAATACCAAAATGACAGTATAGTTCAGAACTTCATGGTTCACCTAATGGGTATGTCTTGTTTACTGTTGAAATGTTCTAATATTCATTTCCATGATAATGACAACAAAAAGGAGAGCAGTGTTCTTTACCAATGGAGCTGCAGTCACACCAGAATTATCTTCTTATAAAACATCAGAGTGACAGGGATTATGGTTGCTTTTATGTTCTGGGAATTATTTAATTTTAACAACTTAGAGAGATGCCACTACTATGAATTTGGGTATTTTCTTTTTTCTTATGCCTAGCATTGCTTATTTTTATAATTTGTTGATTTCTGAACCTAGGGCGAAAAGATCTATTTATATATTTTCCCCTCAGAAACAATACCAATTTGGTAGATATCTCAATAACTTACCTAGTTTTTCAAGATGAAAGTGATATACTAGTAGAATGATTGATTATATAATTCATGTAGAAGACCATGGGGCTAGAATTCCCTTACATCTTTGGAGTCAAAATGGGAGATGAGTGGGAGTAGAGGGCTACCAATGACTGAAATGATGGTGCACTGACTTTTGATAAAGGATTAAGAAAACATCTTATCTCATTAAATATATCTGTGTTCACCTAGTATTACAGTGGGTCATTTTGTATATGTGTCTATTACAGTTTTTTTCCCTTTGTAAATGTCTTGAAACTAGTGATTTGACTTTTAAAAAACTATTATATTCAACAACTGATATCCAAGCAGAAAAAAAGTGACCAGCTGCTGTTATAGTGCACTATTCCAAAGCTGCCTTATCCACACACAAGAAAGATTACCAACTCAATTTTCAAAATAGCGTAAAAAAAGAGGAAGGTGAATATTACCTAATGTTGTAACAAGAGGAAACGTTGAGCAAAGAAGTTAATCATAATTATTGTAAATTATTCACTGCAAAAATGGAATAAGGAGTAACTGCTACTGTCTGATTTTTTGAAAAACAAAATGTGGAATAAAATATAAAGTAAGACAAGTTGACAGTAGGTTATGAAAAGGATAATAGTATTTTTTTCAAATCTAAGAAATTACGTATTGATGTGTAAGCTACCTCAGCTCTGCGTGAAAATAGAATTTACAGAGTTAGAAGAATGTGGAAGGAACAAGAGAGACACCTTAGAATTACCGTTATTCCACATGGGAGGGGAATTCTGTATTCCTGAGATTGTAGTTCCCCTCTGACCCTGGAGTGCTACATAATGTTTTTATTTTATTTGTTTATTTATTTATTTATTTTATTTTATTTATTTATTTTTTTGAGACGGAGTCTGGCTCTGTTGCCCAGTCTGGAGAGCAGTGGCGTGATCTCGGCTCTCTGCAAGCTCCGCCTCGCGGGTTAACGCCATTCTCCCGCCTCAGCCTCCCGAGTAGAATAGCTGTGACTGCAGGCGTCCGCAACCACTCCCGGCTAATATATATATATATATATATTTTTGTATTTTTAGTGGAGGTGGGGTTTCAACATGTTAGCCAGGATGGTCTCGATCTCCTGACCTCGTGATCCACCCGCCTTGGCCTCCCAGAGTGCTGGGATTATAGGCGTGAACCACCGCGCCCGGCCAGAGTGCTACACAGTTTTGACGATGCCTTCTTAGAAGAGTAAACCTGAGTTGATAGACTATTCTGGAAAGACAATAGGTGTACTCAGATGTGGAGTATGTTTATATTCTATTCCCATGGTCTTCTACAAGGAGAAAGAGTAGAAGGTGTCTCCTTTGCCCTCACGGTGCGTTCAGAAAAAATGTTGCCTCTTAATGTAAACGTAATTAAATATATTTTAAAAATACTTAATATGTATTTTAAAAATCTAACACGTTCAAAACATCTTTAAATATAATATGATTTAATATTAATTAATGGGTTTGAAATTGATAATTTAATTTTCTGTAACAATACTTAGTCCTCCCTTCCAAAATGGAAATTATACAACTTGACCAGTGTTCTATGTGAAAATAATTTCCTTGATTTCTATTTACTATGAGCATCTGCATAGAAGTGTTATTCTTTTCTATGCTTATGAATCTAGTTAATTGTTCAAACTGTGCTAGAGTATAAATACTTTGGAATACATATTTCATTAGATTCATTTACAACATAGATGGTTTCCAATGGGAATTTCTTACATTAACCTGATTATCAAAAAAAGGTGAAAATGTATCATCTGCTTTCAAGTCTAGTGTTATGTCAAAATATATTTTTCAATTATGCATTTAATTATTCAGCTAATGGGTTTCATAAATAGTAGAGATTTCATTTTAAATTATTTTTATAAATAGTTCTAAAACATGCTTTTTTGTTGTTTTTTTGTTTGTTTTGTTTTTGAGACAGGATCTCTCTCCGTTGCCTAGGCTGGAGTGCAGTGACGGGATCTAGGCTCACTGCAAACTCTGCCCCCTGGGTTCAAGCGATTCTTGTGCCTCAGCCTTCTGAGTAGCTGGGATCATAAGTGTGTGCCACCATGCCTGGCTTATTTTTGTATTTTTAGTAGAGACGAGGTTTTGCCATGTTGGCCAGACTGGTCTTAAGCTCCTGGCCTCCAGTGATATACCTGCCTTGGCTTCCCAGAGTGCTGGGATTATAGGATTAAGCCATCATGCCTGGCTCAAAAACATGTTTTTCAATTATTATTTTTCTAATGAAGACATATAATTGACCTATGTTTACACATGTATGTTCTCTATATAGTGAAACTTTTTAAAGAGAGAATAGTATGGAAAATTCAAAAGCTCTGGCTCTCCAAGGCAAAGGCAGAGAAAGGGCAACATTTTGTTATGCCTCCTGATTTTACTCCTTGAGTTTTATTTTCTCCCCTTGTCTATGTTTTTAATGCTAGAAACTGTTTTCTTAAGGGAGCATACCTCTTCAGGCAAGCATGATAACTGGCAAATTTTAATACAGTGTGACCATTTAGTTGAGAAGTAATTACCTAATAAAGACAATAATGTTACTGTTTCGATTATTTTGGGGGAGGGGGTGTTAGTTTTACATCATCTTAAAAATTCCAGGTTTCATATTCACTGGTAGTAAATATATTAACTTTCTGGATCAAAATGGAGAGCCTCTCAAGATAAAGAATTGTGCAGTCAGCAATGACAAATTAGTCAGGATAGCAGGAATCTGGGATCAAGCCTATCTTCACCATTTTGGTCTCACCACCATATGTAAGTGGGACCATAGTTGCGCTGCACTCGTTTCTGACATCAGTGTGGCATATCTCTGTAGCACTGTGTTTGTCACAGATACTGCTCTGGGTAGCAGGAACTCTGATTATCCAGTTCCACTTCTGTAGGATCACATTTTTTACAGAGGTATGACAAATGGTACACAAATTTGGTTCTCAACCTTGAGACGGGATCAGAGATATTCTTCTTATTGTCCACGAGAACAGCAATTTGGATGTTTCTCTCCACAGTGTCCTCATTAGGATCTTTGGTAGAAGAGATGATGGTGAAAATAACCTGGGCCCACTTACATTTGTCATCAACAGGAATGATCCTCTCATCTTCATCTTGAGGTGTCACAAGAACAGCCTTAACAAAAATGGCCTAGACTGTCCAGAAAAGAAAATAGTTCTTCATGCTGACTTCAGTTCTCTTGAAAACCCAAATTCGAAAACGAGTCAGACACTTCCTCCAACGTTTAATATAGAATTATAACTAAATACATTTCAGAAAGAATAAAGGACAAGGAAGTAAGTCAAGAATAATTCCATTTGCAGAAAGAGGGCCTGCTGCCTTGTTTTATTTTATTTTTTTTGACCCAGGAAAGGTCAGGGCCCATTAACAAAGTAGAATCAACATTTAAATACATAAGCAAACATGAAGGCTTTTGTCTTTTCCTCTCAGTTTTGAACCCTTGGTGTCATCTGGGAAGTGGGTTGGTTTCACATCTGAAATAGGAGAAGGAAGGAATAAAGGAGTTGCCAGTGACCTAAGATAAATATCTGATGCATACTAATTTTTTAATGTTACCAGAGTGATCCCAAACTCCTTAGCTTTCTGAGCGCAACATGATTGTAATATTCAATTAAATAGTTTGTGTCTTTTTGCGTTTTATGGCAGAAACTATATAATTCTCCTGTCTTGGTTGAATTTGGGGAGTGGATCTTGAGGCACTGCAGTTGCTCATCAACACCTGTGAGCTTAAACTCTCATTTTCTGTAAGCCTCTCCTAGTCCTCTTCCCAACATTTCATCTTTGTCCATGCTGCTCCTGCTCCTTGTTTATTTCTATCCAAAATGCCAAGAAAAGCTCTCCATAATGCCCCAACTTTAGGAACTAACTTTTCTTTTCCCTCATAAGTTGGAAAACAAATCTTCATATTGTTTTTGCATATAGAACTATTTAGATACTTTCAACCTGGAAATTGTCTTTCATAATCAAAAGACTCATACATATGTGCTTTTCTAAACCTGCTGATCTTAAACTGTTAGATGTCAGGACCTCCTTTTACTCTTAAATTACCCAAGGCCCTAAAGAGCTTTTCTTTATGTGGTTATATCTACTGCTGTTTATCCTGCTAGTGATTAAATGAGAAATGTAAAAATATTACTGTCATCTGAATATTTGTAACACCCCAAAAATTTATTTGTAGAAACCTAATCCCCAATGTTATACTATTAACAGATTGGGGTCTTTAGGAGGTCATTAGGTCATGAGGGCAGAGCCTTCAGTAATGGGATTAGTTATCTTATAAAAAAGGCATAAAGGAGCTGGTTTGCCCCTTCCATCTTTAAGGACAAAGAGAGAAGTTGCCATCTGTGAACCAGAGCAAGCTTTCACCAGATGTTGAATCTGCTGGAGCTTTATGGTGGACTTCCTATACTCTAGAAGTGTGAGAAATAAATTTCTGTTGTTAATAAGCCACACAGATTATGGTACTTTTGTTTTAGTAGCCTGAACAGACTAAAATAAATATTTAAATATTAAAATAATACATTATGATATATTAATTCAATATATAATTATTCAGAAAAAATACAATTTGAGTTATGCAAGATAAGTTCTAGAGAACTGCTGTACATTATGTCTGCAGTTAACAATACTGCACTGTGCACCAAAAAATATGTTAAGAAAGTAGATATCATGTGTCCTTATAGCAGTAAAAATTAACAATAATAAATTCATTGCAGTTTAACATGTATAACATATTTTTAGGAAAAATAATTATATATTATAAAACAAAAAATTATTGCAGTTTAACATGTATAACATATTTTT
>NW_012105298.1:585988-587164 GCF_000951045.1 Mandrillus leucophaeus
ATTGACACCCTAACATCACAATTAAAAGAACTAGAGAAGCAAGAGCAAACACATTCAAAAGGTAGCAGAAGGCAAGAAATAACTAAGATCAGAGCAGAACTGAAGGAGATAGAGACCAATAAATAAATAAATAAATAAATAAAACAAAAACAAACCTTCAAAAAATCAACAAATCCAGGAGCTGGTTTTTTGAAAAGATCAACAAAATTGATAGACCGTTAGCAAGACTAATAAAGAAGAGAAGAGAGAAGAATCAGATGGATGCAATGAAAAATGATAAAGGGGATATCAACACCAATCCCACAGAGATACAAACTACCATCAGAGAATACTATAAACACCTCTATACAAATAAACTAGAAAATCTAGAAAAAATGGATAAATTCCTGGACACATATACCCTTCCAAGACTAAACCAGGAAGAATCTGAATCCCTGAATAGACCAATAGTAGGCTCTGAAATTGAGGCAATAATTAATAGCCTGCCAACCAAAAAAAGTTCAGGAGCAGACGGATTCACAACCGAATTCTACAAGAGGTACAAAGAGGAGCTGGTACCATTCCTTCTGAAACTATTCCAATAAATAGAAAAAGAGAGATTCCTCCCTAACTCATTTTATGAGGCCAGCTTCAACCTGATACGAAAGCCTGGCAGAGACACACAAAAGAAGATAATTTTAGACCAATATCCCTGATGAACATAGATGAAAAGATCCTCAATAAAATACTGGCAAACTGAATCCAGCAGCACATCAAAAAGCTTATCTACCATGATCAAGTGGGCTTCATCCCTGGGATGCAAGGCTGGTTCAACATACAAAAATCACTAAATGTAATCCATCATATAACCAGAACCAAGACAAAAACCATATGATTATCTCAATAGATGCAGAAAAGATCTTCAACAATATTCAACAGCTCTTCATGGTAAAAACTCTCAATAAACTAGGTATTGATGGGACGTATCTCAAAATAGTAAGAGCTATTTATGACAAATCCACAGCCAATATCATACTGAATGGGCAAAACCTGGAAGCATTCCCTTTGAAAACTGGCACAAGACAGGGATGCCCTCTCTCACCACTCCTATTCAACATAGTGTAGGAAGTTCTGGCCAGGGCAATCAGGCAGGAGAAAGAAATAAAGGGTATTCAATTAGGAAAAGAGGAAGTCAAA
>NW_012105298.1:589404-594419 GCF_000951045.1 Mandrillus leucophaeus
AAATAATTATATATTATAAAACAAAAAATTATTGCAGTTTAACATGTATAACATATTTTTAGGAAAAATAATTATATATTATAAAACAAAAAATTGTAGTGAGAATGGTGGCATTGTACATTTTCACAGATCTTTTTCATATCTGGCTTATTCATAGATGATAGTAGAGTCTCATTTCTGCTTCTACATTTACACTGTTGCAATATGTTGTTTTGGTTGAGGTTTATGAAAAAAATCTGGAGCAGTTTCTAAAGTATAGGAAGTATCCGAAGAAGCATATGAAGAAACTACTCTGGGAGGAGTACAGTCACTTCCGCTGTGAAGGCACAGATGAGTTCCTAAAAAGCACTGAGCTGTGCAAAACAGTACTTTTAAAAATACAGGGTTTATAAGAAAATGAGTTTAGGAATATAGTGCTCAGAAACTTTTCTGACACACACAAAACCAGATAGTAATCTAATTAAAAAGCAGGACTCTAATAAAAATGGTAGCACAGTTTTAGACATTAAATAGGCAAGAAATGAATGAATTCAATGATAAATACAGCATTATCTTATGGGAAATTTATCTGTGGAACCAGGTGTCTTCACTCCCCCAGGCTGCTCTACCTGGCTCCCAAGTCCACCACTCTACAGGCAAGGGGAAGAGAACAAAAGAGAGATGAAGAGAGAAAAAGGAAGGTGAACACCGAGGGAAAATGCAAAATAGGCTGAGAGAAAATGAAGAAATTAAAGAGAGGGAGGTTGGGGGCCTCCTTAGTGTCCTTGGTAGTTACAAGGGTTGCACCTTGTGAGATTTTGTAAAGTACTGGCAGGAAAGTGATGTGAAATTGAATGGAATGTGGTAACACCATGTGTAGATGTGTGTGACTTAATGTCCTCCGGAAGTGTGTGTCTGAGTGGGATGTTTGTATTTGTAGGAGGGAAAAAGTAATATCTCTTCCTTACCTATCACAAGGTTTGAAGCTGACACTCCTATAATGAAAGGCAGATTAACAAGAGGAAAGCATAACAAATATGTTTAACAAAGTTTTATGTAGCACGGGAGACTTCAGAAATGGAGATCTAGAATGAATCAAGGATAGTTTCTCAAAAAGGATATTGAGCATCTCTCTCTTTCTTCCTCTTATCTTCCTGTCTGTCTCTGTCTCTTTCTCTCTGTCTCTCACACACATGCACACACGCACACAAATGTGCATGAACATGTAGTATGCCAGGTCTCCTATGAAGTACATCTTATTTTAGTTTGTGAGACAGTGATATGAAACCCAAATTTGGAATGATTTTATAATCATCAAGACAGAGTAGAGTACCACTAATCTTAGATATTGGATGTTCCAGTAGTTTCATACATTAAGTCATGGTGAATTGAGAATTAAGAATACAGTATTTCATATTATTTGAGAAAATTATTCACTTTTAGGTTATTTTCTTTAATGTACCTTGAAATAAAAGCTTCACTTCAGACCCTAGGAAATGCTGGACGAAGGTAAAAATTACTTTGAATATTTCTGAAACTATAAAAATACTGCCTAGGGTGTTCTCTATTGATTATATATGCAGATTACCTTTTTAACTGCCTCTCTTATGAGGTATTAATTTGTGCTTGGAATATTTTATGTCCTTGATAACTTGATTGATTTTGAGCAAAGTCAGTAAAACATAGATCTTTATTTAAGTAAAATTCAATAGAAAGGCTTTCATCTGACATCAGTCAGATTTTATTGAGGATTTGATACAATTCCTTTTGATATATCTCATTTCATTAATAACAAATATAGGAATATATGCCAGATTCTGAAATGAATTACAATAGAAGCCATAGATGTTATTCTAAACCACATTCAAGTGTCAATTCACTTCCATTTCAAATATCTTGATAAATAATCATACCCTAAGTTTACACAGTTTCATATTCATTACCATATTTTTTCCTACTAACAACCCCCAAAACAGGTAAAATCATACTAGCATAAAACTTGACATGATGAGGCTATCTGCAGTGGTTTGGAGCCTCTGGAGAGAGGCCAGAACCTCCACCTTGGAGTGGGACTGAACAGTAGGGATAGAAGTGTTTGGAAACTTGAAAGGGTAGAAGTAGGAGCACAGAATGGTTTCAGATTCCAGAAGAAACTCAAGTCAGATGTATAGGTTATGGTACACAAAGTGTGTGTCTATGGATGATTGTCTAATATGTTCAGTTCCCATATGTGGGCAGGGAGTTTACCTGACAGGAAAGCCACAAGCACCTGTGCCACAAAAGGTTACTGGGAACAGGGAGAACTAGAGTGGTCAGAAGGAGGAATATGATCATATCATTATTAGGAGTACACATAAAGATCACCTACAGAGCTGGGTAAATGTGCACTGTGTGATTGGGTAGGTCCAGGATGGGGCTGTGGCCTGTTTGTTTTAAAAGCCACAGAAATGATACACTTGGTCTATGGTGAGAACCACGACTTAAATAAGAGTTCAGTCTGGGCTAGCAGCATTCATGACATAGGTAGGAGCCAGTGGTAGACTTGGGCAGAAAAGGCAGAGCTCTAAAGTCTAAGAGTTGAGGAATAGATTGTAGTGCCCTGTAAAATATCTCAGGGTGAATGTTTCAGAGCAATTATGGTCATACTTGTTTCTTTTTTAAAGGACACAGTGATGAATTCCATTGTGTGTGTGTGTGTGTGTGTCTCTGTGTGTGTGTGCTGGCCATGTGTCAGAAAAATAGGTCTACCAAACTGTAGGCATAGGGCTGGTTGAGGCATGTTCATATTAGGGAGGTAAATTATTAGTCTGTGGGTTTTGCAAAAATGCAGTTGTCAGCAATGGGCAATTTATAACCAGTGTCTTTCAAAAATTCAGACAAGACATTAGCTTCAGGGATGTCTATCATGAGTAAAGGGACACAAAACACTCAAAAGATTCAGAGTCAAATACTTTTTTAAGAAAAATGGGAAGAGAAAATCAAGAGACATATTTAAGTCATAATATCCAATAACAAAATTGGGCTAGAGATATAAAGAGACAATTCATAGTAAAAGCACTAATGGCAAAACAAACAAACAAACAAACAAAACACATAAGAAAAGATGTCCAAACTTTCTGATACTAGCAATAATAATTAAAGTAAGGAGATAATTTAATTTTGTTAAATTAGCAAACATTAAAAAGTAATAGCATCTATATTAATTTCCTATGACTGTTGAAACAAATTATCACAAACTAGGAGGCTTGAGGCCACACAGATTTATTCTCTTACAATTCTGGAGGTCAGAAATCTGAAATCAGTTTCACTGCACTAAAGTCAAAGTGTTAGTAGGGCTGGTTGCTTTCAGAGGCTCTAGGAGGAGAATTAGAGGAGAGGGGAATTAGTTTCTAGCCTTTTCTAGCTTCTGGAGGCCACATTCTTTCCTTGGCTGGTGACCCCTTCCTCTTAATAACTACTCCAATCTCTTGGTTCATCATCACACCGCTTATTTCTGTATCAAAGCTCTCTCTAATAAAGACATATGATTACATTTGGGAATGTAATCACATATGTAATGAGGAGAGAATACTCTCCTCGTTAGGCTTCTATTCTTTATTTTAAATTTTATTTTAAGTTCTGGGATACAGGTGCAGAATGTACAGGTTTGTTACATAGGTATACATGTGCCATGGTGATTTGCTGCACTATCAACCCATTATCTAGGTTTTAAGCCCCCCCATGCATTAGGTATTTGCCTTAATGCTCTCTCTTCCTTTGACCCTTACCCCTGACAGGCCCCAGTGTATGATGTTTCCCTCTCTGTGTCCATGTGTTCTCATTGTTCAACTCCGATTTATGAGTGAGAACATGCGGTGTTTGGTTTTCTGTTCCTGTGTTAGTTTGCTGATAATGATAGCTTCCAGGTTCATCCATGTTCCTGCAAAAGACATGAATTCATTCTTTTTTATGGCTGCATAGTGTTCTATGGTATATATGTGCCAGATTTTCTTCATCCAGTCTATCATTGATGGGCATTTGCTATTGTAAATAGTGTTGCAATAAACACATGTGTGCATGTGTCTTTATAGTAGAATTATTTGTAACCCTTTGCGTATATACCCAGTAATGAAACTGCTGTGTCAAATGGTATTTCTGGTTCTAGATCCTTGAGGAATCACCACACTGTTTTCCACAATGGTTGAATTTATTTACACTCCCACCAACAGTGTAAAAGCATTCCTATTTCTCTACATAGACTTGTATTCTTTGTGTCTGGTTTCTTTCTCTTAACATGAAGTTTGTTGCAAGAGGCTGCAGTTA
Organism: Mandrillus leucophaeus; assembly: GCF_000951045.1. Taxonomy (NCBI): domain Eukaryota; kingdom Metazoa; phylum Chordata; class Mammalia; order Primates; family Cercopithecidae; genus Mandrillus; species Mandrillus leucophaeus. The sequence continues at coordinate 593,686 of NW_012105298.1, forward strand.
ACTTACTTTCATTGCTAATAGTATTATATTGTATGGAATACCATAATTTAATCTATTTTAATACTGATGCAAATGTGGATTGTTTTCATTTTTTGATTTCTTAAAAGAGCAATGCAGCTACACTTCTCTTCTATATTGATGTTTATACTCTCTCCTAGCAAATCAAGAAGTTTAGACTGCTTTAACCCCATGTAATCTATTTCTGTCTTCACTCCTATACTGGCCATGTTATTTTAATTCTCTTTATATTTTAAAACTCTCAAGACATTAAAAAATTTTAGACAGTCATTATTTATTTGGGTATACCCACATATTTACTATTTTAATTTCATTTATTCTTTTTTGTAGCGCTTTTTTTTTTTTACTAGATTGTTATTTTGCCTAAAGAATACTCTTTTTCTAAACCACCAGGAAGAAGTTGAATCCCTGAATAGACCAACAGCAGGCTCTGAAATTGAGGCAATAATTAATAGCCTACCATCCAAAAAAAGTCCAGGACCAGACGGATTCACAGCCGAATTCTACCAGAGGTTCAAGGAGGAGTTGGTACCATTTCTTCTGAAACTATTCAAATCAATAGAAAAAGAGAGAATCCTCCCTCATTTTACGAGGCCGACATCATCCTGATACCAAAGCCTGACAGAGATACAACAAAAAAAAGAGAATTTTAGACCAATATCCCTGATGAACATCGATGCAAAAATCCTCAATAAAATACTGGCAAACCAAATCCA
>NW_012105298.1:596939-632670 GCF_000951045.1 Mandrillus leucophaeus
ACAGGTGCTGGAGAGGATGTGGAGAAATAGGAACACTTTTACACTGTTGGTGGGACTGTAAACTAGTTCAACCATTGTGGGAAACAGTGTGGCGATTCCTCAAGTATCTAGAACTAGACATACCCTTTGACCCAGGCATCCCATTACTGGATATATACCCAAAGGATTATAAGTCATGCTGCTATAAAGACACATACACACGTATGTTTATTGCAGCACTATTCACAATAGCAATGACTTGGAATCAACCCAAATGTCCATCAGTGACACACTGGATTAAGAAAATATGGCACATATACACCATGGAATACTATGCAGCCATAAAAAAGGATGAGTTTGTGTCCTTTGTAGGGACATAGATGCAGCTGGAAACCATCGTTCTCAGCAAACTAAGAACAGAAAACCAAATACTGCATGTTCTCACTCATAGGTGAGAATTGAACAATGAGATCACTTGGACACAGGAAGGGGAACATCACACACTGGGTCCTCTTGTGGGTGTGGGGGGGAGGGATAGCAATAGGAGATAACACCTAACGTAAATGAAGAGTTAATGGGTGCAGCACACCAACATGGCACACATATACATATGTAACAAACCTGCACGTTGTGCACATGTACCCTATAACTTAAAGTATAATTAAAAAAAAAAAAAGAATACTCTTTTTCTTTCATTTACTGTGAATCTGCTAGCAACAAATCATCTTAGCTTCTATTTATCTGAAAATGTCTTCATTTTTATCTTAAATATTGAAAATAAAATTTAATTATTGTTCTTGTATGCTTGGCTTAATTTTTAAGAACTTATTGTATATATTTAAGGTAAACAACATGATTTTTCAATAGACTATTTTTAGAGCAGTTTAGGTTCACAGTAAAATTGGGCAGAAGGTATAGAGATTTCCCATATGCCTCTTCCCCGACACATGTATAACCTCCCCCATTATCAACATTCTCCACCAGAGTGGGACATTTGTTACAATTGATGAGCCAACATTGACGCATCATCATCACCCAAAGCCCATAGTTCATATTAGGATTCACCCTTGGTGTTGTACATGCCTGAGGGAACTGACTGAACACATGTGAAGCTGCATCCAAACTGTGACCAGATTAATTGGAAAAATGTAAAATGACATGTATCCACCATTGTAGTATCATATAGGGTAGTTTCACTGCTATAAAAATTCTTTGTGCCTCTTCTATTTATCCTTCCCTTCTACAAACCCTGGCAACGACTAATGTTTTTACTGTCTCCCTAGTTTTGCATTTTCCAAAATGTTGTATAGTTGGAATCAAACAGTATGTAGCTTTTGCAGATTGACTTCTTTCACTTACAATACATTGTTATTAACTGTAGTTCCCATGTACAACATGATGTTTTGATATACACGTACATTTCAGTACTGAAATGATTATGGCAGCCAAGCCAATTAACATATCCTTCATGCACAAGTACAGTTTTTTGTGGTAAGAGCACTTAAAATATATCCTTTTAGCAAATTTCCAGCATACAATGCAGTATTAACTATAGTCCTCATGATGTATATTAGATATCTAGAAATATATTTATTATAGATTTCTAGATTAACAATATTTTTTCACCACATTAAAAATTTACTCCATTATTTTTTGACTTTCACTGTTCTTGTTGAGAAATTAGAAGTCATTTTGGCTTTTGCTTCTTTGAAGGTAATGTCTTTCTTCTTTTTTGCTTTTAATGTTTTTACCTTTTCTTTCTTTTTTACTAATTTTGCTATGTTGGACTAGATGGAAATGTAGATGTTAAACCCATCCACCGAGTTCTTGATTTCACATATTTTCTTTGTTTTAGATTTTCCATATGGTACTTTTTTACATATGCTATACAAATTGTCTATAGTTCCCTCATCTTTACTATATTTGCAACCATTTTTAAAATCTCTTTGAAGACATTATTTTATCTCCTCAAACATAAGCATAGTTATTTAAAAGTCTGTGTTTGATAATTCCAGTATTTGAAGACCTTTGTTCTCTTTGGATTATCTATTTTTTTCCTGCTGGCTTTTCTTCATTAACTCTTAACTCCCCTGTGTATTATCTTTGATTATGTGCCAGACATTATATTTGAAAAAAAAAGCCAGGAACTTTGGAGGTTATTTGTGTTATTATAGGTTAATTTGCCAACATCCTTATAAAACAAGCCAGTCTCATCAGTATTGAAAACCAGATCTTCCACATATCCCTTTTCCTATAACACTATGCAGGTATTTAAAAAATTCTTCTGTAGCTTCCTGATTTGCAAAACCTGCCTTGCCTGCAATTTTAACATTTTTTTAGGTGTATTACCTTTTAAAAGCTTCAAGCCAACCAGCACTAGCTACAGGGGTTTAATATTTTCATAAACCCTGAGTAACATGACTGTAAATTTCTTTCGCTTTCAGCCTACAAAAACGTTGTCCACTATGCTTCTTTTTAAGTCATTATCTCACGAATCCCCAAAAGTAGCCACTTTCCATCTTTTCCATAGCTTCATTATACAATATAGATATTACATCAGCACTTTCTTAAGTGGCCTCACGTTCAGATTGGTGACTTTTCTTTCTTTTTCTGAGTGTACCATATTGTTGACTCATTAACATTGAATTCACAGCCAACAGCACTTGAACTCATGCCTAAAGGAAGCTTTTCTAACACACACATTTTCTCTGTAAGGCACAATACAGCCTTTGTGTGCTTAAGAACGCTAGACAGCACTTCAGCACTACCCTTGGGAGCCATTTAAAGCAACAAAATCACCATCAAAAGGCATGAAATGTGAAAACACGGCACTAAAGACACTGTAAAACGGACACTTGTTTACTATACAGCATTGCATTTTGTTTAACCTCAGTTGGGAAAGCACGTGTTGGGTGACTCTGTGTACCTCTGTGAATGACTATAAAGGTACTGTGAGTATTGATTTATGGTTAAAAATAAATTTTAGTGAGTAGGCAAATTTACAAATATAAAATCCTTGGATAATGAGGATTGACTGTATCTGAGATTTCCTAAAGCTAGTTTAATTAATTAAATTTTTTTGAATCACATAGATGGTGTAAAGCTGGGATGCAGTTTTTTGTGAGCGCTGATACTTCTGGTGCACCTTTATTCCAGCACTGCAGCCTTTCAGGGTCCCAGTCACAGACAAGAAGGGCCCCAGGATTCAAATCTTCCCCCCGACTCTGAAGCTGTCAAGAACACTGCTCAGTCATTGAGTCACTTTTTCTGGAATTGGTCACTGGCCTAATGATAAAAACTACCAGACTTCTCAATTTCTGTCTTTCCTGGATCTCAACTCAACGATTATGAACTAACAACATGGTTTTACATTTTATTATATACTGGTCATTTTCACATCATCACTAGATGACAAATTGTAAGACTGGACTGCAAGATCTTTTCCAATCTAAACTGAAAAATGTACTATTACAATTTTACCAGTTTGTTTTGTTAAGGTCACAGGGATAGATCACATGCTTGGAATTGATAGCAGTGTGGTTTCTTCTGTAGAGTAGAAACATTTTAATTTTCAGTCATTCTGGTTAGAGGTCAGGGCAGGGCTCAGGAGATGGGTTTTAGACTGAAGTGAGGTGAAGGTTATTTTCTCACAGACAGAGGATGTCAGGGGATGCTGTTGGAAAAAGTAAGCTGCTCTGGGTCATGAAGAGTCTGGTAAAGAATCTAGAACAGGTCTCAGCCTGGACAATGGTTGTAAATTACTCCTTGTGTTGACTTGCCTTTTATTATACTGTCAGGAACATAGCATCAAGTTTAATCAAAATTTGACCTAGAATCAAAAGTGCCATGGGGAATTATGGGTGTAACCATTCCATTGCTAATAGAAAGGAAAATAGTTTTCTTCTTCTGAGATCAGACTGAAAGACAGCTATGCTCAACATAGCTGTGACCTCACAATGGCCTCACATGGATGGAGGCAGTATGATGGACATCTGTTTCCCAGGGCTGCTCTGACGAAATACCAGAAACTAGGTGGCTTAAAACAACAGAAATGTATTGTTTTCCAGTTCTGGAGGTTAGAAATCCTCAATCAAGTTGTCATCAGGGCCATGCTTTGTCTCATGGCTCTGGGGGAGAATCTTCCTTTGCCTCTTCTAGTTTTACTGTGTCTTCTAGCAATCCCAGGTATTCCTTGGTTTATAAATGCATCACTCCAGTCACATGACTTCTTCTTTCTGTATCTTCATAGTTTCTTCTCTCTGTGTGGGTGTATGCCCAAATTTCCACTTTTTGTAAGGACACCAATCATATTGTATCAGGGCTTACTCTAATGACCTTGTGAATAACTTGGTTAAATCTGAGACCTTACTTGGAAATTGTCAAGATCACATTTTGAGATATTGGGGATTAATATTTCAATATATCTTTTTGGAAGATGTATTAGTCTGTTTTCACACTGTGATAAAAAAATTTCCCTGAGACTGGGTAATTTATAAATAAAAGAGGTTTAATTGACTCACAGTTCCACATGGCCGGGGAGGCCTCAGGAAACTTACAATCATGGCGGAAGGGGAAGCAGGCATCTTCTTCACAAGGCAGCAGGAGAGCGAGGAGCTTGAGTGTGAAGGAGGAAATGTCAAACACTTATGAAACCATCAGATCTCTTGAGAACTCACTCATTATCAGGAGAACAGCATGGGGGACACCACCCCCATGGTCCAATCACCTCCCTCCCTTGACTCATGGGGATTACAGTTCAGGATGAGATTTTAGTGGAGACACAGAGTCAAATCACATCAGAGAGGGAGACAATTCAGTCCATAATAATGAGGAATCCAAGGAAAAAATACCTGAGGGAACTGACTGAACACATGCGAAGCTGTGTCCAAGGAGGATCCTATTGTTGACTGGGCTTTGAGGCACCATTTTTGTGGATTATACTATATTCCAAAATACAACATAGGCAAAGTGGGGCATGTGTCTGTCAGGTTTCAGTCAGGAGAACAGAGTTACTGTGAGCGTTTTAAAATGAGGAATTTTAAAAATAGAATTTAGACCTATACAATTGTGGAAGGTTTTGGTTAAAAAAAGTCCAGAAGAGGGGTTGGAGGGTCAGAAAACAGTTGTTAACAGTGCATTTGGGAAAGCAGTCACAGCCACCAAACGGGACTGGAAGGGAAACATTCATGGAGGGGCTGAAGGAATGGGAAGCCATTGCTTCACTTCAGCTGCCCCCTGTGTGGGTCTGCAGTCAAACATCTGTGTTGGGCTAGGACCACTGTGGGGCAATAAGGTAAGTGGTAGAAAAAAGAACTGGGTGTAAAATGAAGGATAAACTGGGACCTGCTGGGGCTATCTACAAAGGTGTGCCAACCAATCCGACTATAAAGAATTTCACTTCAAGCTTCCAAGAGCTGCCAAACTGCTCTTTTGTCCATTTCTAACCTTGAAACATATAGGAATGGGATCCTGGAAACATAACTCTCATCTTTAACAATGTGCCACAAGGGAAGGACAAAGTTCTGCTGGAATTCACAAATTGGATATGAAACAGAAGTGAAATTTTATTACAAAGTTAATGGAATTACAAAAAGGAGATAAAGGGAGCTTATACTAAATGGGTTAGATTGTTTTATTTCGTAGACAAGGAAAGTTAATAAAGTAATCTATAGTCACATAAGGCTTATGAGAAAGAAAATAAGCCCTGCTTATAGCTGGAGTATAAAGACTAACTTTCTCTTTCGGATACTGAATGTAAAACTTGGGAGAGCCAAATTATGGTTTTCGTATATTGAGCCACTGACTAGCTCAGTGTAATTCAATATATATATTTGTGTACCAGACTTTATGTTTGTGCAAAGATGCCTAACCAGGTCTTCCTTTCTCCTCCTCCCTGCTTTCTCCCTGCAAAATACCTGGTCAATTGTATTAGTCAGGATTCTCCAGAGAAACAGAATCAATACGATATATTTTTATATCTTTGTGTGTGTGTATATATATACACACATGCACATATATATGTAATAAGGTATACTATATATATACACAAATATATGTGTTAAAAGATATACTATACATTTATAACTATTTAGAATAACTTTACTATTATTAAAAACCCATACACAGATGGTCCCCAACTTTTTTTTAACTTTTACTTTAGGTTCAGGAGTCCATGTGCAGGTTTGTTATATAAGTAAACTTGTGTCACATGGGTGTAATGTACAGATTATTTTGTCACCCAGGTACTGAGCTGAGTACTCAATTATTGTTTTTTCTGTTCCTCTCCCTCCTCCCACCCTCTACTCTCCGGTAGGCCCCATTGTCTGTTGTTCCCCTCTTTGTGTTCATGTGTTCTAATCATTTAGCTCTCACTTATTAGGTGAGAACATGTGGTATTTAGTTTTCTGTTCCTGCATTAGTTTGCTAGAGATAATGGCCTCTAGCTCTACCCATGCTCCTGCAAAGGACATGATCTCATTCTTTTTTATGGTTGCATAGCATTTCATGGTGTACATATACTACATTTTCTTTACTTAACTATGGTTTTACTTACGATTTTTTGACTTTACCATGGAGCAAAATGATATGTATTCAGTAGAAACCATACTTTGACTTTTAAATTTTGATATTTTCCTAAGCTAATGATATGTGATATGGCACTCTCTTACAATATTGAGCAGTGACATTGAGCAATAGGTCCCAGTCAACCACATGATCACTAGAGTAAATAACCAATACTCTACAGAGTACTGTGTTACCAGATGATTTTCTCCAACTGTAGTATAATGTAAGTGTTCTGAGCACATTAAGATAGGCTAGGCTAAGCTAAGCTATGATATTATATTTGGTAGGTTAGATCTATTAAATGCATTTTTGACTTACAATATTTTCAATTTACAATGGTTTTATTGGGGTATATCCCCATTGTAAGTCAAGGAGAATGTGTATATAATATATGTGTGTGTGTGTGTATATATATGTGTGTGTGTGTGTATATATAATATATATATACAACATTGGCTCTTGCAATTACGAAGGCTGAAAAGTCACAAGATCTGCAGGGAGAGCTGACAAGCTGGAGACCCAGGAGAGCTTATGGTATAGCTCCAGTATGAAGGCTAGCAGGCTCAAGACCCAGGAAGAACCAATGTTTCAATGCTAGTCCAAAGGCAGGAAAAAGTCAATGCCCTAGTTGAAAGGGAGGTAGGCAGGCAGAATTCTCTCTTTCTTGGGAGAAGGTTAGTCTTGTTCTATTCAGGACCTCAACTAATAGGGAGAGGCCCAGCCATATTAGGGAAAGCAATCTGCTTTAGTCACTCTACCAGTTTGAATCCTAATCTCATCCAAAAATGTCCTCACAGAAACACCCAAAATAAAGTCTGGTCAAATAGCTGGGTACCTTATGGTCCAGCCAAGGTGACATATAAAATTAACCGGCATAACATTATTCTCAACAACTTTCTGGATTGAGGCTTATTTTTGACCTGGGAAGAGCTTTTAAGTACTTTTATTATCTTAAGAGATTTAATTAATTTTCTTTTTCAGTTTGAGTGTTTATGTAGTCTTATATCTTCTGTATGTCTATTACAAACGTAAAAGAAAAACAAAACAAAACATATTAATCTAAAGATCCTCAGTGAGAGAGGCTTTATTTGTCCAGGGATATTTGGCAATGTCTGAAGATGCTTTTGGTTGTCAAGGTCAGTATCTAGTGAGTTGAGTTCAGGGATGATGTTAAACATTCAACCATGCACAGGGATGCCCCATAAAACAAATCATTGTCTGGCCCAAAATATCAACATTGCTATCGTAGAGAAACCCTGAATGAATGATAATCCAAAAGAGATTCGATAATCAATTTCAGTTTCAGGCTACCTGAAGATGTTCTATTTGTTCTCTGAATAAATATAAAAGTTAAGAGGATAAAGAATTTCAGGAACTAAACATTTTTAAAAGTGAAGTTGGCAGGGCAACTTCTGGCAAGGAAGGATCTTGATAAAGATGACCAGAGGCACTGTCAGTTTTGAGAGATCATTTTTCTTTCAATGCTTGGCTTACTCGGTTTCCAAGCTGGTTCACCAGGTCTTTATTCATTTGCTCGGTAGGAAGACTGACAGATTATGTCAACCTTGAATAAGAGATGCTTTTCTCCTAAGTCAACATTTTAGAGGAAAAGAATCAATTCAAGCAATTATCACATATGTGTAACTGAAGCACTTTTCAAGAGTGATTAGATGGTCTGTTGCCTTTCAAGTGATAGTCAAATATCAGGTGTGTTGTAGGGAGGTTGTGTAACACTTTTGCTTTGTATTCTTCAAATGATTTCAGGGGTGATGTATTAGAACAACGGTCTCATCAGAGGACTGAATGGGATTCTGGTGGTGTTTCTCCAGAGTGAGAAGCATGAGAGAACAGTGTTATGGGGGTGCTCCCATGTTCCCCATCCACACACCTTCCTTGCACATTCCACTTTCACACGCATACACACACCCCGAGAATAGTGCTTACATTGTGAATGTCAAGTTTAGTAAGAAAAACTGAAGGTAAGAATATTAGTTTTTATAGTTGTCCTTTTTAGAATGGCAAGATTTTTTAAACCTTTATATTTTGAGAATGCAAATCAGATACTTTTTCCTTGTAGTACTACAAATTAGCTCATTAGAAAAGCTGGCCAATTTTCTTTGTGTGGTACAGACATCTTTTTTTCTTGCCAGTTTGGAGGCTCTAATGATCTAATTTGATAACTTGGAAAGGATGTGAAGGTTATCATCTAAGTAACCTATTTATGCTAATAAAGGCTTTCTACTTTACATTTCATCTAAAATTTAAAGGTTTTGTACTTGTGTTTTGATAGACTAATGTCATTTATTTCAGACTTCTTATTTATGGAAATGGCTATGTTGTAGATTTCTATTCTTAGAGTTGGAAATACAGATTGGCAAGTCATAAAAATAGTAAAGCATTTTTTTCAGAAAGTACCATGAATACAGTACTTGGTCTCTAAAAAGATAAGGTTACAATTATGTCTTTTCCGAAATGAGAACCTGAAGATTTTATAATGAGATCATTTCTACTAATATCTGGCAGGCTTCATTTTTACAAATTTTATTTTAATATACATATGGATTATTTCATTCTAGGTTATTTTATTTCTACTGTCTAGGGAACTATAGCCTTTCTTTCATCTATGAAAGTGACTGTATAATATCCTGATAAATTTAATATACTCTTTATATTATGGTGTTAGCCAAGCAGAAAAGCACATAAATAACTGAAATATCTTCTCTTTAAAAGGAGACATCGTGTTATAATTAGATCATTAACTGTAGCGAATTGGTCACATTTACAGGAGGAAAAAATAATAATGTATTTTTTGGTCATGAATCCATGGCTTATATCTAGGCAAAAAAATTGTGCTTCATAACATTTTTCTGACTATATCAGTGAGAAATTTGGTTCTTCTGCTTATTTTGTACTCCAATTTAGTTCCAATGAATTAATTTTCTATTTTTGTAATTAATTGTTTCATTTGATTAGAACCTTTTCTCATCTGTCTTCACCCTCCTCTCATTTAGTTTGAACCAATGGTATTAGCTTTCTAAGTGTTTATCTTTTACTTATGATTCAGTGTTTAGTACTTGATTTCTCAGCTTATTATATTCTCTGATGCCCATCTTTGAGATAATCAATGAAGTGTTTCTTCTTTTCCTCTCGCTATTCGATTTCTCCACTTTTTGATTATTTTTGTTATTTCTACATTATCAGATCATACAATATTTATTTATCCCTAATCCAGTATTTGTCTTTTGTTGTGTAACAAATTACCCTCAAAACTTAATAGTTTAAAACTACAAATATTTATTATCTCACACAGTTTCTAAGGATGGAGAGTCCATGAATAGTTTAGCTGGATGGTTCAAGCTTAGGCTCTCTCATGAGGTAGCAATCAAGCTGTTGACTGGGGTAGCAGTCATCCAACAGCTAAGTTGGAGCTGATAGAGCCATTTCTAAGATCTTTCTATGGATGCCTCATTTCCTTACTGGTGATTGGCAGTAGGTCTCAGTTCTTCATTATATGGGTATCTCTATAAGGCTGCTTGAGCATCCTCATGGTGTGGCAGCTGGGTTCCCCCAGAGTCAGTGACCCGAGACAGAGAAAAAAAGCTACTGTGCCTTTTATGACCTTGTCTCTGGAGTCACATACCATCGCTTTTGCTTTTTTTGTGTTCATTAGAAGCAAATTGCTATGTCCAGCCCAGGATGATGGGAGAGGGATTAAGCTATACCTCTTGAAGGGAGCAGTATCAAAAATTTTTGGACATATTTTAAAAAAAAACACTGGTAATCCCTTTGCCACAAAGTATTTATTCCATATGCAAAATACATGCTCCCCTCTCAGAGATCTTAAATGTTTTATACCATTTTAACATCAACCTGAAGTTCAGCATCTTGTCATCTAAATTCAGATGCATTTGAGGTTCCTTGGGCATGGTTTTATTAGTACAGCTTCTCAAGCATAGCTTCCCTAAACCTGAAAACCTATGAACTAAAGAGATAAGTTATCTTCCAACTAATATGCCAATCATTCAATAGCAGGACAGGTATAAGACAACCTCTAAGCAATTCCTGTTAAAAGGAGAGTGGGGATTGGAGAGTCAAGGAGTCACTCATCTATAGCAATTCTGCAAATTCAGCTGAGCAAACATTGGAAATTCCTTGATCAGAGCTCAGTTCTGCCCCCACCTAGGAATCATTCTCCATGGCTCTTGGCTACACCCTCTGGGCTCATGGTTTCACCCTCTGAGTCATCCTCCTTTTTCAAGAATAGGCCTGGGTGCGGTGACTCATGCCTGTAATCCAGCACTTTCAGAGGCCGAGGAAGGCAGATCATGAGGTCAGGAGTTCGAGACCTGGCCAACATGGTGAAACCCTGTCTCTACTAAAAACACAAAAAAATTAGCCAGGCGTGGTAGCGGGTGCCTGTAATCCCAGCTACTCGGGAGGCTAAGGCAGGAGAATCGCTTGAAACCAGAAGGCGGAGGTCACAGTGACCCAAGATCATGCCACTGCACTCCAGCCTGGGTGACAGAGTGAAATTCCATCTCAAAAGAAAAGAAAAGAAAAGAATAGTAAGCCATGTTTGAAGCTGCATAGTTTCTCATCCAGTTTCATGCCAGAATTTTGGGGAATTCAAGATTTCTTTTATTATATATTATCTCTGTACCTTTCAGTCTAAGCTGGAAGTTTTCTGAAAACATAGTTTTATTAAAAACTCTTCAGTTTTCTGTGAATCTCAGTGAGGGTTTGTTCCATTAGATAAAAGATATGCTCATTAATCTCCTCAGGATAGGCCTTCCCCTTCTCTCTTAAGCTTCTGCTCAGGTGGCTGAGAGATAAAGATTTTAAACTTCTTAGAAATACTACTGTTGGGAGATATGCCTCAGTGAAGCATGTCATGAAGCTCTTCATAGGGCCTTTTCATTGAATGGTCCTCTTATGCACCACCATAGACCTCTCTGAGGTCTTCAGAAATAATTCGAATAAAGGTGGAAGCCACACCTGGTGCTTCAAATTTGGACCAAGTTTTTCTTGCACTGTCCTGTGTTTCATCTTTGCTTGGAACCCACTTCTTAATTCTAGCATCATTTGTGATCTAGTAAGACTGGTAAATTTCAAAATAGTAAGTCGTAGCTCTTTTATTTGACAGGTTTTTTCCCCCTCTCATTATTTCCATTGTATTGTAAGCAGCAAGAAGAAACCAGATGGCAGCTTGCTAGTTCACCCAGCTCATTAGGTACATTTCTACGTAACTACAGGTCACAGTGATGAAAAACTTTCTGCTACTACATAACAAGAATTCCCTTTCCTTCAGTTTTCAATAAAGTGCTCCTAATTTTCCTTTAAGCCCTTGATAGAAGACTCCTCAAAATCTACTAACAGTCCATTTAAGGCACTTTAGGCTTTCACTAACCATCTCCTCAAAGTCCTTTAAAATTTTCCCACTGCCAGTTTTCAAAGCCACACCCATATTCTTATTCATTTACTGTGAGAGTGCCCAACTTATAGCCACCAAAATCTGTTTTCATTATATATTGCTATATAAAAAAGTATCCCAAAAGTTAGTAACTAAAACCAACAAACATTTATTATCTCAGGCTGTTTTTGAAGCCCAGGAGTGGCTTAACTTGATGATTCTGGCATACGGAGTCTCACAAGGTTACAGTCAATATGTTGGCCATGGCAGCAGTTATCTGAAGGCCAGACTGGAGCTAGAGGTTCCGCTTTAAAGATGGTTCACTTCCCTGGCTATTGGCAGGGTGACTATGTTTCTTGTTGGCTATTGTCAGAAGGCTCAGTTCGTTACCACATGGACCTCTTCATAGGGCTGTCTAAGTGTCCTCATGACATGCATTTGGTATTCCCCAGAACAAGTGTTGTGCCAGGGAGAAGCTGAAAAATGGTAGATGGGAGGCAGGACTAGATTGCAGCTCCCCTCAGAAAGACAGAGCAGTGTGTAAACTCACATTGAGAACTTTTGCTCCTGAACTACTGCAGGAATAAACCAGGAAAGCTGAGATAACACGCAGATCCTCTGAAGGAAGTGGATTGCTCCTGTAGGACCAGGGAGACAGCCCAAATACTGTGAGTGCCCAAGCTGTGGAAGTGGGAAAGGTGGATCATCTGCCCCCTAACACACACCCCTCACTAGGGAACCTGAAGGTCTAGATCACAGGAGAAGGATCTGACCTTACCTGGACCTGAGTCAATTTAGAGGGCCGAGCAAAATACAGAGGAAGAGGAAGCAGCAGGAAAAGCCCTGTGGGCTCTCTGGGTCCCCTGGGAAGCTATTTTGGATTTATCTCACAGGGGTCCTTGGGGAGGGCTGCTAGAGGTACCAAGAAAAGACCACAGGGAACCAGAAAACTTCAATGAACTTTGTAACAATTCCAACCCAGCGCCGAATCTTCTGGCCAGAACTCAGGGGAGGGCATTAATTGGTGTGCAGACGTCCCAGGTGGGGAGGCACGAAAGCCCTGCTTGCTTTTGCAGCTGGGAGGCTGGTAACCTGGGGCAAGTTCTCAGACCTGCTTGCCCACTGCCTGGAAACAGACTTAGTGCTATTGGTTGGGGCATAGTGAGAGTGAGACTGGCCTTTTGGGTTGTGTGGGAGCTGGGTAAGGCCTGTGACTTCCGACTTTCTCCAACTTTCCTGACAACCTGCATAACATAGCAGAGAAAGCCATAATCCTCCTGGGAACAGGAATGAAACTGGATCCTCATCTCTCACTTTATACAAAAATCAACTCATGATGGATCAAACACTTGAATCAAAGATCTGAAACTATAAAAATTCTAGAAGACAACGTTGGAAACACCCTTCTAGACATTGGCTTAGGCAAGGATTTCATGATCAAGAACCCAAAAGTAAATAAAATAAAAACAAAGATAAATAGCTGGGACTTAATTAAACTAAAGAGCTTTTGCACAGCAAAAGGAACAGTCAGCAGAGTAAACAGACAACCCACAGAGTGGGAGAAAATCTTCACAAACTACACATATAACAAAGGACTAATATCCAGAATCTACAATGAACTCAAACAAATTAGCAAGAAAAAAACAAACAATGCCATCAAAACTTGGGCTAAGGATATGAATAGACAATTATCAAAATAAGATATACAAATGGCCAACAAACATATGAAAAAATGCTCACTATTGCTAATGATCAGGAAAATGCAAATCAAAACCACAATGCAATACCACCTTACTCCCACAAGAATGGCCATAATCAAAAATTAAAAAAAAAATACATGTTGTCATGGATGGGGTGATAAGGGGATACTTCTACACTGCTGGTGGGAATACAAACTAGTACAACCACTATGGAAAACAGTGTGGAGATTCCTTAAAGAACTAAAAATAGAACTACCATTTGATCCAGCAATCCCACTAACTGGGTATCTCCCCAGGGGAACAGACATCATTATACGAAAAGATATCCGCACATGTTTGTTTATAGCAGCACAATTCACAATTGCAAAAATGTGGAACCAACCCAAATGACCATCAATCAATGAGCAGATAAAGAAACTGTGGTATATACATGATGGAATAATACTCATCCATAAAACGGAATGAATTAATGGCATTCGCAGCAACCTGGATGAGATTGGAGACTATTATTCTAAGTGAAGTAACTTCCGAATGGAAAACCAAACAGCGTATGTTCTCACTCATAAGTGAGAGTTAAGCTATGGGGATACAACTGTACAAGAATGACACAATGGACTTTGGGGACTCAGGGGGAAGCAGTGGAAAGGGGATGAGGGATAAAAGACTATAAATAGGGTTCAGTGTATACTGTTCGGGTGATGGGTACACCAAAATCTCACAAATAACCCCTAAAGAACTTACTCATGTAACCAAATACCACCTTTTCCCCAAAAACCTATGGAAGTAAAAAATTAAAAAAAAAAAAAAAAAAAAAAAAAGAACAGGTGTTGTGGAGTGAATGATTGTGTCCCTCCAAAATTCATATGTTGATTTCCTTGCCCACAATGTGATGATATTAGTAAGTGGGGCATTTGGGAGGTAATTAGGTCATAAGGCTGAGGCCCTCGTGAATGGAATTAGTGCTCTTATAAAAGGAATCCCAGAGGGCTTTCCCCTTCTGCCTATGTGAAGATGCAATGGGGAGTTTGCAATCTGCAATCTAGAAGACGGTTGTCACCAGAACGAGAACTTGCTCATATATTAATCACTCCAGAACTGTGAGAAACAAATTTCTGTTGTTATAAATAACACAGTCTATGGTGGTGATGTTTCTCAGGGCAAGTAGCTCAAACTGACTAAAATAGTCAGTGAACTGAAAAAGGGGAATGCCAAGCTTTTTTTTTTTTTCTTTTTTTTTTAGTGACCTAGTCTCCAAGTCACACACCATCACTTCTGCTTTTTGTTTTTTCCATTTGGAAGGAGTTACTAAGTCCAGCTCACACAAACTGGAGGCCTCTTGGAGGAGCATATCAAATAATTCGTGGACGTAGTTTAATACCACCAATCTGGAAATTTGTTTTAGTCTTAAATCTATAGTTAAATAAATTCATTCCTCATCATTAGTCCTATTTATGAAGTTTTCTCAATCATTTACTAGTTAAATGAAGATTTTTCTCTAGTAAATTCTTCAAGAACTTAGGGACATAATATTTCCTGAGTTCTGCATTTTGCCATTTTTTTTGGTACTGAAGTTCAGCTGGACTAGATGGAATTTGATCTCACATTCATTGCCACTGGTACCTTGTTGCTATTACTTGAGTTTCTTCTAGACTTTAACGTTTAGGCACAGAAAATTATGGTAACTTAATTTTCTTCTCTTTTTAAGCAACTCTTTTTTTTTTTTGCCTAGACACCCAAAGCGTTTTTTGCAAAGTTTAATAATTTTATCAGGATATGCTTGAGTTAACATTTTTGTCATTTTACCAGATATGTAGTATCTGCTTGCAATATATATGCAGGTCTTTTTTATTTCTGAAGTTTTCATTTCTTGAAAGCTTCTTGAATTTTGAATTATAATTTTAAACATGTTTTATGCTTAATTATTTTAGTTTTCTTCTTTGGGGGAAACATATATTTATATGGAAAATATATATACTTCAGGGGAAAAATATATGTATATATACATATATTATCATATAGTTACATATGTAATTGTTACTGATTGAATTGCACTCCCCCAAAAGAGACAGGTTGAAGTCATAACCCCTAAGTACCTCAGAATATGACTTTATTTGGAAATAGGGTCATGACAGATGTAACTAGTTAAAATGAAGTTATGTTGTAGTAAGGTGGGCCCCTCGTTGAGTATGAACAGTATCCTTATAAGAAGTCAGCCATGTGAAGAAACGAACACACAGGGAGAATGCCATGTGACAACAAAGGTAGAGATTGGAGTCATGCAGCTGCAAGCCAAAAATACCAAAGATTGCCAGCAAACCACCAGACGCTGCAAAGAGCCAAGGAAGGATTGATTTCCCTGCAGGTTTCAGAGGGAGCATGGCCTTGCTGACATCTTGATTTTGGACTTTAGCCTCCTGAACTGTGAGACAATTAAGTTTCTGCTGTTTAAAGCCACTCAGTTTGTAGTATGTTGTTATGGTAGCATACATTTTTGATTGACTTTTATGAATGAATACATTTTTTTTGATTGACTTTTATTTATATTATTTTGGGTGATCCTTTTTATGTCTGTTTCACTTCCTCTTCTCAAGGATTTTTTTTTCAGTTGCTCCGTGAAGAATAGTTTCTTTAATATAGGATGCTTTTTTGTGGTCAGGCTACCTTTGATTTTCAGAATCTGTCTTGTTTCAGCTGAATCATACTATAACCTACCTCCTTTCTTCTCTATCCTGTTCTAGTAGTTGCTATCTCTAAACAGTAAAACCTCAGCCTTCTAAGGTGACTCTCTTTCACCCACAGATTCACTTTCTGGGACCCTTCATTGTAATTCCCCTTTGTTGGTGTTAAGACCCATCAGGCATATCTACTCTCAGAAGTTTCTTTCCAGGTGGAGCTCTGTTTTTTGGGTAACTCACCCTTATCGGTCCTGCCTTCCACCTCTGCAAAGACTCCCTACACCCTTTTGTGCATCTCCTGCTGAACTCTCCAAACTACTCTGGTCTGGTGTCAGGGTATTATCCCCCTTTTTACATAAAAATTAAAGCTTGTTGAACTTTCCTCCTAGTGACACTGTGAGTAGTGGTTATGAATGCTATTATTTGTGAAACTATAGTGGGGGATCTATATTATGCAGAAAGTTAGAGTGAAGCTAAAACACTAGATCACCTAACTTAAAGGATGTGTACACTCACTTGTTTAGAGCGTACAAAATGACTGTTGTGGTTGCTTGAACATTTTGTGAAGTAAATAGAACCTTTGCTTTGGTTTTCTTCACTCACAGGTTTTGAATGTCATAATGGAACTTATATTATATGCACAAGATGGAGGTGTAGGTATGGATTAAAATAAGGGTTCATATTCAACAGAAGCCGAGATGCTCAATTTCTCCAACCCCCATTTTTCTTATTTATAAAGTGGTTCTAATATTAGTCACCTTGCATTATTCTTCTTAGTTCCACAATTGATAATTAATGTAAGCATAATATTTTTAGCATAGAGCATAGTATGCCATGGGCATTCAAAAATTGATAGATATTATTATTAAAAATAATATACCATTAGTATTAATATAATCAGTGAACCAATTAAATACAAGCTAATTTGGCTGTTAGTCATTTTAATATATGAAATTGATTTAAATCATAAAGCCCTTCTGAAGCTCTGGAGCACATCAACCTGTCAAAGGAAACTGAGAAGGTGATTAAAAAAGCATTGGTTAAAAAAAGATAAGTTGTAAATTCATTCTCTCACTCAGCTCAGAGTGGCACATGCTGATACATTTTATACTTGACAGGCTTGATTCTTATGAAACCTTGGAATAAAATGAAAATAAGTGAATTAGAAACTGCATCATTTACTTCGGGGAATATTACAACAGGTCCTGCTGTGGATGCAAGTGCATTTAAAGAGAATATATACTCAAGTACATTGTTCAAGTTCCACTTGGAAAATAATATTATTTCATACACATCTAGTGTCTAAGGACCTCATTTAATATGGAAATTCAATGCTCATAGATAGCACCGGTGGCGTAGAAACTGAACATTTTTCTTCTGCTGTAAACAGAGACAAGTTGAGTAGCCATACGAATTATGTGAGTATTCTGGTGTTATCATGTTTGTTTCAACTATAATTTAAGGTAGTATTTTACAAACCTGCCTGGCCATTAGAACTACCTGGTAAACTTTTCAGACAAATGTGCTTCTGAGTGTCCCCCACATCTGCCGAAACATCATCTAACTGTTATAAGTTTCCCTCAGGTGGTTGGTAGAATCATAATTAGAGATGTTTCAGCTTACTCTATATTTCCTGGGATTTGGGTTATGAGGTCAGACAAGTAGATTATGAGGTTAGGGGTGTTAGAAGAGCAACACAGATCCTTGCTATTCAAAGTGTGGGTCCATGGGTTGGCAGCATCAGCTTCACCCGGGAGCTCATGCTGAACTGATGCCTTTCCTCAGATGTGCTGTATAAAACATAAATTTTAATGTGATTCCTGTGCTTCCTATGCATATCAAGGTTTAAACTGCATCAACATAGACCTATTATCAAACACGTTTTGAGCTTGTAAAAAAACTGAACATAAAAATTTCCTGGACCAAGTAAAGAGGGAAGATGTAAAATCAAAGAGGGAAAATATTGATGGGTTCATGTAGAAATTCACTAGAGTACAGTGGTTACTTTGTATATAATACAAAATTGTTATTGTACTTATAAATATAAAAATATATTTCATTCATTAGTCTGAAACTAGAAATGGGTTCATCCACTACCATTCATTATTGCTATGTTGCTTATTAAGCTTTGTAGTCGGAAACTGGAGGTCTAAGTTTAATTTGTAATTTATCTTTCTCCGATTGACAGGTGAAATTTGTAATAGAGGCAGCCAGCAAAGAAAAAACTAAAAATGAACATCTTGTCCTGCTTTTTTTGTTTGAGAAAAAAACATTTACAAAGTGGTTCACAGAAATTTATTAATTTCTCCTAGGCTTTTCCCAATTAGCTCCGCCAGCCTACCATCACTGCAACATTTGTGCTTCTCTGTTCAACTTGAGTTATGTCGCATCTAGATCTATGTTTTAGAATCACTTACTTATTTCATTATTCAGATTGTAATTCCTGGAGGGCAATTTGTAGTTGCTGTTTCTTGTAGTTTCCAACGCCTCCATTCTCTCTGTCTCTGCCATCCAGTAATTAGGGCGATCACATATCCTAATTTAATTGGAGCAATCCAATATGTCTGTTGTCTCAGAGTAATTATAAATAGTGCTTCCTTTCACTTTAAAAAGTGTCCTGGTTAGAACTATAAGTCATATGGACTCCCTATCAGTATTGAAGATGAAATGGAACTGTGGTTAGTTTTGTTTAAGGAGACCCTTTTCTTCAGGGAGTCTTAATAGCTGTTGCCAGAGGAGACTTCCAACTATTCTGCATCCTCCTAGTATATCCCTCCTCCCTTTTCTTCTCTTTGCTATAGCTGTCTTTGATAAGTATGAAAAAGCAAATATTCAAATGATGAGAAATGACTCTTTGGCAATTTGTAGTTTACTAGGTATGATTCTAGTTTACTAGGTATGACTGTATTGCAGTCATTTTATTTTATTTTATTTTCTCATGATACTTTAACATTTTAAAAGTTGATTACATTGTATATACTATTTGTTTTTTTAGGTCAGCATTCCCCCTACCCTTTGGTGGTTTCTTTATTACCCTTTCCTTTATGCCCTGTCTGTCCACAATTCATCCCCTTCCAAAACAACTGACATTAACAATATGTATCCTTTTGTATTTTTCTCCATGATGATAAAATATATCTGTTGGCATATACATATATTGAATTTTTGTTGTTATTGTGGCTTTTTTCTCTCACCAAAACCTTAGATTGTACCATGGATACAATATTCAAAAGCTGATGGCCTCTTAGAATGCTGCCATGGCCTTCCAAAGGCAAAGCTGTAGTGCCTGCTCAGAGAACACTTTGGAAAGATGGGAAGCCATCAGAGACCTCTACATGATGCTCTGTTCACCATAGAAAGTGTGCATGTGTCCAGGAGAAAAGGGATACAAGCAGGAGTGACCCACTTACAATCACTCTCAGTGATAACTGGGGAAGGTGTGCTTCTGTCCACACGTCTTCACACTGCAGGGTTGGAAGGCCTGTTTCCCCAACGAGGCTCACTCTTGCCAGCAGACACATGAAAGACTCAGTTGAATATTAAGCTATGGCTGCTGCCAGGGGACTTTAGATACCTGATGTCCAGGAACCAGAAGACAAGAAAAAAAGTAACCATTTTGGAAGAGGTAATTGATGCTGATCAGCAGGAAGACATAGAATGCTTTTGCATAGGGAGGAATACATGTGGAAGCCAGGTGATTGACATTGATTCCTCTTGGTACATCTTCACTCCTTCATAACTGTAAACAAATACATGCAACAACCCTGGACCAAAAAGGATGTGATTACCAAGGATTCAGACTCCTTTCGGATATGGGTTTGGGTCATACCATCAAGAAAGCCACTACTACCTGCCAGGGTGGTAACTGTGAATGAAGGGACTTTAGAATGAATGTTGGAGGAGGGAAGGGGTGAATACTAGTTGTGACCCTGAGATCAGCTACAGCAATGGTGGCTGTAGTTTTTCCCACTAAATTCCCTTTCCAAATATTCCTTCCCAGAAGAGAGACTCATGGTAATCATGGAAGAAGTGCAGTTTAGGGTAGACTGTGATATTCATGAAAACATACCACAAATCTATGACTCCATCACGCATTTTTATGGAGACCACACTTCCCGCAGGACACTCTCTCCCTGTGATTGAGTTGGCAGGGATGTTAAGGCAGATCCTTCCTGTGGGACTCCTCTAATGGGTGACTTTAGCTCCAGGAGTCCTTATTGATCTGGTCAAAACTTTCTTAGATCTGTAGTTTGAGACTCTTCATACCAGCCTCCTCTTCCTCTTTCTGCATCATAAGCGTCAGAGCTGTAGCACAGCCTCATGACTTCACCCTCCTCCTCACCACCCTTTGTGTTTTCCTCTCAGGCATTTCCCTTGATAAATCCCTGGTATGTATAAACCTGTCTTGGGTGTCTGCTTCTCAGAGGAAGAAGAAGGAACTAATCCAAATATTAATTTAATATACTAGATTGAGATTCCTTCAGCCCTCAGAGGGGAAGTTTTTATTTGGAAATTGGTGCAAGAAAAAAGGTGTTTTTTGGGGGGTGGGGTGGGGGTCACTTTGCCATAGCAAATTTCTTCACTGAAGAATTAGAATTCAAGTACTGCAGTGTAACATTTCCCAAACTGTTTCCTATAGATCAGTGAATGCCATAAGGAAGTAAATAGTTCCTAAGATTAAATACATTTGAGAAATACTATTTTTTCTTATTGTGGATATTTATGATGCACATTAATATGTTAATGACTCTGTGAAGTTCTTTAGTAAAGGATCTAAGGATCTTTAGCCAGCATTTCCCAAAAACATTTGGCCATGAGCCCTTCTACCTTTTTAGTGGAATGTCTCTAACCCACTTAGAGAAGAATACAATTTGGAGTTATAGCTCTAGTGACTTCCCTTGAAGCTAAGGATCATAGGAAGATACAATTTCAAAGCTCATCTTTGACCTTGTGTCCTAAACCCCAATTCATCCCATCTCCTTAAAGACCATACTTACTTATCTTTATTCTGCAACTGTAACTTCTTTCTTTCTATTGGTTCTTTCTCATCAATATGATCACGTTCCTCGTGTTTTGGAAAAATAAAGTCCCTTAGCTCTAGGATCTTCTTTCACTAAAACCCATTAACCAAGCTTTTTGAAGATGAAGTCAGTGTTCACCAAACCTACTTTCTCACTTCCACTATTATCTGGTCACTCTACTGATGATACCCTAATTATCACATACAGTGTGCTTCTGCCTCTCTTTCCTTTTATGATATCATTGATAGCATTCATGTGTCCTGGAGACAGGTGAACCTTAGTCCAAACCTGATTCCACAAATTGTTAACTGCCGATCTTGAGCAAGTTGTCCTACTTTATCCACCTGTTGCATGGGAAATGCTTACTTTACAGACTTGTTTTGAAAATTAGATAAAATATCATAGAAGAAAATAGATAACATATTGCTTAGTAATTTTTACTTTTCCCTGCCACTTCTTTTTCTTGAAGTTTTTCCCCTTGACTTTTAAGACTCAATGCTGCTGAATCTCCTCCTATCCCCGACTTCTTTGTCTGCTTTGCAATACTATCCTTCTCTTCCAATCCCTTCTTGGCTTTTCCTTCTTATCTTTATATGTGTTCTGGGTGAATTTGTCTATTTCATGGTTTCCTTTACCACCCATATTCTCATTATTCGTATGTTTATATAACTAGGCTTTATAAGTCTCTTGCAATCAGATTCAGTTGAAAAATTTCACACGCATGTAGAGCTGAACATCATCAAATCTGTGTACTCTTTCCCCACATATGACCGATTTCTATATTCCTTTATCTAGCTAATAGCATCACTATCCATCCAATCACACAAGCCAGAAACTCAAGTCATCTTACACCCCTCCAACTTGGTAGGAATCTTTATGTGTCATGTCACCAACTCTTACTAATTCTATCTTCTAAATAATTATTAAATCAATCCTTGCTTTGACTGTAATAATTCAGCTCTCACTTGTCTCTGAACTGGTCTTTTCTCCAGCCTCAGACTTCTGTAATCTGTCCTCCATATTATAACCAGAATAATTGTTTTAAATGAAAATCCCATTGTGCCACTCTTTTATGTGTTCTTTGCATTACATACGATGACTCCAGTGAGTTTGCCTTTGCTTACCTATTGGATTCAGAGTCCAGAATGCTAACCATTACACCATGGAACCCCCGCTCTTTTTTTACTTACCTATTGAACCCTATCTCTTTTATCTACTTCAGCTTTTCACCCTTCTTCTCACAGTCACACTAAACCACTGATAATTATCTTAGCTGGCTCCTTCTTCTTTGCATAATTCTTTTTTGCATGGGCCTCAGGGAAAAACATCTATTTATCTTTTAAGGCCATACATGAATGCCAGTCTTTCTCTGCAATTTTTCTCAAAAATCTAAATAAAATTAATGACTTCTTTCTTTTTTATCACCCTAACTTAAACTTATCTCTATTATTTCCATAATAAGTATTTGCAGGAAAATAAACATTCTTGAAATAATTACAAATATCTCAAGATGACTTATTTTCAGTGGTGACACATATTTGAATGCATATATTCTGATATGCTTGCTAGAACATCCGTTTCATTACTTTGTAGTGTAAACACAACTAATCTGTTGTGAGATCTGAATATGGAAAATTAAATATTGCAGCTTAGAGAGTAATGCTGTTTGTGGGATGATATTTTCTACCATTAAATCAAGGATCTGAATGTAGCAGATAATTGTGTTTAGATTTTAGCCCTAATAATGTAGTGGGTGTTCACCTGTTATCAAAAAATAGTATTCTCAGCAGAATATAACATCCTGCTTATTCTAGTTTATGACTGTTTATAACATGTTATTTGATAAAATGATTAATAATATGTTAAATGTCTTCTACAATTGTGAAATCAAAAGATCTAGGAGTTTTTAAGTCTTCCTTTTAAATTATTTGACAGATTCCAATGAAGCTAATACAAAAAAGAAAAAGGCAATATGTATTTTACCTGTAAGATCTGTAAATCTCTCCTGAGTCTAGAATGAAGTAGGAGAGGGGAGAGAAATGAAAATCTTACCAGCTCAATTAGAACTACAAAATGCATGTTATCTCTATCAGGGAGAAACTCACACTTGTGGAATGGAAAAATGATGGGTATCTGGCCTGTAATCTGGGAATTTTTGATACTAATGATATCTGACAAATTAGGTAAATGAATCAATGAAATATACATAAATGAGAGAACAAATAGCCTTGTATGTCTTCTACGTGTTAAATCAGATTTATTCTGAAGTTTTGAACATTTTATTAATTTTTTTCATAAGGCAGTATAGAAAACACAAGTATGTACAAATAATTAAAACAAATTGTAATATTAGCTATGAAAGAAATATATATAAAAGTAGTGGTGAGAGCCCAGTGGGCTAATGTTCAGGGTTAAGTAAGTGGAGGAAGGGGATAGGATAGAAAGGAATAGTCTCAGATGACCATCAATAAAGGTTTGTTGTATTTAAGATGGGATACCATATATGTTTGAGTTCATGTAAAGTTAATTTTTAAATTTAATTCCTAATGCTAAGAAAGATTGCCTAAAGTGTTGTTTTTCTCAATTTTCAGAAAAAATAAAACAGAGAAAATAAACCTTCACGTAATTTCATGTGAATAAATGACCTTGGGTAGTTCTCTGGCCTCAGGAGCCTCTATGCAGTAGTGTCAGGTCTATCTCTCTGCCCTACTTTTCAGCTCCTCTGTAATATTGTCTGGGAGAAAGGGAGCCTCAAATGTCTGCTACAGAAGTCAGAGGAACTTTTACACATACTTTGGTAGAATGCCTCCCTTCCTAAACCTTTTTGTTAATAATGGATTGTGTTTCATCAGTAGTTTCTCCTTTCATTTAAAATACATTCACATCTTTTACTTTGAAACTAGGCATATTATACCTATGAATTCCTTCATTTCCTTTCTATGTGCCACACATTATTATAGCCATATAATATAAGCAACATATGGCAGAGCCAGATTCTCTTCCTTTATTGGAGGTTGGAGAGAACTGGAAGAAGTGATAATTTTTTCTAAGATAATCACCTTTCCAAAGAACAAAAAAGAGGCTAAAAAATGGACGTTACTGTCATGAGGAATACACAGATTATTATGAACACATGGAAAGCAGACTAGGGGATGTAAACTTAAATAGGAGTTTACATAGGACTAGGGGATGTAAACTTAATAGAAGGTTCTCTGGGAGGAATGGATGAGAGAGCCCATGATTTTTGCTGACGGGAAAATATCAAGGAAAGGCACAGAGATTTAGTGATATTTGGTCTAAGCTTTATAATAGTGTTTATATATAAAAACCCTAAAATATGATTTGGAGTCTTTCCACTCATCATTGCTCAGAAAAAGTTTACTAATATAAGGCAATGTACTAAAAAATTGACAAGAAATTGGGATTTTCAAAAAGTCATTCTGAGTCCTAACCTTTCTTTACAGTCCATTTCTTCTTGGAGATGGTGTATGCAGATTCTACTGCTGCTTGAGGTCTTGCCTCTATTTATTTTCAAATTAAATACATCGCAAGGCTCATATGTTTCTCAGCTTTGTGATTTATGTAGATAATAATTCAATGATAGTAGTTGGGTAGAGAGCCCAACTTGGGACTTGTGAGCTCAAGGAAGGCTGGGTGATTTCTGAAGTCCATGATGCTTTTGATGATTGATATTTGTCCAGATTAGAGAATTCATATAAAGGTCTGTAGGCAATAAGCTAATAAAGTTACAGCAGTAAACCATGAATACAAGGTTAAACAGTCTGAACACTGATTCTAGCCCTCTAGAGTCAATGAAAATATTTGCATGGGGTAGAAAATGTGCAGAGTAGAAAATGATAAAAATGATATTTTAAGAGATTCTTCTTACAGAGGTATAACTGTCTGACTTATAAAGAGAATTTATGAAGAAATTAACTACTGGATTTGAAAAACCTTTGTTCAGAAGGCAGTAATAGGATTTAGATACTCATTAGATTTAAAGGGCAAAGAACAGAAGAGGCTGAGTGGGAGACTGGATTATTCATATCCCTACCTGAGAACAGACCTTGATTTCCCTGTTCCCCAGAGGTTGCAGTGACCCTATTTTGCGGGACTGGTACCTATAGGAGCAAGATAAAAATGAGCTTTTTATTGTGACGAATCCAAAAGGGCAATACAGAGTAAGTCCCAGAGCAGCATTAGTGGTACTGAGTGAGATATGCAGTTGCATTTTTCTCCTTCTTGCCTTGAATGCCATTGGTGTCCCCTTCTCTAATAAGATAAGAGGAATATCAAACAAGAAACTAATTTCTATCGATAAAAGAGTTATGAGCAGTGAGGTTACATTGCTGAATTGTATGTCCTAGTGAGGGCATGCAGTGACCGTATTCCTCCATGGGACAATGCAATGATGTTTGTACCATAGAGAATATGCATCAAATACACGTACACCACAGTTTGAGAGAAACTTTATCTAGGTCAGCGAAAGAGGAGAAATGATGGGAAGTGCTCACCTGTCATTGAATAATGACCATGGCCTGCCCAATCCTACCTCTGCCTAGAATCATTCTGCTCTTCTACTTAGCCACAGACTATAAAAAGCATCTGGGGTATGACTGGCCCACCATTGGATATGGAAGGGCTCAGGGCCAATTGAGTTGCCAGTGGGGGATTTCCCACATTGAAGTACCTAAGGTTCCTCCAGCATGTACCATGGGATTGATTTCTAGAGAGATCTTAGATGTCAGCTGCTCTAATCTAACACTTAATTACATTTTACTTTTAGGTCTATCATGCATTTTGAGTTCATTTTAACGAAAGTTGTAGGGTACATGTCTAGATTCTTTTTTTTTCATATGAATGTACAAGTTTTCCAGCACTATTGAAAAGACTATTGTTGATCCATTAAATTACCTTTGCACCATTGCAATGTATGTGTGGTTCTGTTTCTGGGATACCATTCTATTCCATTCACCATTCACCTGTTCCATAAAATCTTGATCAGTGTAGTTTTATAGTAAGTTTTGAAGCTGGATAATGTTAGACTTACAACTTTGTACTTCTTCCTTAGTATTATGTTGGCTATTCTGCTTTTTGTTTGTTTTTCCATCTACATTTTAGAATCAGCTTGCCAATCTTTACTAACTACTTTCCTGGGATGTTGATTGGAATTGTGTTGAATTTACAGATCAGACTAGGAAAAATTAACATCCTAAAGTGGAGTCTTTCAATTCATGAACATAGAATATTGCTCAATTTATTTAAATCTTATTTGATTTCTTTCATCAAAGTTTTGTAATTTTTCACATATAGAATTTACATACATTTTGTTAGATTCCACTGATTTTATTTTTTGATGTTACTGTAAATGAGATTTTGCTGTTAATTTCAAATTACAGTTGTACCTTGTTGGCATAAGCAAGAATAATTGATTTTTATAAGACGTTTTAAAAGCAGTTTTAGGTACACAGAAAAATTGAGAGGTAGGAATACGAATTTCTCCCCTTACTCCTACACATATGTAGCCTGTCCCATTATCAACATACTTCACCAGAATGGTACATTTGTTGTCATTGATAAACCTATATTGACACATAATAATCACGCAAGGTGTATAGTTTAGTTTGAGGTCCTCTCTAGCAGTTGTACATTCTACGGGTTTGGACAAATGTAAAATAACCTGTATTCATTATTACAGTATCATAGAGAATATTTTCACTGCCCTAAAAATCCTCTGCTCAACCTATTCATCCTTTTCCTCCTTCCACTACTTCTCACCAACACCTGACAACCACTGATCTTTTTACTTCATAGTTTTTCCTTTTTTGGAATGTTGTATAGTTGGAATCATACAGTGTGTTGCCTTTTCAGATAGCTTCGTTCTTTTTTATTATTATTATACTTTAAGTTCTAGGGTACATGTGCACAACGTGCAGGTTTGTTACATATGTATACATGTGCCATGCTGGTTTGCTGCACCCATCAACTTGTCATTTATATTACATATTTCTCCCAATGGTATCCCTGCCCCAGACCCTCACCCCCAACAGGCCCCAGTGTGTGATGTTCCCTGCCCTGTGTCCAAATGTGCTCATTGTTCAATTCCCACCTATGAGTGAGAACATGCAGTGTTTGGTTTTCAGTCCTTGTGATAGTTTGCTTAGAATGATGGTTTCCAGCTTCATCCACATCCCTGAAAAGGACATGAACTCATCATTTTTTATGGCTGCATAGTATTCCATGGTGTATATGTGCCACATTTTCTTAATCCAGTCTGTCATTGATGCACATTTGGGTTGGTTCCAAGTCTTTGCTATTGTGAATGGTGCTGCAATAAACATACATGTGCATGTGTCTTTATAGCAACATGATTTATAAACCTTTGGGTGTATACCCAGTAATGGGATTGGTGGGTCAAATGGTATTTCTAGTTCTAGATCCTTGAGGAATCGCCACACTGACTTCCACAATGATTGAACTAATTTGCACCCCCACCAACAGTGTAAAAGCATTCCTATTTCTCCACATCCTCTCCAGCATCTGTGGCCTCCTCACTTTTTAATGATCACCATTCTAACTGGTGTGAGATGGTATCTCGTTGTGGTTTTGATTTGCATTTCTCTGATGACCAGTGATGATGGGCATTTTTTCATATATCTGTTGGCTGCATTCTTTTGAGAAGTGCCTCTTCATATCCTTTGTCCACTTTATGATGGAGTTGTTTTTTTCTTGTAAATTTGTTTGAGTTCTTTGTAGATTCTGTATATTAGCCCTTTGTCAGATGGGCAGATTGCAAAAATTTTCTCCTACTCTGTAGGTTGCCTGTTCACTCTGATGGTAGTTTCTTTTGCTGTGCAGAAGCTCTTTAGTTTAATTAGATCCCATTGGTCTATTTTGGCTTTTGTTGACATTGCTTTTGGCGTTTTAGTCATGAAGTCCTTGCCCATGCCTGTGTACTGAATGGTATTGCCTGCGTTTTCTTCAAGGGTTTTTATGCTTTTACATCTAACATTTAAATCTTTAATCCATCTTGAGTTAATTTTTGTATAAGGTGCAAGGAAGGGATCCAGTTTCAGCTTTCTGCATATGGCTAGCCAGTTTTCCCAGCACTGTTGATTAAATAGGGAATCCTTTCCCCATTTGTGGTTTTTGTCAAGTTTGTCAAAGATCAGATGGTTGTAGATGTGTGGTGTTATTTCTGAAGTCTCTGTTCTGTTCCATTGGTCTATATATCTGTTTTGGTACCAGTACCATGCTGTTTTAGTTCCTGTAGTTTTACTATAGTTTGAAGTCAGGTAGCATGATGCCTCCAGCTTTGTTCTCTTTGCTTAGGATTCTCTTGGCAATGCGGGCTCTTGTTTGGTTCCATATGAACTTTAAAGTAGTTTTTTCCAATTCTGTGAAGAAAGTCATTGGTAGCTTGATGGGGATGGCATTGAGTCTATAAATTACCTTTGGCAGTATGGCCATTTTCATGATATTGATTCTTCCTATCCATGAGCATGGAATGTTCTTCCATTTGTTTGTGTTCTCTTTTATTTCATTGGGCTGTGGTTTGTAGTTCTTCTTGAAGAGGTCCTTTACATCCCTTGTACGTTGGATTCCTAGGTATTTTATTCTCTTTGTAGCAATTGTGAATGGAAGTTCACTCATGATTTGACTCTCTGTTTGTCTGTTATTGGAGTATAGGAATGCTTGTGATTTTTGCACATTGATTTTGTCCTGAGACTTTGCTGAAGTTGCTTATCAGCGAAAGGACATTTTGGGCTGAGATGATGGGTTTTCTAAATATAAAATCACATCATCTGCAAACAGGGACAATTTGACTTTCTCTTTTCCTAATTGAATACCCTTTATTTCTTTCTCTTGCCTGATTGCCCTGGCCTGAACTTCCAACATTATGTTGAATAAGAGTGGTGTGAGAGAGAGCGTCTCTGTCTTTTGCCACTTTTCAAAGAGAATGCTTCCAGTTTTTACCCATTCAGTATGAGATTGGCTGTGGGTTTGTCATCAATAGCTCTTATTATTTTGAGATACATTCCATTAATACCTAGTTTATTGAGAGTTTTTAGCAAGAAGGGCTGTTGAATTTTTTCAAAGGCCTTTTCTGCATCTATTGAGATATCACATGGTTTTTGTCATTGGTTTTGTTTATGTGATGGATTACATTTATTGATTTGCACATGTTGAACCAGCCTTGCATCCTAGGGATGAAGCCGACTTGATCATGGTGGATAAGATTTTTGATGTGTTGCTGGATTCAATTTGCCAGTAATTTATTGAGGATTTTCGCATTGATGTTCATCAGGGATACTGGTCTAAAATTCTCCTTTTTTGTTGTGTCTCTGCCAGGCTTTGGTATCAGGATGATGCTGGCTTCATAAAATGAGTTAGGGAGGATTCCCTCTTTTTCTATTGATTGGAATAGTTTCAGAACGAATGGTACCAGCTCCTCTTTGTACCTTGGGTAGAATTTGGCTGTGAATCTGTCTGGTCTTGGCCTTTTTTTGGTTGGTAGGCTACTAATTATTGTCTCAATTTTAGAGCCTGTTATTGGTCTATTCGGAGATTCAACTTCTTCCTGGTTTAGTCTTGGGACAGTGTATTTGTCCAGAAATTTATTAATTTCTTATAGATATTCTAGTTTATTTGCATAGAGGTGTTTATAATATTCTCTGATGGTAGTTTGTATTTCTGTGGGATCGGTGGTGCTATCCCCTTTATCTTTTTTTATTGCATCTATTTGATTCTTCTCTCTTTTCTTCTTTCTTAGTCTTGCTAATGGGCTATCAATTTTGTTGTGAAGATATCTTCTTTCATGAGTAATATGTTTTTAATATTCCTCCATGTCTTTTCAGGGCTCGATAGGTCATTTCTCTTTAGTGCTGACAGCCCATTGTCTGGATGTTACACACTTTATCCATTCACCTACTGAAGAACAATGTGGTTGCTTCCAAATTTTGGCAATTTTGAATAAAGCTGCTATAAACATCAATTTTCAGGTTTTTGTGTTGATATATTTTCAACTTCCTTTGGTAAATACCAAGGAGTATGACTGATGGATCACCTGGTAGGAGTATGTTTAGTTTTATGAAAAATTGCCACACAGTTTTTCCAAGTGGCTATACCATTTTGCATCCCCACCAGCAGTGAAAAAGAGTTCCTTCTGCTTCACAACTTTACCAGCATTTTGTGTTCTCAGTGTTCTGGATTTTGGCCATTCTAATAGGTGTGTAGTGGTATCTTATTGTTGTTTTAATTTAAATTTCCCTGATGACATATGATGTGGAGTATCTTTTCATATACTTACTTGCAATCTATATATCTTCTTTGATGAGGTACCTGTTAAGGTCTTTGCCCTTTTTTTTTTTTTTTTTTTTTTTTTTTTTTTTTTTTGAGATGAAGTCTTGCTCTGTTGCCCGGTCTGGAGTGCAATGGTACGATCTCGGCTCACTACAACCTCTGCCTCCCGAGTTCAAGAGAGTCTTCTGCCTCAGCCTCCCGAATAGCTGGTACTACAGGCACGTGCCACCACATGTGGCTAATTTTTGTATTTTTAGTAGAGATGGGGTTTCACCATATTGGCCAGGCTGGTCTCGAACCCTGACCTCAGGTAATCTGCCTGTGTTGGCCTCCTAAAGTGCTGGGATTACAGGCATGAGTCACCATGCCTGGTCTGGCTCACTTTTTAATTGGCTTGTTTTCTTATTGGTGAGTTTTTAAAGCTCTTTGTATGTTTTGGATAATAGTTCTTTAACAGAGGTTTCTTTTGCAAATATTTCCTCCTAGTCTATGGCTGGTTTTCTCATTCTCTTGACATTGTATATCTTTCTTTTTTTCTTTCTAATTTTTATGTTTTTAATTGACCAAAAACTGTACACATTTATGATGTACAACGTAACATTTTTACATATGTATACGTTGTTGAATGACTAAATCAACTAACATATGAATTACCTCACATACTTATTTTTTGGTGAGAAAATTTTAAATTTATTCTCTTAGCAATTTTCAGTTATACAATACATTGTTATTAACTATTACTGTAGACACGTTGTATAATAATTCTCCTGAACTTATTCTTTCTAACAAAAATTTTGCATCCTTTGACCAATATATTTTTAATTTCCCTTCTAACTCTCAACCCCAGCTCCTGGGAACCACCATTCTACTCTCTACTTCTCTAATTCTATGAGTTTCAGTGTTTTAGATTTCAAATATAAAGGAAGGTCATTCAGCATTTGCCTTTCTTTCCCTGACTTATTTCACTCAGCACACTGTCCTCCAGGTTCATTCACATTGTTAGAAATGATAGCATTTCCTTCTTTTATAAGATTGAATACAGGGTTCCATGTGTATATATAACACATTTTCTTTATTCATTCATCCATTGATGAACACAGGTTAATCCTGTGAACACATGATAATCCTGTATCATGGCTATTGTAAATAATGCTGCAATGAACATGAGAGTGCAGATATCTCTTTGACATATTGATTTCATTTTTTGAATATATATCCAAAAGCAGAATTGCTAGATCATATGGTAGTTCTATTTTTAAGTTTTTGAGGAACATTCATACATTTTTGCATAATGGCTGTATTAATTTACAGTGGACTTTATTTCTACAGGTTTATTTTTGGGCTCTATTCTGTTTCATTGATCTATTTGCCTATTATTTCAACAATATCACACTGTGTTGATTACTGTAGCTTTAAAGTAAATCTTGAAATAGAATACTGTGAGTCCTCCGATTTTATTATTCTCCCTCAATACTATATTAGTTATATTGGATCTTTTGCTTTTTCATATAAACTCTCAAATCAGTTTGTTGATATCCGCAAAATAATCTGCAAAGGTTTTGGTTGAGATTGCATCAAATCCATATCCCATCAAGTTGGGAAGAACTGACATCTTGACAATATTGAGTCCTCCTATCCATGGACATGGAATATCTCTCAATTTATTTCATCCTTCTTTGACTTCTTTTATCAGAGTTTTATTCATATAGATCTTGGACACATTTTATTAGATTTATATCAAAGTATTTCCTATTCTTGGGTGATAACAGTGGTATTGTGTTTTAAATTTCAAATTCCATTGGTTAATTGCTGGTATATAGAAAAGGGATTGATTTTTTATTTCAACCTTGTATCCTGTGAATTTGCTATAATAACTTATTAGTTTCAATAGGGTTTTTGCTGTTGTTTATTCATTTGAATTTTCCATATAGATCATTCTGTTATCTGCAAATAATGATGGTTTTATTTATTTTTCCCCAATCTATATACTTTATCCTCCTTTTAGTATTTTATTGTATTAGCTAGGACTTCCAGCATAATGTTGAAAAGGCACGATGAGAGGAAATATCCTTGACTTGTTCCTGATATTAGTGGGAAAGCTTTTACTTTTTCATCATTAAGTTTAATAGTAGCTGTAGGTTTTCTTGTATGCTTTATCAAGTTGAGGAAATTCCCCTTTATTCTTGATTTACTGAGAGTTTTTATTGTGGATGGGTGTTAGATTTTTGTCAAATGCTTTTTCTGGATTTATTGATATGACCATATACTTTAAAAAAAAATATTGGATCTTACTCTGTTGCCCAGACTAGAGTGCAGTGGTGTGATCATAGCTCACTACAGCCTCCAATTCTTGGGCTCAAGAGATCCTCCCACTTCACCCACTCAAGTGGCTGGAACTACAGGTGTGATCAACTATACTTGATTTTTTTTAACCCATTGATATGCTGGATTACATTAGTTGATTTTTAAACACTGAACCAGCCTTGCACATGTTGTCTGTCTTTCTATGCCTGGGTTTTTTGTTTTTTTGTTTGTCCTTTAACATCCTCTGGCTTCATTCCTGTTGCCACAGATGTCAAGATTTCTTTCTTTTTTATGGCCGAATAGTATTCCATTGTGTGTATATACACACATTTTCTTTATACATTCATTTGTTGATGGACGCTTAGGTTGATTCTATATTTGGCTATTGTGAATATTGCTACAATAAACATGAGACTGTGCATATTTCTTTGACATACTGATTTCATTTCATGTGGATGTATATCCAGTAGTGGAATTGCTGGATCATATGGTAGTTCTAATTTTAATGTTTTGAAGAAACTCCATACATTTTTGCACAATAGCTGTACTAATTTAAATCCCCACCAACAGTGTGCAAGTGTTACTTTTTCTCCACAGCTGGCCAACACTTTTTCTTTTGTCTTTTCTGAAAAAAATTAATTATACTTTAACTTCTGGGATACATGCACGGAATGTGCAGGTTTGTTACATAGGTATACAAGAGCCCTGGTGGTTTGTTTCACCCATCAACCTGTCATTTAGGTATTTCTCCTAAAACTATCCCTCCCTTAACCCCCTACCCCCGACAGGCTCACATGTGTGATGTTTCTCTCCCTGTGTCCATGTTCAACTCCCACTTATGAGTGAGAACATGTGGTGCTTGGTTTTCTGTTCCTGTGTAAGGGAATTATAATAATGCTTTCTCTGGCATTAGAACTGTTAAAAAGAAAAAAACCACAACCTATTGACTATTTGACATGTGGGGATTCACATTGATTGCTCTAACATAAGTAATAAAGTTTCTTGTCTCTGACCCAGGAGTTTTATGTTTTCTGTCAATATCGATAAAATAGTAACAGACTAACTTATTAAAGTAAAATTTCAAACCCTTCACAGTTCTTGACAAAAATAACTCATTCTACCATTAATTCCAAATAAGTTCTGTAATAAATTGTTTTTATTAGACATAATTAGCATTTTTCACTTTCAAAGTACAATTTGAAGTAGAATATTTTGAAATGCAAAATCTGTTGGCCTCTTTACAGTTGAAATTAAAAGGTGGTATTATATTTACTGCAAATTTATTAACAACTTGATGTGCGTAGATACACACTTGATGTGCATAGATACACACTTGCAAGTTTATTAACAACTTGATGTGCATAGATACAACTTGATGTGCATAGATACACATGTGCATAGATACATGCTAGTGAAACATGTAAAAATAACATATTAATATTTAAAAACCCCAGGCTAATATAGTGATATAAATTAAAGTCTCTTCTCTCCTTCTGCAGTCATCTAAGATATAATAGATAATAAGTCTATTCAGTGATTCAAAAGGAGAGATTTTTTTTCACCTGTATAGCATTGTTCTTCCCAGTGAATTGTTCAATTTTCTTTCTTTCTTTGTTCCAGACTATCTTTTATAACTCTATTCTAAATACATTTTTTTATATTATGTAAGATAAAAAATATGTATTCAATTTATTGAGGCATTTAATGTAGGCTCTGTTGACAAAATTACTTTTTAGAAATTGACATTTATTTGTAAAAAATAACTACATGGGGGTCAAGAAATTGTAGATAAAAGCATACTTTTTTCACTGTAACATATAGTTTTTCTTGTTATGGGGTTCTTGTTTTCATTTTCTTTTTTGTTTTTGAAGTAAGTATCTTATCCAAAACTTAGGAATAGCATTATAAATGCAATAAATTGATAAAATAGGGATTTTCCTCAGACTTCAATGAAGCTATGAATAAAAATAAAATCAAATTACACATTACACATTCAAATGGTATTTGCTATTTGTTAGGTTTCCAAGACACTGATAAAGAAATTATGATACACAAGGGCCAATCAACTTGCTCAAGGTCACACAGCTAGAAAATGATCAGAGGAAGTATGACCTTAGGCTCCATATTCCTATCCACCTCACTATATTGCCTCTTAAATTTCATTGTACGCCCACATCAAACAACAACAACAACAACAACAACAACTAAAAAAAAAAAAAAAAAAAAAAAAAACAAACCCCACAGAAATCCAGTTCCTTCTACTGTTCCTTCACCTCACTTATGGACCACACTCTGTGTCTTCCTAGAATAGCAGTGTATTTTTCTGCAATTACATTGTCATATAATTGAGGAACTAAACTATACAGAGTATATTTATGTAAGGTTTTAATAAAGATTAAAAATATGGCATAGCAGCAAAAAGATAGTACAGACAAATATCAGAGAGGTCTAAAACTTTCTCCTTTTTTTCCAGAGTCTGCTTACTAGTGAAGCAATTTTCCTATCACTTATTTGTACCACAACTAAACTATAAGATGTGCAAGAGGTGTTAAAGTGTCCCATTATTATCGTGTGGGAGTCTAAGTCTCTTTGTAGGTCTCTAAAGACTTGCTTTATGAATCTGAGTGCTCCTGTATTGGGTGCATATATATTTAGGACAGTTAGCTCTTCTTGTTAAATTGATCCCTTTACCATTAAGGAATGGCGTTCTTTGTGTCTTTTGATCTTTGTTGGTTTAAAATCTGTTTTATCAGAGACTAGGACTGCAACCCCTGC
>NW_012105298.1:634244-643589 GCF_000951045.1 Mandrillus leucophaeus
CAGGGCAATCAGGCAAGAGAAAGAAATAAAGGGTATTCAATTAGGAAAAGAGAAAGTCAAATTGTCCCTGTTTGCAGATGACATGATTTTATATTTAGAAAACCCCATTGTCTCAGCCCAAAATGTCCTTAAGCTGATAAGCAACTTCAGCAAAGTCTCAGGATACAAAATCAATATGCAAAAATCACAAGCATTCCTATACACCATTAACAGAAAAACAGCCAAATTATTAGTGAACTCCCATTCACAATTGCTACAAAGAGAATAAAATACCTAGGAATCCGTCTTATAAGGGATGTGAAGCACCTCTTCAAGGAGAACTACAAACCACAGCCCAATGAAATAAAAGAGGACACAAACAAATGGAAGAACATTCCATGCTCATGGATAGGAAGAATCAATACGAAAATGGCCACACTGCCCAAAGTAATTTACAGATTCATTGCTGTCCCCATCAAGCTACCAATGACTTTCTCCACAGAATTGGAAAAACCTACTTTAAAGTTCATATAGAACCGAAAAAGAGCCTGCATTGCCAAGAGAATCCTAAGCAAAAAGAACAAAGCTGGAGGGATCATGCTACCTGACTTCAAACTATGCTAAAGACTACAGGAACTAAAACAGCATGGTACCAAAACAGAGATATCGACCAATGGAACAGAACAGAGCCCTCAGAAATAATACCCCACATCTACAGCCATCTGATCTTTGACAAACCTGACAAAAATCACAAATGGGGAAAGGATTCCCTATTTAATAAATGGTGCTGGGAAAAGTCATACATAGAAAGCTAAAACTGGATCCTTTCCTTACTCCTTATATGAAAATTAATTCAAGATGGATTAAAGATTTAAATGTTAGACCTAGAAGCATAAAAACCCTAAAAGAAAACCTAGGCAATACCATTCAGGATATAGGCATGGGCAAAGACTTCATGACTAAAACGCCAAAAGCAATGGCAACAAAAGCCAAAATTGACAAATGAGATCTAATTAAAGTAAAGAGCTTCTGCACAGCACACACACAAAAAAGCTACCATGAGAGTGAACAGGCAACCTGCAGAATGGGAGAAAATTTTCACAATCTGCCCATCTGCCAAAGGGCTAATAATATATCCAGAATGTACAAAGAACTTAAACAATTTTACAAGAAAAAAATCAAAAAACCCCATCAAACAGTAGGCAAAGGATATGAACAGACACTTCTAAAAAGAAGACATGTATGCAGCCAACAGACACATCAAAAAATGCCCATCATCACTGGTCATCAGAGAAATGCAAATCAAAACCACAGTGAGATACCATCTCACACCAGTTAGAATGGCGATCATTAAAAAGTGAGAAAACCACAGATGCTAGAGAGGATATGGAGAAATAGGAATGCTTTTAAACTGTTGGTGGGGGTGTTAATTAGTTCAACCACTATGGAAGACCGTGTGACGATTCATCAAAGATCTAGAACTAGAAATACCATTTGCCCCAGTGATCCCAATACTAGATATACACCCAAAGGATTATAAATGATTCTATTATAAAGACACATGCACATGTATGTTTATTGCAGCACTATTCACTATAGCAAAGACTTGGAACCAACCCAAATGTCCATCAGTGATAGACTGGATTAAGAAAATGTGGCACATATACACTATGGAATACTATGCAGCCATAAGAAAGGATGAGCTCATGTCCTTTTCAGGGACATGTATGAAGCTGGAAACCATCATTCTCAGCAAACTATCACAAGGACAGAAAACCAAACACTGCATGTTCTTACTCATAGCTGGGAATTGAACAATGAGATCACTTGGACAAAGGGTGGGGAACATCATACATGGGGGCCTGTCGTGGGGTGGAGGGCAGGGAAGGGATAACATTAGGAGAAATACCTAATGTAAATGAAGAGTTAATGGGTGCAGCAAACCAACATGGCACATGTATACCTAAGTAACAAACCTGCACGTTGTGCACATGTACCCTAGAACTTAAAGTATTAAAAAAAAAAAAAAAAAGATGTGCAAGATGTGCTGATTGCCTAAGTTTTGTTTTGTTTCTAATTTTAAAAGTTGTGTTAAAATTCATATGATATAAAATGTTATTATTTTAACCATTGAAGTGTACGGATTAGTGGTATTAATTACATTCATAATGTTTTACAATTATTGCGGTCATCCATCTTCATAATTCATTTCATCTCGCGAAACTGAAACTATATGTTCATTAAACAATAACTCCTCATTCCTGACACCCTCCAGCCCCTGGCAAGTATCAGTGTATCTTCTGTCTCTATAATTTTGACTATAAGTAATTACACAGTATTTGTCTTTTTGTGACTGGCCTATTTCATTTAATGGAATGTCCTCAAGGTTCATCCTTGTAGTAGCATATGTCAGAATTTCATTGCTTTTTAAGGCTGGGTGATACTCCATATGTCTATACTATATTTTGCTTATTCATTCATCTGCTGATGAACATGTGTTTCTTCTTTAGTTATTGTGAATAATGTTGCTATGAACATAAGCATAAAAATATCTTTTCAAGGCCCCGATTTCAATTTTTGTTTTTGGTATATGCTCATAAGTGGAATTACTGGATTACTTGGTAATTCTATATTTAATTTTTTGAGGAAACATCACAGGTCTTTTTTTGGACAAGATGTGTTTAATCTTCAGATTATGAATCACCAAGATAGAGCGAGTTACCTTGGTCTCAGGGAGTCAAATTTACCAAGAGGTCTTTTACAAGCGACTGGTTATGTAGCTAAAAGCAAACTGAATAATTGCTTAAATCAGATGCAAACTACTGCTCTGTCTTTCTATAATATATGAAAATGTTGAATAATTTATATTAATATGTATTCAATTTCATTGATCTTTTCTTTTGTCATATCTATTCTGTTTTTAATCCCATGCATTGTATTTTTTTGTCTCAGACATTGTATTTTTTTATTTTTGGAAATTTGATGTGATTTGAGTTTTAAAAATCTCCAATGTTTCTATTCACAATTAAATTTCTTAAGCTTTTGGAACATAATATCTTTGTTTACTAATTCTATTATTTGTATAATTTTTAGTTCAGTTACAATTGATTTATTTTTTTCTCATTATGGATTATATTTTCCAAATTTTACTTACTGATGATTTTTTTTAAGGTGTGCATTTTTATTGAAGTGGTCTCAAGTCAGTACCAGTACCGACTCCCTATACACCTCCACCCAGTCCCAGAAAGATGAAAAACCTTCATACATTTCAAGCTGGGGGACAAAAAGAGGGGCTATGATGGTTGATCATTCAAAATAAAACAAAAAGTATGAAGGTGAAGATTTAAAAAATGTTGCATTGCATAATTTATAAGAAAGCAATGCTGTCACCTCCACTGTGTGGACAGGGGAGAGGACTAGGCCATTCTTAGAGAGAAGTGGGATGAATTTTGGGAGGGCAAGGGACTTTCTGCAACAATGCATCTCATGATATGTAGAATGACTATTTTTTTAAAAAGGAACAATGCACAATCAAAGTTCTCTGCCACAGTGTAGAATTTTTGGGGATGCTCACTCCAACTGACTTCTGTTACCGTCGCCATTCATTTTTAAATCCTGAGTCATCGGACTTAAAACCCCAAAGCAAACAGACAAAAAAACAAATACGTTCATGCCAATTTCATCTTTTTTTCTGTGCAAGTTAGGTTTTGTCAAGAAAGGGTTTAACACAACTAAGTAACAGTCTGCCTAGAAGCATTTGTGGTGGACGATGGAGGGGATGGATTTTTAGTATTCTTGTTTGCTGATCCATATCCACTGGAAAGTGAACAGGGAGGCCGGGATGGAGCCGCTGATTCACACAGAGAATGTGTGCTCATGGGATGCAATAATTTTAATATTACTGTGCTGGGAGTCAGGTCAGTGACCTCCTTTTGCATTCTGTCCTGGATGCTCAGGTACATGGTGGTGCCACCAGACAGCACTGTGTTGGTGTACAGGTTCTTGTGCATGTTCACATCACGTTTCATGATGGAGTTGGAAGTAGTTTCATGGATACTTCAAGATTCCATATGCAGGAAAGAAGGCTGGAAAAGAGCCAGGGGCTATCAAGAAGAGATTGTTGCAGATGGTGATTACCTGGCTATTGGCAGGGAAAAGAAGGATGCAGGGGCTGTCAGCTCCTGGTTGAAGTCCAAGATGATCCAGCACCACTTCTCCTTGATGTCATGCATAATTTCCCACTCTGTCATGATAGTGAAACTATAGCTTCACTAGGGGAGGATCTTCATGAGATAGGTCCCGGCCAGCCAGGTCTGGATGCAGGATAGCATGGAGAAGGGCATACTCCTCGGAGAAGAGCATACTGTAGGTGGCCCTGCCACTGGAATCCATCACAATGCCAGTGGTATGGCCAAAGGCTAGAGGGACAGCACGACCCAGATGGCCATGTCCATAGCTGGGATGTTGAAGGTCTCAAACATGATCTGGGCCATCTTCTCTTGGTTGGCCTTGGGGTTCAGGAGACCTTTGGTCAATAGCATAGGTGCTCCTTGGGAGCCACAGTTCATTGTAGAGGGTGTGGTGCCAGATCTTCTCCATGTCTTCCCATTTGGTGATGATGCAGTGCTCAGTGGGGTACTTCCGGGTCAGGATGCCTCACTTGCTCTGGACCTCATTCCCCACATAGCAGTCCTTCTTCCCTATGCCCATCATCAAACTCTGGTCCCATGAGCATCCCACTATGGAAGGGAAGAAAGTCCAGGGGGCATCTTTGACCAGGAATCTGGCCTTGCACATACCAGAGCAGTTGTCGACAACAAGTGCAGAGGTATCATCATCCATGGTGAGCTTGGGGCAGGTGTGAACCAGTGGCAAAGCAGTGAGGGTGAGGGTCTGTGCTTCCTGGGTGGATGAGGTTTTGGTGGTCTGCTGTTGATTTGTGATTCAATGCCAGACAACAGTTGGAATTTTTTAGTGTTGTTTTAAGCTTTGTTAGGTGACACCGGAACAACATTTAGTTTATTTATAGTTTGTACCCACTAAGGCAAGACCCTTTTTAATGCTATAACTAATATCTGGTGAATCATAACGTTTCCCACTGTGGCTGTTGGAAATTGGCACCATTCCTGGCACTATGAGATTTCCAGGCAGTGGTTTCTCTTTTGGATGGTTCTTCTTCAAACTCACGTAGTTTCCTCACAAACAAGTGTTGGTCAGCAGTCTATTTAGTACTCCAGAGGTACCCTCCAAAGATCTTTGTAGTTCTCTCTCTGTGCAGCGCTTGTCTCTCCTGCCACTGCTCTGTAAACTCTAGCCATCTTGGCTTTCCTGAACTCCTAGCTCCAGGTCGTCAACTCAGGGTTTTGCTTGGGTTCCCCCTTCACTATACCACCACATGGAAACTCTTCAAACACTAAGCTGGGATGACTGTGGGGCCAACCTCATTTGTTTCCTGTCCTTAAGGATCACTGCCTTTCATCATTTTAGGTCCAATGTCTTGAAAGCTATTGTTTCATGTATTTGATCAGATTCTCAGTTCCAGTCCCCATTATTCCATCTTGGCTGGAAGCCGAAGCTAATTTATACATTTTCAATAAACAATGTAGACAGGTTAATACAAAATGCCTCGAGGAGTTTCAGATTTTAAATAGCATACTTTAATCACTAGGTAGCACAATTTATTCCTTTCTTGGCCGAGGGTCAGAACCATGGCTCCAGGGTTCTATGGAGGCAAGCGCAGAGGTACCACAGAGACCAGCTGCAAATTACTTTTCTCAAACGGTTCTCTGGAGATGCCATTGTTGCAGACGTTCATGCATTTTTCTGCTGCTTGCCATTGTTCCCTTTTCTCCCTGGCTAGCCTTCTTTTACTGGACCAAACCGAACTGAGCTTGTGCTACTACTATATCTAGTTCATTTTTTATTGCTACCTTTATCACACTGTATTATATCAATACCCCTATCAGACCCCTATCACACCACAGGACTATGTCTGTATAGCCTCAATGCCTGACACTCTGGGTGCTTCATAATAATACATCAAATGAATTAATGAATAGAATAAATGAATATTTGAATATGAATTGTTTTAACTGGTAAATTAACGTAGAGAAATTTGGAAACTAGTATAGGAACTGTTACATAGGGTTTTTACTTCGTTACATATAATTATATTATTGAAGGAGGTATAGCATTTTTATTCCATTTAATTTTTTACTTTCTCACCAGGTTATTTTATACTTTCAGGAAATCTGACCTAAAATAACTCTTCCTGGCACTTTCTGTTTCAGCAATTGGATCAGTCGAATCTTCTCCAAGATTCCTGTACACAAAGTAGAGAAATTAGATACTACTGTCATGGTAGTTTGTGATTTTGACAGACTGTAACTCTCAGAAAAACTAGAATTTTATTTTATAACTGAACATAGATTTTGTTGTCCTTGATTCCCTACTTCTTCTTAGCAACAGAAAATTAATTTTTAACTTTCAGATATTCAGTCTAATACAAAAGTTCTTCCACTATATTTAGTTATGATTGTCTAAGTCAGTTGGTTTTACAAACGTCAGCTGGGATTTCTCTTCTATTCTCTTCCTTTAAGTTGCTTATAAGGTGTGTGTGTGTGGTGTGTGTGTGTGTCCATATCTCTGCATATATATTTATATGTATCCATCATATCTATGGTAAGTTAGAGTGCGATGGGGAAGGGAGGAGGGATGCCTATGTCTTGGACTCACTGCTATCTCTGTGGCTTCAAATGTGTATACTATCTATATCACTGACACAAGCAATATGTTATGCTGCCTATGTTTGATAGCTTCTGGATAATCTACTGCTTGTTTATGCAGCTGTCTGACATGAAAGATTCTGTGAAGTTCAGGCCCTATTTAGTCCAGACACTAATGGAGCCCTCCCTTTGCTTAGTGAGCTTGTCTCTTGGCTATTAATTTTGACTCGTGCTCCTAGCATCCACAGCTTTCTCTGAATCTGAGGAGTTGTATATTGGCACCAATCTCATACTTTTTTCCTGATCACAGATATCACAGATATTCCTCAGTTTCAATGGGGACTCTTCCAGGAAAGGGTGGGAGTTGGGAAGGAAAGGAAAAAGAATCTGTTTTCCTTTCATGATTTCTCAGTATCCCCATAAACTTCATTCTTTCATTTGTCTTCTGCTCCAGCCCTCATATATCTACCTGTGCAGGTTTTTCTTTTCTTTTCTTTTCTTTCTTTCTTTTTTTTTTTTTTTTGAGTCTCACTCTGTCACCTAGGCTGGAGTGCAGTGGCATGAACTCGGCTCACTGCAAACTCCACCTTTCGAGTTTGAGTGATTCTCCTGCCTCAGCCTCCTGTGTAGCTGGGACTACAGG
Source organism: Mandrillus leucophaeus (assembly GCF_000951045.1). Classification (NCBI taxonomy): domain Eukaryota; kingdom Metazoa; phylum Chordata; class Mammalia; order Primates; family Cercopithecidae; genus Mandrillus; species Mandrillus leucophaeus. Next base: position 641,592 of record NW_012105298.1, read on the forward strand.
CGTGCGCCACAATGCCTGGCTAATTTTTGTATTTTTAGTAGAGACAGGGTTTCAACATGTTGGCCAGGCTGGTCTTGAACTACTGACCTCAGGTGATCCACCCGCCTTGGCCTCCCAAAGTGCTGGGATTACAGGCGTAAGCCACCATGCCCGGCCCATATATCTAACTGTGCAAGTTTTATGAGAATACATTCCTTTTCACATCTTTCAGTTTTCTGTTCTCACTGCCTATCACAGTTGTGTTAGTATGTATGAACTAGAGAAGTTGCTTCTTTGAGTTAATAAGCAAGAAAAAGTAGTTGGAGCCTGGTCACTACTCTGTAGCATATGCTGACACAGCTTGTACTGAGGCAGTTGCAAAGAAGGAAAACACAGCACTTTGTATCGTAGTTCCTGTTATTTATTTAGCAAAAATAAGCACTTCACATATCATTTCATTTCGCTTTATAGATAAAATAATTTCTCAGTTAGGGCCTCACAGACCACTTGTGTCAAGCTGGAACTTACCAAGAAATTACAAGGCATTCTGCCTCAATGTTCCCTAACATTTCCTGAAACTGTCATTCAAGAATCCTGGGATGGGAGGGTTAACCATAATGTCTTGAAGATTATTTAACGGAGCCATCTCAAGGCCGTACAAATCATGAGGTCTTTTGTAATACATTTGGGTTTTTTCCAGAATAGAGATTCAGGCAGATTCATTTCCTTTTTAGCTGCTCTTTTGCTTTAAGGTAGCAGCTGAATTTCTCTCCTGACATATTTATTTCAGGTTATCAAACATTTATATCCTAGGCTTCTTTACTTCTCAGGCATAGAAAGGGAAACTCTTTTGCTAGATACCAAATAACAAAAAAGTTCTTCTTATTGATTTTATTTTTGAAGCTATAACTTGAATTCTGCTTTGAATTGTTTTTTAGTTTTCTTCCATGAACTAGGGATATGCATGCAGCAGATGGTCAATAAATGCTCACTGACTCAAGCCCAGTTGCTCTGTTTGAATTACATATATATAAAAAAAATGACAATTCAACTAGTACACGTGAAAAAGGAAATTTCTCACAGCTATCCAAACTTTTCTAAGAAGTCAGCTTTAATGGTTACATAATGAAGCGAGCGTCTAAATTCAGTTCATTGTATATGGTCAGTGAGCTTCACTAATGGCATTAATAAGCTGATCAAATATATAGTTTGATACACTGCAGAATTAGAAAACTTTGTATAATCACAGTATTGAGATTATTGATAGATTTTTGATAATCCAAGTATTATTCATTGGATCTGCATCTCTATGAGTGGTTTGAGTCAGACATGAAAGGCAACCTTCATCTGCATCAAAGGAGAGGTCACAGAGAAAGGTTGTGCTTAAAGTAGACATAAAGGAAGAGAATGAGAATGGAGTGCTAATACGAAAGTCCTAATAGCATCACTGGACTTGCCACAGGTCAGTGACTACACACAAAAGCTTAACCAGGAGGTGGCTACTGCTCATGAGGAGCCAGGCTGTGTGCAGTCTTCCTTCTTCGTGATTCGTGTCTGGCTTGTGCAGATTATCCATTAGCGTGAGGTTGCACTCTTCAGGTGCAGCCACTGGGACAAGCACAAAAGTATTACATAGTATTTTACTCTGTAGTTTCTGTTTCTGTCAACCTCCCTTAGATGATTAATTCTTTAAAATTTTTGATTTTGTGTTCCGTGTGTGTTCAGAGGATGTGCTTGATAAACACATATTGAATACATGATTGAGTGGATAAACAATGATAAAGTGTCTACCTTAAATCCAAATGAAATGGATTGTATGTAGATGCACAGATATGTACATAGTTTTACTAAATACAAATGAGAGGAGGGGGAGATTGTCTAGCCAGAACACTGCATACAGAATAATCTCTATAAACATTTTAAACACTGATGGACATTTGGGTTGATTCCAAGTCTTTGCTATTGTGAATAGTGCCGCAATAAACATACGTGTGCATGTGTCTTTATAGCAGCATGATT
>NW_012105298.1:644854-683745 GCF_000951045.1 Mandrillus leucophaeus
CAGAGGTTGCAGTGAGCTGAGATCGTGCCATTGCACTCCAGCAGCATGGGTGACAAAGCAAGACTCCATTTCAAAAAAGAAAAAAAAAAAAAAAAAGAAAGGGAGGCACAGAAACAACTGATTTGGTTACTGCTCAGTGTTTGCCTTATTTGAACACAGTTCAAACAGTTGGCTACATTTGACCAAAACTCAGTGGTTGGCATAGGTTTGGGCTACAGCCTGTTTGTACTACCACTTGTTACAGTTCACGATGTAAAGATAACCTTTAGACTGGACTTAAAACACATGGAGGCAGCTTTAGGCTAAACTTGACTTAACAATTCCCCACTTTTCGTCATTTTCTCAATTTTGAGACATTGACTAAAACTTTAGTCATTGATGTACTGTTTTGGTCTGGAAACTCACTGGGACACAGCAGAACAGTGGTTTTTGCAAGGTGGGAACAAGGACTGAGTAGAGAGTACTTCCTTACGGAACATCCTGTTTACAAGAGAAATGCAAAACCTGGTATCTTCTAGGACTTATGTGTTTTCTTAAGGTCTTAGTTTGATTATGTCACGTTTAGCATGCATGATTCCATTTTGGTGTGGTTTAGGCTGTTAGGGCCTAGTGAATGAGCTCAGTCCAAAACAATGTTCTCTCATAATTTCGTTTAAAAAAATTCCCCCATTTTGGCCAGGTTTTCACTCAGGTGAGAGTGTAACTAAAACTTAGGGCCTTAGCATCACCCTCAGTTACCATCATTTTGGGTTTCTGGCCTCAGCATGTCATTCATAGGTTACAGTGTCTTCATGGTCTCATATTTCTTTCAGCTCTTATCATTTCAGTTGAGGACAGACCATTTGATATTCTAGATATGGCTGTATGCAAGTATTTAAAACCTTTGAGAGAATACAGCCTACAAGGGAGACTATTATTATGACTATCTGGAGGATAATACCAAGAGTTTGGCATATGCTCCTTACCCGATGTCCCCATAAACCAAATCACCTAAAATTAAATAGATCAAAGAATAAGCTAGATAAAAAGTCTACTCACTTAACAGTCTCTTCATTAATCCTCTACAATGAAATGTCTAAAAGCTACAATTGATGTATTTTCCATTGTCTACAAGTACCAGCAGCTGCACAGATACTTTTCTGTTTAGTTAATTCTATTATTTAGCACAAATTTCACAAGAGAATTTAAAGTCTATTGTGTAACTATAGGCTTTACAGTAGAATCTGCTATAGAGCCTATCATGAGAGATACATTCCTAATCATTGCTTCTTTTACTCCAAACCATGGAAAAAGGACCTAACCAATGATGTCCTTCTAGAGGAGTGAAGGAACCCTCCTGGCAATTTTTTCTTTAACTCATGATGTGGGTTAAGAGGAGTGAACCAAATTCTGTTTCTGACTGATTATGAAGCAACATATGTACCATTTAACTTTTTCACCTACATTGGGCCCTCATAAAGATATAAGGTTATCCAGGTATAAGGCTGGCTGCAAAATCCTTCACAAATAAAAGTATACCCCATAAGTGCACACAACAGACCTCCTTTTTCACTTCTATTGCTCATAGAGGCATAAGCAAGGGAAAAATGTTGAAAGATAAGTGTCTCATAATAGTAGAGAAGTCTTGATCCATGATCTTGGGAAAAGCTGTTCACATCAAGGATGCCATATTCTTTTGGGGAGAAACTTCCCTGGTTAGCTTTATCTTAAGGGTTCCAATAGGAGTACAGTTCCAAGAGTTTGGAAGGACCCTTCTCAGTTGTGAGATTATGGAACCAAGGTTCAAGCTCCTAAAGTTTTGTTGCAGTGTGGATGGCAAGGGCAGTCTTTCTCTGATGTTCTCAGAAGATCCAATCTTTGGGTTCTAGATTGTGAAGAGGCTGATTGTGCTCAGTCAGTGAACCATAAAAAGCTTTCTTTACCTGGTGAAAATACCACTGTGGCATGAAAATTTATTGTTATAACATCAGCCCTCTTGCATGGGAAAGTTTTTAATGCAACCAGAAAATGACAATTGAATAAAATCCCTCTACATATGTTTAAATGGCCCATCAGGTAGCCAAATGTACCTGAAGCTTTGATTGTCTTCCCAGGCGTATGGGTTTGACAAAGTAAACATTGGTCATAAACTATTTTAGCAATTTAGAAATCACCACACTAATGTATATTTAATTTAGATCATTTTAGGTTTTCCAGGATGAGTCATAGTATGCAAAACCTTTTTTTTTTTTTTTTTTTTTTTTTTTAAGAACTCAGGAAGGACAAGGCAGCTGTCCTGGTTCTTCATGAATTCACGCTTAACATTGGACTTATGTCATCTAGAATATCAGTTGTTTCTTCAATTTAGGGGCATAGCACTAATAGCTGGTGGGTTATCATAGGTAATTTGACTTAGACCATGGAGTTCATTCAAATTGTGTATCTAAACAATTTCACTATTGACTGATTTAGCATGAAAACCTGGCAAAGTATTTTCCTGGTATTCAATTAATTTTTGTTCTACTTGCGTTGGCATTTTATAAACCAGTCAGTCTTTTCATTAGAGTTCCAAGAATACTTACCCAGCCCAAATGATGTGATTTTAAATTATCAGAAACCTGTATTCAAGAGTACTTTACAGGTCCTTTTTATTTTTTCATGAACCTCCTACAAGACACCATATTCTAGGATTTTGCATACTTGTGAAGCTTTCAGAAACTGCACCAGCATTAAGCAATTAATGGTGGAAACGACTTTAAATGGTCGTAGTTAAAGACACAATTGTCAAGGAAATTTAGTTATTTCTATAGTTTATAATAACTTAATAACCATAATTAGGATTGATAGCATATTCTCAGACATTAGAATTTTAGAAATCCCATATAATTTTGGAACATATATTAATATCATTCACTAAAAATATAACCAGAAGAAGTTTAAACATTATTTTTTATCTTGACAATGCTTCCCAGGTAACTTAACATGTCAAACAATGAGGTAGAAGAAGGTACCTCCTTTTTGAATGCTTCAGGGGCTCTCTGTAGCCCCTGAAGTTAGAGGTCAGAAAAGACAGTTTCGAAGCTGAAATTTGATTTGGGGAAAGCTATCAAATATATTAAAGGTTTTAAACACTTGATACTATAAGATAGAATTCCAGGTCACCATAAATCATTCATTCAGGCAAAATGATGACTCACAAATTTTAAAAAGTCAAAAACCATTACTCATTGAGAGAGGAAAGTCTTAGCTTTCCAATCAGTCTCTTGTCTTTCCCTTCTTCTTCTTCTTCTTTTTTTTTTTTTTGGTAGTTTATTCAAAAAGCAATAACAAATCTTTCATTATCCTTTAATATTACATGAAAATCTTGTTCAAGAGAGAAAGCCAAATTTCACCCTTGCATTAGTGTACTATTAATGTCGACCCCAATCTTTATTTTTATTTTTATTTTTTAAGGTGGAGTTTTGCTCTCGTTGCCCAGGCTGGAGTATAATGGTGTGATCTCAGCTCACTGTAACCTCCACCTCCCAGAGGTTCAAGCGATTCTCCTGCCTCAGTCTCCTGAATAGCTGGGATTACAGGCACCCTCCACCATGCCTGGCTAATTTTTTGTACTTTTAGTATAGACGGGGTTTCATCATGTTGGCCAGGCTGGTCTCAAACTCCTGATCTCAGGTGATCCACCTGTCTTGGCCTCCCAAAGTGCTGAGATTACAGTCATAAGCCACCACACCCAGCCAAACCCAATCTTTAATATAACCTTATAGACAAATCTATCAATCTTAATGAGTTTGACCATAAGGTGAGATTTTCATAAACCTTTTATAACCCTTTACAAATCTTTGTTAAAGAGTAGATCAGTGCTCTAAGAACTTCCTGTTGTGCTTTTATTCTAATATTCAACTTACAGAAAAAAACTGGATAATACCCCTTTAAATTTAGCCAATGTGTTCATATACAGAATCTCTTTTACAAATAATTTTTCACAAATCTTTCACAACTCGTTCAAACCTTTAGCTGTATTCTATCTAATTTGAAATAATCATTTAAACTAGGCAAAAATTTACATTCTCATGCCTTCTTATAATCTTTTACTAAAAGGACATTTTACTTTTCTTATCCGTCTTGCATGTAAAACTGTTTATTCAGTAGTCTCAAGCATATGTTACAATGTTAACTCCTAGCAATTTTTTTTTTTTTGTGAAAAATCTGGTAAGTAAGTGATTGTAATTATGTATGGATAAGGTCTGACTCTTTCCAGCATAGCTAGGGACTTGGCTAACTCTACATGTCCCCAGGCCTTATCTAGCTATAAAGCAGGTAAGTTGAACAACTTTCAAAAACCAAGGAAGCAGTTTATGATCTTAAAGCATTAGCAAACCTAATATCTGACCTGGCTAATTTAGACCAAGTTTCTTTATTTTACTAATAATATTTAAAACTATTTTTATTTCCCAAAGATTATTAAAGTCACTTGAACTAAAAGGCATTACAGTTTTTTCTCTTTCAAAATATTTGATTTAAATGCTTTTCTTTAAGCCAATTAATTTGAGCTGTTTTAGGTAACCATCATACTCATAACCCATATATAACTACACAGACAGACAGAAGAAGATCCAGTAGTTGTAAGACCTTTTATTTACCAGTTTTTAAGTTTCTTAATTGGATTACTAGTTTCAAGGTGGAGCCCTTCAAGGATCAGGGCCAGGAAAGCAGGCAGTTTCCAGGGCCTAAGAGGCGGGCACACCCAGAAGACAAAAACAGATCTCCAAAATTAAGGGTGTCATTTTATACTGCATCGTGGATCCCCCAAAAGAGGAAAATAATATGGAAGAAAACAGTGCAATGCTTTTACCGTACATTTCATTGCATGGCAACCCAAAGCCAATTAGCCCATATTGTAATCTGTCCATCTCCCATGAGAGTCTTATTTGGGGGGCACATCGGGGGAAGGTATGGGGTGGGGATATTTCCATACATTCCAGGTGGCCAAGAGCATGCTTCTCAGATCCGCATGCAAAGAACCGAGTATCCCCCCATAACTGCCGTTAGCCATTCCCGAAAGCAGATTTCCTACCTAGTTATAACACACCAAAGCCCTCTCATAATGCCAAGTAATTCCTGATACCCCTAAAAGTAAAAAGTAAAAAACATCAGATAATGCAATGCAAAACAGAACAGAGCCTTAGATTTTGGGAGGGATCTATTCACTTCTAATTCCTGGAGTTTCATGAGGAAAACAGAGGTTTTTCCCAAAATGGGATCTGTGGCACCTCCTGTTATTCCCAAGGAGTCTTAGGCTATTAGATCTTGGATATTCGCTTTTAGTTAAGCTGACTTTGAACTATAGCACTCTTTTTAAAAAAGTCCTTTTAAATTTCTTATCAACTGACGTTAGCAAGGCCAAATGGCCAATATGTTTGGCTTTTAGACTTTACAAAAAGCAACCTCCCAAGTGAAACTAATAATCCTCAACTAAGTTTCTGACTTAACCACAAGTGTACGAGGTATTTTCAAAGAGGGAGCAAATAGTTTTTACAAAATTTAGAATCTTCAAAGGTAGTTCAGAGAAAGGAAAATTTAAGGAGGGAAGCTAGAAGTTGTTCATGGAGGAGAAGGGAATCAACAAATGGTAACGGTCTCACAGATATCAACAAGAAATTTCCCATGCTAGGATTGAATCCAGGCCACCATTGTAAAATGGCACAGCCTTAGCTGTGCACAGCACTGGGAAGTTTCCATTGCTCTTCCCAGAAGGAGTCGGGAGCAAACAGTTTTGAGCTTGCAAAGACTTTTAACTGCTTGAAATAATTTTTAGTGCTATGACATAAATCCCCAAAATCCTATTCCCTGGAAGGCAGTGACCATGAGAAAGTACCACCACATGGTCATAAGGTCAAACTTTCAAGGACATACAAGGTGGAGACCTCATCTAGTTTTTTTGTTTGTTTCAGGGATCTGCAGCAAAGTTTGTTACTGACTGGCTTGCTGCGTCATCTTGAATAGTGAGCTTATGGGGTCCTGTATTAGTCTGTTCTCGTGATGCTAGTAAAGACATACTCGAGACTAGGTAATTTATAAAAGAAAGAGTTTAATTGACTCACAGTTCAGCATGGCTATGGAGACCTCAGGAAACTTACAATCATGGTGAAAAGGGAAGCAAACATGTTCTTTTTCACATGGTGGCAGGAGAGAGAAGGAAGGATGAGAGTCAAGCAAAAAGAGGAAGCTCCTTATAAAACCATCAGATCTCACAAGAACTCACCCACTATCATGAGAATAGCACGGGGGGACCAACCCCATGATTCAATTACCTCCCACCACGTCTGTCCCATGACACATGAGGATTATGGGAACTACAATTCAAGATGAGATTTGGGTGGTATCACAGTCAAACTATATCAGGTCCTAAGCCCATGTTCTAGCCTAAGGTACTCCTCTTTATAATAGAACCATAAAGGAAGACAAACAAAGCACACCAGATTTGCTACAGCTTAAGACTAGCCTTCCTCAGAATCCTTTTTTGCATTAATCAAAACTTTACAGAGTAGATGAACTGTAATTTCTACCATTCACTCAACCAGTTTGCACAGAGAGAAAGGCTAGATGTCTGACTGGTAAAGAATCTTTACTCTTTTGCTGGCATGACAGACTTCTGGGTTTCCTTTCCCTGAGAGGCCCTAGCAACCCTGCTCACCACACTAGAGCCCTAGAAGCCAAGCTGCAATACAAAAGAAAATTATTATTATTTTTCTGTTTCAGAGAACCACAGGCAAAAGCCTCTCAATTTTATAAGATGCTGTCCAAGGGGTTTCATGGGGCAACCAAATTAACATTTTCCACTCTGGCCAGAGCAAAGCACATGTGACAAAACATAGACATTAGTCACTCTGATTAGCACCCAATATTGAACTGGAAAGGCTCAAACTTGCCCCCAGCTGAGCCCTGTCATCTTTAATGCAACCTCTGACCAGGAGTTTCAACATGTGGTCTCTGGGTAAGATGGTTGCCCTGAGTAACAGAAGAGATAGGAAAGGGAAAGGAGAGAAAGAAAAACAAGCAATCCCTGTGGCAGGGTGTGGAGAAGGTGAGGAGCTCAGGGAGGCCAGTGAAAGACCCACACATTGCAGCGATACTGAATCAAAAGTTCAGGTGGCTGCTTGTTGGTCATGAAGGGATCTTTTCCAACAGAACCATCAGCTTCAAGTTTTCCCCTTTGGGGAGAAAAAGTTCCCCATGTTCCAAGGTCCCGTACATGCCTCTCTGTCACCCATAGCTGTCAGCAAAGAGTGCAGGGCACATTAATCCAAAGAGAATAATGGTTAACATTCCATGGTGCCAAATCCATTTTTAACCAAGAGGGATTTTACTGAGGGAAGGGTCTTTAGTCCAATTCCATCCTTTACTCAGGCAAAATGTGCCCCGTTACTTACCCAAAGTCAGCCAATTGGTGCTGCAGTCTATTTCCTTTGAATTGGGATAGTACCTAAGCTAAAAAGTTAGCAGATTTAATTTTTTAAAACCAATTAGTTGGTTAAGCTTTTTATATGTCCTTCTTAAAGTCTTTAAATAAAAATATTCAAATCTTTTTAGAAGCTTCTTCATATCAATAGGCACCCCTAGATGAGACTAATTTGGGAGCCCTCATTTTCAAATGCACTTCAGTGTAGTTTTGTTCATTTGGAACGTTCCACTCTACACTATCTTAAGTAAGATTTTGCCATTTCTGTAAGACCTCACTGCTTCTGGAACCTAACATGCATGTGTAAGTCAGAAGGATCTCAGTACTTCGGAAATAAAGGATCCCATTTTTACCTAAGATACTGACTTTGCTCTCAGGTTCCCTTGATTAACTTAGCCAATGATTTTTTTTTCCTACTTAAGCATGCAAGAAAAAGGGAACAAAGGGGTAGAACATGAAAATTCCTGTGAATTTTCAAAAGCCAAATTTTGCACCCCCTGCAATATCACCATTTACTTTTTTTCCTGATCCAGTCAGATGTAAGATGCCTTTAACTGGATTCAAGCCGGATAATTACCAGATCAAATCTGATCCTGGACCCAGTCCAGTTTCTATCATGACCTTTGAGCCCAGTTTGGATCAGAAATTTGCTAAAAGAAACTTGGAGAGCTCAAAACACAGCTCTGAAATTTGAGAACTTACCATTCTCCCCAGCTGCTCTGAGAGATCAGTGGACACAAATGGGTCCTGTGGGTACCTTGCTTTGGTCACTCAGTCTTCCTGGGGGTCGTTAGAAACTCTACTCGAACCCTGCTTCTGATCTGATAAAAGAAAAACTTCAGCTGAATTAAATTTAAAGGAGTTTAATTGAGCAACGAATGATTCGTGAATCAGGCAGGCTTGTGGGCCATGGTAGGTTCAGAGACTCCAGTGTAGTCATGTGGTGGAAGATATTTATGGACAGAAAAAGGAAAGTGATGTACAGACAACAAAAGTAAGGTGCAGAAACAACTGGATTGGTTACAGGTCAGCGTTTGCTTTATTTGAACATGGTTCGAACAGTTGGTTACATTTGATTGGCCAAAACTCAGTGATTGGCACAGGTGTGGCAATCTGTTTACCAAAGATTTAACAAGTGGAGGGGTCTGTCTACTCCTCCACTCGTTATAGTTCACGATGCACAGAAAAATCTTTAGGCTGAACTTAAAATATCTAAGGAGGCAGCTTCAGGCTAAACTTCATTTAACAGTGATGTGATTATATTTGCGCATTAGAAAGATTTACATGGCAAGAATCTATATTGTATTTAATGGAGAAGGCTACAGGGTAAATAAATTGAAGATGCTGTACTGAAATTATAAAAGGCTTTTTATACATCAGGCTGAGGTACTTTCACTGCATTGCCAGTGAATAAAGCAAGTCAAAAGGGAAAGTATCAACATGAATAAAGGTCAGTAAAAATGCGTTTCGTTTCTGGAAATTTTTGATAATAGTTTTGGCACTTTTTAGGAGATAAAGATTTTTGTATTAACCACAGTGAACTAATCTCACTTGAATTGCTTTGAATCCTCCAGTTGTCAAGAAGGAATTTAACACATTTAGTAAAAATAATTGAGGAAAGCTAAAGAGAAAACCAGTCTTCCACACAGACTTAAGATAAATCATCAAAAGACAATGACAGTGGCTACACATTTTTTTCTATTTGTTTATAAAGAATAAGTGTTTCTGTCTTAAAGCCTAACAAACAGAAATCATTAAAAAGTTAATAATGCTTTCTCCCAAACATAGGGCTAAAAACTAGAATTTTTAAGACATTTGAAAATAACACAAATAGAGCACAATGCATACAGAGAAATTACGATTCCAGAGAAGATTTTTACATTAAAGTTTCTTTCACTGGAAGAGAAAATTGACAGCAAAGCTAATCTTCAGAAAGATGCTCTTTTTGTTAGGAGTCTATCAGAGAGACATAAAGTTGAGAGGAATGAGTAGCTTTGAATGGGACTATTCTGTGTAAACTTTAAAAATTGGTCTGGCTCAAATAGTAGTAATGTTATACCTGAAGAAGTTAGAAGACTGTGAAATCTATAATGATTTTCCTCCAGAGGCTTTCAGTCTCAACTTAAAAGAGTGCTCAAACAAATTTACAAGAAAAAAACAAACAACCCCATCAAAAAGTGGGCAAAGGATATGAACAGACATTTCTCAAAATAAGACATTCATACAGCCAACAGACACATGAAAAAATGCTCATCATCACTGGCCATCAGAGAAATGCAAATCAAAACCGCAATGAGATACCATCTCACACCAGTTAGAATGGCGATCATTAAAAAGTCAGGAAACAACAGGTGCTGGAGAGGATGTGGAGAAATAGGAACACTTTTACACTGTTGGTGGGATTGTAAACTAGTTCAACCATTATGGAAAACAGTATGGCGATTCCTCAAGGATCTAGAACTAGATGTACCATATGACCCAGCCATCCCATTACTGGGTATATACCCAAAGGATTATAAATCATGCTGCTATAAAGACACATGCACACGTATGTTTATTGCGGCACTATTCACAATAGCAAAGACTTGGAATCAACCCAAATGTCCATCAGTGACAGACTGGATTAAGAAAATGTGGCACATATACACCATGGAATACTATGCAACCATAAAAAAGGATGAGTTTGTGTCCTTTGTAGGGACATGGATGCAGCTGGAAACCATCATTCTTAGCAAACTATCACAAGAACAGAAAACCAAACACCGCATGTTCTCACTCATAGGTGGGAACTGAACAATGAGATCACTTGGACTCGAGAAGGGGAACATCACACACCGGGGCCTATCATGGGGAGGGGCGAGGGGGGAGGGATTGCACTGGGAGTTATACCTGATGTAAATGACGAGTTGATGGGTGCTGACGAGTTGATGGGTGCAGCACAGCAACATGGCACAAGTATACATATGTAACAAACCTGCACGTTATGCACATGTACCCTAGAACTTAAAGTATAATAATAATAATAATAATAATAATAAAAAGAGTGCTACACAGTAGATCATTAGGGCATGGGACAGAGTAGTGAGCATAATCATATTTAGAAGACATCTTTTAAGCAGATTTCAGGTTATTTTGCATTTCATTCATGAACAAAATAGTCAGGGAAGGTAAAATTTCATAAGGTTAGTCTTATCTATGGACCACATCCTCTAGGATGTATGCAATTATAGCCTGATGCAGGCTAATAGTTTTGGACTTTTTCTAATAGATGATCATTAAGTATTTCCTTGACATAATTGTGCACGTGTATATGTATGTGTGTTTTAATGTGAAGGTGAATGAAGTGAGTGAAGGATATTTGGAGGTTGAACCCTTATTTAAATACTCCATGGAAAGAACAGAAGAGAAAATTTGAATTAGCAGGATTACACTCTCTCTCCCCTTTATTACTGGTATTTCTTGGGCCAAGAGACAAACAAAAGTTGTTCTCCTAATTGCACACAGTCTTATCTTAAATAGAAACCATGGCAAATATATTTTTATTTGTCTCCTTCCATTTTCAATAAGCAGTTTTGCACACTTTATGGGTTTTCACCTTATTCTCTTGACTTTCTACTTCCACCCCTTAATTCAGTCCTAATCACCAGTGACTAAGGTCTTCCTTTTTCACTCTACATCAATCCTGGGTGTTGAGTGGTTTCCAAAAGGAAATTAGGAAGTCAGAACTGAAGAGATTTGAGAGTCAAAGATGGATCATCCAAGAGTGTGTGAGCTGATGGATAAGTGGTTGATTGATTCCTGTTTTAATCTATTGAAACTGCTATAAAAAATATAGTAGTTTATAAACAACATAAATTTATGTTTACAATTTTGGAAGTCCAAGATCAAGATGCTGCCAGATGTGGGTATCTGGGGAAGTCTCACTTTCTGTCTCCAAAATGGTGCCTTGTTTCTATGTCCTCATACAGTGTAAGGTGGAAGGGCAAAAGGAATAAATGTTGTGTCATGAAAATGCCAGACAGTCTCTGAAGCCTCTTTTACAAAGGCATTAATCCCATTAATGAAGGCGGAGACCTCATTACTTAATAACTTCTCAAAAGGTCCTACTTCTTAATACCACCACCTTAACATTTAGAGTCCAACATATGAATTTTGGAGGAACACACACATTCAAACCATGACACTATCTATACTAATTGGGAGATACTGTTTGCTATATCCCTAATGGGGAAGGCATCATCCCCAAAACTTACAAAAATTTGTAACAACTTATAGCACGCTATTGAAGTCTGCTGCTGACAGATCCTTCTGATATTCTCTTTGACAGATTGCAGACCTCAGTTACTCGGATGTATAAAATGACTGTCTGTGGGTATAATACAAAGGATTTAGGTTCAAATAAACAACATGTACCACAAATATATGTAGTAGGAAATATCAGAGGATTATCTACCTCTGTTCCTCATTTTGATTACCAATTTCTCTGTCTTCTTTATTTTTGTCATTAAGAGTTCCAAGAGGTCAGCCCCTTGGTCCTCTCTGTTCCTAATTCATTGACATTTTTATTTGTTCCTTCAGCTTTCTGTAGTGTCTCTGTGGACAGTTCCAGAACAAATGCTTTCAGTCTTTATCATTTTCATGATAGTTAGTACACTTCATGCTGGAAAATTTCACATTGGATATATATGTTTTCTAAAATTAAACATGTCTAAAATTAAATGTATTATCTTTCGCCCAATCTCATCATGATTCATGCATTTCTGTAAAAAATAACTCTATCTTCCAGTTATCAACAATATAGTCAAAGTCCAGAAAAGTATACAGATGGAGGAAAAAGTTATATACAATCCAACATTTTTCCTGAATGCATTTTTTAAATAAAATTAATCATGTATACATAATTTTTATCCTTCTTTAATCCTAAAATTTTTACCATGTCATTAGAAATCCTTTCTAATTATAATTTTAAAGCCTACATAGTTTTATTCTTTTTTTCTTCTTTCTTCTGATTATATCTTTTTAGGTAGTCTAATTTTGATCTATTGTTGATGCTCTCTCTTTCATTTTTTATTTAATTCATTGCATTTTTCAGCTTCAAAATTATTTTAAAAATAATTTCAATCTGTTAAATTTCTTATTCTGCTCATTGATTTTTTTTCTTATTTTATTGAACTATTTCAATGAAAGAAAGAAGAGGTAGGAGAAGTCAGCAGAGCCTCATGGGTAATGACAAAAGCTTTGGATTTACCCTAAGGGCATTGGGATGCTATGAAGTTTTAAAACGAAAGTGTAGCAATTTACACTTTACATTGATGTTTTGAAAAGACAATTCTTAGATTGGAGCTATAGGTAGAGAGGAAACAAGGAGATAAAGTAGGAGGTGATTTCTAGAATATTTGATATGAAATTAGGAAAAGTAGATGAATGCAAAGTATATTTGGAGATAGAATAACAAAACGTGGTGGCAGACTGGAGGTAGAGGGAGAGAGAAGAAATTTATGATGACTCCTAGATTTCTTGGTTTAAGTACATTAGGAGATAGTAGTGTCCCATTTCTAGAGATAGAATTCATTTTATGTAGAAAAACCAAGAGTTATGTTTGAGATGCTTGTGACACATCCAAATAAAAATGTCTAGTCAGAGATTGGCTATAGGATAAGAGAGGGCAAGGCTATGAGTGTACTTTTGGGCTCATGAGCATATAAAATAGCATTTAAAACCAAAAGAAGCTGGGTGCAGTGGCTCATGCCTGTAATCCCAGCACTTTGGGAGGCTGAGGTGGGTGGATCATGAGGTCAGGAGTTCAAGACCAGCCTAGCCAAGATGGTGGAACCCTGTCTGTAGTAAAAATACAAAAAAATTAGCTGGGCGTGGTGGCAGGTGCCTGTGAGCCGAGATCGCACCACTGCACTCCAGACTGGGTGACAGAGTGAGACATCGTCTCAAAAAAAAAAAAAAAAAAAAAAAAAAACCCAAAAGAGTTAAAGAGATCTTTGAGGCTTAGGGAAAAACTATATTTGATTAATAATATGTAAAGAATTGGCATGTTTTTAACTTCACACTTATCTGGGAACATCTTACATCTATTCATATATTCATATCTTTTATTTCTATGAACAAAAATTTGTAGTGTGTGCTATTGTAGGTTTGCACATTTCTTACTGAGCTTATTCTTAGGTATTTTAACTAGATAGATTATCATTATTGAATTGAATTTTTTCACTATATTTTACACCTATTATTTGTATATTGCAAAGCTATAAGTTTTTACTTTTATTGGTAAAATTTTAAAAAAATGTATAATTAAGCCTAATAGTGTTTCTTCCTACTTATTTGGAGTTTGGAGGTTGATAATCCACATCATACTTAAATAAAAATATTTCTCATCCTTTCTACTAGTCATACTATTGATTTCTGTTTTTGCTTTATTGAACTACCTTCCTCTTCTGGAAAAAGATAAAATATTAATTTAAACAAAGAATGTTCTTGTAAATGTAATTTAAATTACAACATCTTTTTCAGTATAAAGTAGAATATTATTTAAGGTGCATATACATATATCTATGTGTGTGTATGTGTGTGAAAATGTGTGTGAATTTTTGTCATAAAGTCCCACTTTGTCATGGGGAATCCTTTATATCATGTTGAATTGTTTTGCTAGTATTTTGCTTTATTTCAGGTTTTCACACCAGTATTAGCGAATTAGCTAATTTAGCTATATTTAGCTGTTGGGTGCTACTTTTTAGTCAAGTTTTTATATGAGAGTCAGTAGTTCCTTAAAATGAATTGGACAGATTCAGAGATTTAGGCCTTTTTATTGCTGTAAAATGGATTACATGGCAAGGAAATGAACACTATATAAATATTTAACGGGTATCACATGCAAAATCTCTGAGCATGAAACTTTGGGGAGTTCATTCAATCATTTTTAACATTTTAATATTTTGTTGCGACTCTTCTAAGCAGCATATCATAGATTTTTGCAGACTAATTTTAGTTGTTTTTTGTCTTTCAATAGGGTGATTTGACTTACTCTCATTTAAAAAATGACAATTTTTTAGGCACTAAAAAATCTATTTAGGCATTTAACACGTACTTTGCTTCACATTCCATTGCCTGCCTTTCCTTCTTCCTCCTTTTCTCCTCACCCTTCCCTATTCTCTCTTTCTTTCCTTCCCTCCTTTGGGGTACAGGCAATGTCTGGTTTAATCTTGTCATTTTTGGGTTTGTTCTATTAGTGATTACCTTTATATGAGATATACACTTGATATGCTATAAGTTTCATCAAGGTGAAGGGTTTCATGTCTTTTGTTCACTGATATATTCTAATAATCTAGAATAGTGTCTGACATATCGTAGATGCTTTGTGAATACTTGTTAAATGAATGGGCCTGTGCAGGATGAGGCATTTAACATACATTTGTTTTCTGTTGTCCTCTCCTAATCAACTTTATTAACTCAATCTGGAATTATAGAAGCAGGTTGTTATTTAGCAGCAATTATATTTACATATAGATCATGTTTTTAATAATTTTTAAAATTCTATTTTAGAAACGTCTTTGCAACAATTATTTATATGTAACTCTATGACATATTGAATTCACTAGTCATCATTAGATATTTGTTCTATAAACATCTTTTGCATTTTTATTTTTCAATATCACATGGTACATTATCTTTAGGTTAATTGTTCCAAAGTGTTTTCAGGAATTCAGCATGAATGGCATACATTCTGAGTCTATAGAGGTATGAGATATTTCACACGTGTTTTCATATATTATACACATTGTACACTTTCACAAATTGAAGTATTCATAGCCCTGCTTGCTCTTATTCTGGCTTAGCACTTTTGATCATAAAAGTTTTTCTATCATAGATTCAGCCTTAGTTATTTTGGAGCAGCTGCTTGAGAGTCTCGTGGGGTTTGTTAGTTTTTCAGTTTTAGATTTCACTTTTCTCTCTGTAATTTTGGATTTTCTTTTAAAATAGATTTTTCTTAGAGTATGGTGCTTTTTTGAGTTGTAGATGGTCGTCTTTTAAGTAAAAATTTTTCTTCAATTATGTCTTTTACTTTTCCATATGTTCAGTTTTCTTTCTGAATGTTGTGATTTTTATTTTTATGGTTTCTTTCTAATTTAGTCTTGAGGTATCTCTGTCCAGAGTGGCCATAAGCCAAGACAGTCACTGTCTAGGACAGCCCTGACCAGGGGATTTTGGCGTGTGTGTCAGCTGAGACACAATGAGGAGGTGAAACCAATATGCATGAGACAGTAGAAAGTTTTTACTCACAGGTCCCAGAGAGGTTAGGAGTAATGATGAAAGGCTTAGGGAAAGTCTTGATGTGACAGGGAGCTCAAGATGGGGGCTGGAAGGTGGAGAGAGGAGAGGATCTGTGGGACTATATGTTTATTAAGGTCCACGGCACTATCACTTAGGCTTTTCCATGGGGGTTGTGAATTGGCTAGTCAAAAAAAAAAAAAAAAAAATGAATGAGAGGGAAGAAACTTACAAGACTGATGCTGAATAGATCTCCTTATACAGCACTGGGTGTGTCGGGCTGTAGGTCAGTGGGAAGAGGAAACAAATGGGCTATATCACCAGCAACCACATAGGGAAGGGAAGTTTTTACTAGGCCATAGGTGACAGGGTACAACTGGGTTTCAAACAACTTATGTCAGGCCTAGAAATTGATGCCCAGGCAGAAACCACATTAAAGAAATTTATGGTATTGAGTCTTCTTTCTCTGCCTTCAATATTTAATATCATCTTTTTTATATGTTCACTTTACTTTTGCTCTATATCACATAGAAGTCTCTTAAAGTTATCTTTCACATAAATATTTATTTTTCTAAATTATACAGCTAGCATTTGACTAATTATTTTGTTTACAAGTTCCTTGTTTATTTATTTAAAAAATGTCTGCCTTCATATCCATTGTTTTTATAATGGCTCTGTGCTCCAATTTTATTAAGGTCTTATTGTCTTTTATTTTAAAACTTTTTTTTTTTTTTTAGCATTTTGAAGGTCCTATTGTCTGGTACTTTTTCCCCCCCCACTTAATACAGAGCCACTGTTTTCTAAAGTGTTTCATAAAAAATATGTTAGAGATCTGATCATTCTCTTAATTTTGAGTGAAGTATATCTTCTTTTTTATAATGTAGTTTATTTTTGATGTGTTCCATTTTGTTTTTCTCCCCTTGCATATGCACTTATCTACCAAAGACTTACTACGTCTTTCTGTTTGCAGACCGAAAGGTGGTTGGAATTTCATGATTGTCTTTGATTGCTTGTTTGCTGGTTGCTTCTACCTCTAAGATTCAGGCCTCCATGGCAGGTTAATTACCACAGCTTTTGGTACAATTTGAAGTATACAGAAAAAAAAAAATCTAGTTTGTTTTTTTCTGGAATTAACTGAAATATTTCTCTTTCTTTAACCATTTTGTTCTCTGCCCAGAATAGAGTATCTGAAAAAAAGACCGCAGTTCTTTACTGAGGTATATTAATTCGAAAAAAAACTCCCCCAAACAAAACAAAACAACCCCCCCTAACTATCTTATCAAGCATGCGCTACTTCTAATTAACTTCTTTTCCCTTAGGTAACTATAAGAATTATTTAGAATTTTTTTCAGCTGCAATAACAGAAAATACAACTCCAATACAAAAGTTATCTGAGGCCGGGCACGGTGGCTCACGCCTATAATCCCAGCACTTTGGGAGGCCGAGGCGGGTGGATCACGAGGTCAGAAGACCGAGACCATCCTGGCTAACACGGTGAAACCCCGTTTCTGCTAAAAATATAACAAATTAGCCGGGTGTGGTTGCAGGCGCCTGTGGTCCCAGTTACTCAGAAGGCTGAGGCAGGAGAATGGCGTGAACCCGGGAGGAGGAGCTTGCAGTGAGCCGAGATCGTGCCACTGCACTCCAGCCTGGGCGACAGAGCAAGACTCTGTCTCGGAAAAAAAAAAATATATATATATATATGTATATTTGAATGATAAACATATTTATTAACTCATTTAAGTCTAGAGGTAGAGTGACTTCAGGGCTTATTTAGTGGATGGAAGGCATTATGAAGACCCAGATATTTTCATCTTTTCCCTCTGCCACCTTCAATATTCAGGCTACTCTCCTCATCATTAGAAGACAGGTGTTGGAGCTCCAGGCCTCAAATCCTCACAACACGGCTTTTTTTTTTTTTTTTTTTTAAATTAATTAATTAATTTATTTTTTTTACAAGCAGAAGAGAACGCAACCCTCAACCGTGTTTCCTTCACCAGCGAGGACACCTTTCTGAGGAGCTCCCCAGAGGGTAAGTCCTCATATCTTGTTGTAAAGAATTGCGTTACATACTCATTTCTAAATTAACCACTTGTAAGAGGAATAAATTTCCATAATTCGCTTAGGTCGGCGGTTCTCAACACAGTCTGCACGTAAACTACCTGGGCAACTTAAAAAAATAAAAACAAAACAAACCAAAAACCCCTATAACAACCAACCAATTAAATCAGAATATCTGAAAGTGGCCTATGGTTTTCTGTATTTCTAAGAGTTCTTAATTATTGTGTAGCAATACACAGATGTGGAGAATCATTGGCTTAGGTTTATCTAAGTTCAAAATCCAGGCCTCAGGGTTAAGGAGGGACCCAGCCTTCTCAGAAGCACCTGGCTGATATCGTTTGGCTCTGTGTGGGCACCTGAATCTCATCTCAAATTGTAATGCCCACGTGTTGGAGGAGGGGCCCGGTAGGAGATGATTGGATCAGAGGGCGGATTTCTCCCCTCGCAGTTTTTGTGATAGTGAGTTCTCATGAGAGTTGATGGATTTAAAGTGTGGCACTTCCTCCCTTGCTCTAGCACTCTCTCTCCTGCCACCACGTAAGATGTACCTTGCTTCCCCTTTGCCTTCCTCCGGGATTCGAAGTTTCCTTAGGCCTCCCCAGTCATGCAGAACGGTGAGTCAATTAAACCCCTTTTTTAAAATAAATTACGCAATCTCAGGTAGTTCTTTATAGCAGTGTGAAAACGAACTAATACACTGGCCGTTTGATATTTGAACAAAACCAGGATCTTATAGTTGAGGAAGGGCTGACTGATGGGTCGTCAAATTTGTTCTGTGCAGTTGGCTACCATTTTGTGTTCTAAGAATTGAAGCATTATCTTGGCTGTCTAAAGGGAGGAGCTGATGAGTATGCGGATGTGTGCCATCACCGTGGCTAATGTGGAAAAACATTCCCTTGTGTTTGGGTGAATAGCTATATTTTCTTCAATGTACAACTAGTTTGTGGAGTCAGTGTAAAAAGTTGTGGTAAATCTGAGCTTTGCCTGCTATACTTTGGGGCACCTGTGCTGCTCTGTTACAGTCAACTGATCAAAGGTAATTTAAAAAATGTTTATCCATTTGCATCAGAGCTGTAAAAAGCAAGACTTTGGCAGCCAGTGTTCTTTTAAACTTGTAATATCATTTTAGACGTTTTTATTTTTTCCATCTTTATTCTGCTATTTCTCAGAATTGTTCACTAGACCAGACCAGGTACTTTGAGGAACGGAAATGTGTTTGTATTCACCATTGCATGCCCATTGTTATATACACATATAGAATACAGTTAAGGCTCAAAAAATATTTGGTGAGTAAATGAACATGCTTCTCTGCTCTGATTAGACCAGTCTAGTCACAGGCCATGCTCATGTAGTGGTTTCTTAACCTACAAAATAGGGATTTCTGGGTTCCTTCCATTTCTTTAGTCTTTTCTCAATGTAGCAGCCCACATAGTTCTTTTAACCCTTATGTGAGATCATATCATTCTGCTCAAAACCTTCCCCTGTTTTTCCATCCAATGCAAAATAAAAGCCAATGCACTCAGATTCATCTGTAAGGCACTGTGATCTGGAATTCTAGCTCTTCTCTCGTCTCATCTCTTTTCTTTCCCTCATTTTTTCCAATCCAAACATACTGTCATGCTTGCTGTTCCTAAACACACCAAGTATATTCCTGCTTCGGGGCATTTACTTGCTGTCCCCTGTTCAGGAGACTTTTTCCATAAATGGTCACATAGCTCACCCTCTCCCCTGCTTCACATCTTTGTCCAAATGCCACCTTACCAAGGAAATTTCCCTGACGGGCCCATTTGAAACGCTCATTTAAAACCTCATCAGCCCATTATGCTTCTCTGCTTTGTTTTTCCCTTTGTGTTTATCATCATTTTCGTCTGAAATACTATACACGTGCTTGTTTATTGGCCTGTTAGCATGTCATCCCCAGAGGAGTACAAGCTTTTTAAAGTGAGGCATTTCAGTCTTTATTATTTACATCTGGACCCCTATTGCTGGGAACAGTGCTTGGCGCAGAATTGGTACTCAATAAAGAATTGATGAGTGAACAAATTATCTGCTTTCTTTACCTGTAAACTGGGGGTAACAATACCTACCATGCAATTTTCCTTTGTGCATTAGTGATAATGCATATAAGGTAATTAGCACAGTGCTCAGCACATAGTACTTGCTGAACAAATTATGGCTTTTGTTATTTTTATAATATGGTAATAACCTAAAACCCTGTTTCATCTAATTCCGTGAACATATGTGGATCAATTGTTATGTCCAAGACACCATTTGTACAGAGTATAAAGACAGAAAAGGCAAAGCGCTTAACCTTATACGAGTAGCACATAAACATGGCAACTATTTTTTATATTCAGGTACCCCAAATTCTTGCATGATTCATATTCAAATTTCTAGAGTTTCCAGATATCTCCAGTGCTGATAGGAAGCCTCTTCAACAACAGCAAAATAAATTCATGTGCACTTTCCTCCTCTGTAAGAATGCCTTTGAACATTAGTGCATCTCTCTCTAGGTTATATTCTTGCCTAGGAATTTGAACATCTCTAGAAAAGGTAGAACACAAAGTCACAGTCTATTTCAAATTACCACTTTTATCTATGCTTTTTATATCACCCACATCTCTGTATCATGAATATATGTACATCTATATCTATGTATAGATAGATTTATGTGTAGAAACTTTTTATAGAAAAACTTTATTTCTATGTATAGATCTATACATAGAAACTTATCTATGTATAGAAACTTTGAGATATAAATCACATACTTTTATTATAAGGAAGTATTTTAACCCTAAAAAGCAACATAGAGGAAACATAATGAATATCAACGTAGTCTATAGTTTTATCAAATCTTAACATTTTCCCATGTCTGATTCAAACATTTTTCCTAGTAAATCGATTATTACAGATGTCGTTGAATACTCCTATTTCCCAGATTCTATTTTCCTCTGTTTCTCACCAGAGATAATCCTGACTTTGTTGTTTCTAGTTACAAAGAATTTATTCTTTTTAAGTCTTATAATTAGTAAATCCTGGATATAAATCATACCAGGATTCACATTAGAATAGAGCAAAATAAACAAAATGAAATATCTCATTTTAAACTCTGGAGGTCTATTTTCTCTGGAAAAATCAGAAAACTTGGTCAATCCAGGTCTTCGTTTCTTCAGAATTTCTTCATTTCAGGTGCCCAGACGAAACTGAGAGATGGTTATCTACTCATCAACAGAACTGCATTTAACATCTACTAACTTAATTCTCGGTTATTTCTTTTATTTATATTTCTTATCAGGGCTTTATAAGTATTTGCATTTGTAACTTCTGTTTTCTAAACCTTTTTTTTTTTTTTTTTTGAGACGGTGTCTCCTTCTGTCATCTAGGCTGGAGTACAATGGCGCCATCTCAGCTCACTGCAACCGCTGCCCCTTTGGGTTCAAGTGATTCTCCTGCCTCAGCCTTCCAAGTAGCTGAGATTACAGGCATGCACTGCCATGCCTGGCTAATTTTTGTATTTTTAGTAGAGATGGGGTTTCACCATGTTGGCCAGGCTGGTCTTGAACTCCTGATCTCAAGTGACACGCCTGCCTTGGCCTCCCAAAGTGCTGGGATTACAGGCATGAGCCACTGCGCCCGGCTATTGTTCTCTAACTTTTTTATTTTTATTTTTTGAGACAGATTCTCGCTCTGTCACCCAGGCTGGAGTGCAGTGGTGCGATCTCTGCTCACTGCAAGCTCCTCCTCCTGGGTTCACGCTATTCTCCTGCCTCAGCCTCCCTAGTAGCTGGGACTCCAGGCACTCGCCACCACGCCTGGATAATTTTCTTTTTTGTTTGTATTTTTAGTAGAGACAGGTTTCACCGTGTTAGCCAGAATGGTCTTGATCTCCTGACCTCGTGATCCACCCGCCTCGGCCTCCCAAAGTGCTGGGATTACAGGTGTGAGCAACTGCATCAGGCCTGTTCTCTAAACCTTTAACCCCTTAACAATTTTAAATAGTTTCTTTCTGGCTTATCTTCTGCTTCATTTTTATTTTAATTCACTTGGTTGTGCATTTCTGCTTTGATAACTATTCTTTTGTTGAAGATGAAAGCAAAATTAGTGCTTTCCCTTTTCACATTTCCATGAGTCACCAGTTTACCTACCTTTAAGCAATGGGCCTAATTTTTCATATTTTTTCTTGAATTTAATGTAGTGAGTAATGTCCTTCTTTATCTTTTTCCCTTAGCATTGTTTTATGAGACTGACATTATTTGGAGTTAGAAGAAGCTCACATTCACCTCCTCAGCCCTTGAAAGCTTTTAAGTTGTTAAACCAAACATTTAGGGATTACAATCCTAAATCACCTATACTTTGATTTGATATATATTTTATTCCATCTTTGTCATTAAAAATTCTTAAACCAGGAACTGGTAACAGAGAGAAAGATCCATGGTTTTATATTTCAAGGTCTATGTGGAGAAAATCCAGTCCAGTAACAAAGAATTATTTTTATACACTTTAATTATTTATCTTATTTTGAGAATAATGTCCATTGGGGAAAATATGATACTCTCAATAATTTATGATAATGCTGGATTATAAATGCCGCACTATTTATTGAACACTATGAGGACAAATGACAAATTGGGAAAAATATTCACATACATAATTTTCTAATACACAGTGCCTGCAACACTTCTCTCTGGAGTATCAGATTATTCCTAGCAAATTCATCTATGTGGTGCAAACCAAGAAGCCACCCTGCTGATTTTATATAGAACCATATGCAGGTTATTTTCAGTTTCAAGAGTCTATTCTGGCGGTCACAAATTCTCCCATGACTATTTTGGTAATCAAAAATAGTTAACAGTGCACCACGGTATGGTTTTTGCAGTTCCTTGAAAAGGAAGTACATTCTTGATCCAGATCCTGGGTTCTATGTGCAACTTTCTACAGACTTTAAGTAGGAAAATTTAGTGTATTCATGTTATTTAATATTAGAGTTGTAATTCTTTTTCTTTGTCCAGAATTTTGGTTTTTAATACCTCTTGTTGGATAAAATGGCATCGTTTTTCATTAGCTTGGCTTCAAAAGAGAAATAAGATAAATTACCTTAAAGAAATTAAATAGAAAATTAAGGGAACACACAACAAGGCGGTTTTAGACTCTCCTCAGTTTCTTTGAAAAAAGAAGGGCTTAATCTTACTAAGTGTCCTTGGTGACATTTGTAGATGTTGTCTCTGTGCTCTTTGATGAGGAACTTGTAGTCGTTTAGGTACAGACTTTAAGTCTGGCAGAACATAAATACCTCCGATGAACTAGTTTCATCTTCAGTAGTATTCTGAAATATTTTCTTAAAATTCTGTATTTGGAGGAAAAATATACTTTCCTAAAATATAAACTGGAGTATGACTTCTGTCAAGGTTTGAAGGCCATCTGGCTTTCTTTTACATGGCAAATTATCATGTTCCAGAATACAGGTCACTCCCAAGAGGGTATGGGCATGTAGAACCTATAATGCATGCTTTGGTAAAGATACGCTACTTTCATTATGGTGATGATTTTGTGGTAGCACAGTGACTGAGAAAGTTCAAACTGAATATTAAAGCTAAATGTACCCCAAAGGAAAGATACACACCAACTTTGTTTTAAAAGAAACAGTATTTATTAAGAAATTATATGTTGAATTCTCCTACAGTCTGTGAAGATGGTTTCTTCCATTTCCACAGCACAAGACAACAGCTAAGATTATCTGGAAAACACTTGCAATGCTTGGGAATGGAGAGTTCCTAGGAACAGGAGGTGAAATGACATGAGTATGCACTAATTTAAACTTTTGGATCCAAGGGCAAGACAGTCTTTTCCTTGGCAATTTAGTCCTTACTTGTATGAACACTAAAACCTGTCCATGGAATCTCATACCCAGACTGAATAATTGGATCACTTTAGTTCTGTAGAGCGGAGCATGCTCAACTTAATCACAGATCAAACCAACAGTTCTTTAACTATAATATCACATCTGAAATATCTGCATTCTTTATTAATAAAAAGGGTGCTTATACAGGGCAGAAATATAACTTTTTCAAGTATTTTATCATTATGATCTCAAGTACTTTAAACTATAAATTAAAAATAAATTATAAAAACTAGCATAAGATGCATATTTTCTTACATGACATTGTTGGAAATAAGCTTTAAATACAGAATTGCAATATCACCTTTTATATATGATCAACAGTGAAACATGCTAATCATAAAAATAGCTTTTACAAATATACATTTGTATATAGTGTCTCCCTTACCATTCATAAATGCCTTTCACATTTTAAGACTAAAAAAAAAAACATAATTAGCAAAGGGGAAAACACATTTACAATTTAAACCATAAAAACCTGACAATTGTACAGCTTAAAACATAGAAGAAATGGAATTCTAAAATTGAGCAATACTGTCCATTTTATTTATTTGGGTTTTTATATAAATTGAACCAAAGATGCTGCTGTCCAGTAAGAAACCTCCTTTCACATTTCTGGGGGTTGTCACAGTTTCTCTTCTGCTTTGCGGCATCATGCGTTATTTCAGATCACTTTATCTGCAGAAACTGAGAAAATAAAAAAAAAATTTTAAATACAGAGATTTGTGTTTCATTGTTGATAGCATGCATATACTGATAGATTTTAAGGTTAAATCAGGAGAAGAATAAAGGAAGAATTAGATATTTAGTACAAATAATTTTGATGGTAGGTTCTTAGGTCCTTTGTTCTAGGCAATTCTATAATTGTTTTCATTTATGGAATGTTACGATTTTTTAAAAATCCAGCTAATTTACTGCCTGAGGTCAGCAATTATTTTCAACTTGAGTTCTTGTCCAAGTCAAAGTAGGAACCACTTAAAGTTCTAGGCTAGGGAAAGAAATTTGAATTACTTATGAATCTTTGTTGCCCCTATCAAGAGTGACCATAGGATACTTACCTTTGAACAGTGCAGTCCTAAGCCTTATGCATCTGGGATAGGAAAAAAAGCCAATACAGGTCTTTGATCTGCATTTCACAATCTTGGTTGCAAAAGAAAATCAGAAACATCTAAAGACTTCATGGTGCAACCATGAGTCTGAAGCATTATGTAAGAGCCCAAATTCAATTGGTTGAATAACTGATTGAAATTGAATATGAAGATAAAATAATGCAAGACTCTATCAGTGGGGAAAATCATGTATTTATCTTAGAATCCTATCAAGTTCCAGGGCTTTATATTTAGATAAAAATATTAGACTTACTGTTATCCCATCAACTTCAAAGGTCTTCGGGGTTAGACAGAAAATCTGTATATGTCTTAAGAGTCAAAGACATGCAAATCAAGGCATCAGTCTGGATGGGACATGTTGGCCTTTTATAAGTAGCCAGAGAATTAGGTAACTTGACTTTATTTACTAAAGATTTGAAGTCCATGATACAAAGATTATGAAAAAGACTGAGTATGGCAAATGGGTGGTGAGAATTTCTTTGGAAGTTTGCAGCCCCCCAGATTTCATGCTGGCCAAGACTACTGATTGAAAGAGACTCAGTGAACATGATGATTGAGTTTTCACACTCACATGTGAGATGTGCCTCCTTCAAACCTTGTTATGATGGCACATTACCTGTCTAACATGAAAAAAAGAAAAAAAATTAAACTGAACTAAAAATAAAACATACCCACTTAATAGTCTTTTCTATAGTCAAACACATTTAAAAACTTATATTCCTAGGAAAGAAACTTTCATGAATAAGACGTAAGTACATTTTGACGCTGTATTTTGATATATTCTCTTTCTCTGTTTCTCTCCCTCACTGCCTTTTTCCTTTTCTCCTCCCTCTCTTTCTCCTTACCCAATTTATACTCTACACTGATCACATATATATGAATTTTGAAAAATGAAAGCTGTATTCAAATGTGTTTCTCATGCAGTTCCAGGTTGTGTTTATGTGCATGGGAACAGTCCATTTGGTACTCAAGTCACAAAGGTTCAAACTTATTATACAACATAAGTAGACTAGTTTTTGTGTGGTGTAAAGGAAGTTTTGTATATGACCTGCATGCACGTATCAACAATGATCAATTATCAATATGAGAATGAATAACTTAAAAAATAAAATACAAGTAACCCATAGGTGAACACTGATATATGAAAATAAGGTAATACAATGTTTGAATTTTGATAGATTCACTTGTGTGCAAAAAGGAAATAAGGCTATTTATATGATTGCAATTGCACTCTTTCCTCTAAGGCCTCCATTGATCACTTTCTTATTATAAATGGAAAATGCGAAAAATACTGCAGCAGCTGTGTATATAAAGTTTACTAGTCATGGTATTTCTCCAGGTTAAGTCATGGCAGTTGACATGAATTTGGTACATTCTTACACCATCCTGCATGTGTCAAAAGAGGTAATGGCTGTTTAGTAAATATTTACTTTGTTAAGATGAAAAAAACAACCTGCAGATTTTTTGTGCATAATTCATTATCCCCAGTATAATATTTTCTTACACCTTCCTTTGCTTCTTAATTGTAAATAATTACATAAAAATAATTGTTGGAGGAAGAAAGGTAGGTTTGAAAATAATTTATTGAAGTCTTCCTTCTCACCATAGAGCTTCAAAGCATTTGAATAAAACAAAAACCTCATTGACTTTGCATTGTGAAGCAGATATTATTAACCATATGGTTACAAGTCATGAATATATTTCTCCTTATCTAAAAACAGTGGCAAAACATATTCACAAGGCTTTCCATAAAAGTGCTAGTATGAGAAAAGGCTTACTGTTGGCTGTAAAGCCTGGGAGAAAGAGGACAAACTATGACATTCATATTGTTTTTTTCTCAAGAAACATAGTCACTTACAGAGCTGATTGGTTTAGCATAATGTAAAACTAATTGTGCTCTCCTTCTCTGAATAGTGAGTAATTTATCTACTGGCTGTTTGGGAGCTTGGAAGCTTTTAAAACAAATTCTCCTGATGATGAATGCTTTTTAAACTTTCAATCTCTCCCATTTCTGAAAAACAACAGAGCTACTCGGTCGGACTGGATTGTACTGAGCCAACCAATTACTTCTACTTGACAAAGATGAAATGGATAGTATTAATCTACATGGAAAGCACATTTAATTTTAAACTTTATGCATTACTATATTTGAAATAAAATAGTACAGCAATATATAGAATAAATTCACCTTATTTATACCTTTGCCCCCAAAATCATACTTTTAAAGAAGTCTGACTTCTTCAGTAGCAGGAATGCTTGTTATTTTTGTTCTAATTCAGATTTATAACTAATAAGAAATTAGAGAAATTTACATAATCTATATTTTTAGGGAGCATATATAAATGCAAAAAAGGGGAAAGAAACTGTATGTAAGACAGGTCACATAACACTTTATAGAAAAGCAAAGTCTTACGAACAGCAGTTATATTTGTTGCCACTATGGATCATGTTTCTTGAGTAATTGTTGAGCCATTCACACTTTTTACAGATAATGTGACTATATTTGGCTTTCACAAATCCCTCATTCTAAATGAGATACAATTCAATTCACATTTTTAAGTAACACAAACTAATTCCCAGCACCTGTTGTTCATAAGTTAAAACTTGTCTTCTGTTAATAAACTCTTAGGAACCAAACTACATTACACTTTTAGGTTCAAATAATCATATCAAAAAACTGTAATGGAATGGAAACCAAAATGAGTAGTAACTTATTGGAATAACTACCAATGGTAGTTATATAACTGCTCCATTAGGTAGTTCTTGGAGGCTCAATAATCTCTATTCCTGAGTTGATGGCCATTTAGAGTGCAGGACAGTGAATCAGAAAACACAGGGGAGAATCATTTGAGATTTTCACTTTAAAAACAAGGCTTCGATGAGTAACATCTAGTATGTAATTTCCCAACAGGGTGACTACAGCCAATAATAATTTACTTGCACATTTTAATATAAATAGAAGAGTATAATTGTTTGTAACACAAAGGATAAATGCTTGAATTTAAATTGGGTTAACCCTTGACATTGTCTATAGTGATTCTTGGTAAGTTGTGACTCCACTGGCAAACTGTCTTCTGAACATGCTCACTGCATTTTTACCTGTCTCCATTCCGCCTTCTCTTTCCTTATTTCCCTGCCCCTCCTAACTGTTCAGTTTTATAATTCAAACCCATTGTTCTGCCCAATAATTCTCATGTCTTTATCCTATTTTCCATCTGGCTCACAACAGTCATGAAATAAAAAACACCAAGAAACGACAGGGCTTTTTAGCATAGTGGATCACAAATACCCATATCAGTGGGTTTTGTTATTTCATACAGAAATGGAAAGATAAAAAGGCTAGGAAAATCAGTCATCTTCTATAGTATCATAGAATTTAAGTTACTGTATATGGTATGCTAAGATGTTTTATTTTTCTCTCCTAAAACTGAAGCTAAACATAAAACAATACTATAAAACAATCATAAAAGGAAAAAGGAGGAACTTAATGTTAAATTTATTTACCAAATCTACAGAAACTTTTCCTGCAAGTATTATAAAGTGACTGTCAAACTTTTGCACCATTCATGTTTTAGTTTAATTTATAAGATTGATTTATAGACACAGTATAAAGAGCTTTTGATTTCAAATTGAAAACAGTATACTAACATAAATTATAATTAGAACTACCATATTCTTTATGGACATTTGGTTTGGGACATGGTTTATTGTATTAGACACACCTGAGACTGGGTGATTTATAAGGAAAAAGGGTTTAACGGATTTACAGTTTCACGTGACTGGGGAAGCCTCACAATCATGGCAGAAGGCAAGAAGGAGCAAGTCACATCTTACATGAATGGCAGCAGGCAAAAAGAGAGAGCCTGTGCAGGGAAACCCCCACCCCCATAGCACAATCAGATCTTATGAGACTTATTTACTTTCACAAGAACAGCATGGGAAAGACCTGCCCCCATTACTCAATTACCTCCCACCAGAACCATTCTACAATACTTGGGCATTCAAGATTTGGGTGGGGACCCAGTGAAACCATATCACTTACCATATGTGATTTTAAAGAACCCTCTTTTTCAGAGTTAATGACATCATTTTCTCTGTCTAATTATTGCTGTCTTTAATGAAGATATTAGTGCAGTAATAGTTTTAACATCTAGACACAGATCATTTATGTTTCTGGAGTACATTTAACTGAAATCACAAATAATTTTCAAATAAGAGTCTATTTATTTTGGATTCTATAGGAGTAATTTTTTTAGTTTGTTAAAATGTAATGATGTCAGGAACCATAATGATGTCTTCAGAAGTGTAACTCCAGAAGCATCAGAGAACCAGAGTGGTTCAGTGGTGAAGCTGATGATTACTATCTTACAGTGATCTTGTCTAATCTCGCAAACAGAGCAGCAGTGCCTTTTACAGTAATTATGGCCAATGAATATGTAGCTTTGTCTTGACTATCTCAAATGATACAGAACTCTTAAGGCAGCTTGCTGTATTTGTAGATAATCGTGTTTAGAAAAGAATTTGTTACATTGAATCTAAATCAGCTAAATGACTGAACTATTTATTAATGTTAAGTCAAAAACCTAGAGAGTATGACGATCAGTAAGATAGCCAGACAGAATGTGAGAGGTATTGAAGTATCAGGGGATTCTGAGCTATCAGCTATAATATTCAGGTGAGATCTTCTAAGACAGCAAGAGAGAATAAGGCAGAAAGCAACTCCAATGGGAGGTGGGTTGGTTTTAGAAAGAACATTAAAGACACCTGAGTTACCTAGCTAAGGTTCCGTTGATTCCCTCCAGATAGACTATGTGGTCTCTATCAGAGTATGGAAATGGGTGTTTAGAATCTGGAACTGGGCTAAGTTTGTGGGCATGGGTGACAATCATTATAATTACACTTATTCATATAGTGGGTGGAAGTTTATAAAAATAGTTTATGTGTATATTTTCATTTGATTTTTATTATAAATCAGTGAGGTTCTTGGGCAAGAATCATCCTCAGGTTGATTATTAGTTCTTGTATCAGAGAATGAATGTTTTGCCTTTCAGCCCAGACTAGAGCTTTCTCTAATATTCTGTTCTGACCAGTCATGGGAAGAAGCATTGTAGTGAGGCAGCCTGGGCACGTCACTAATTATAGCACAGATTATCTTTACTGGGATGTGAAAATACATACCCTCATAATGAGTAGGAGATAAGGGATGGAATTAGTGGAAACATATTAGGATTTCCCCATACCCTTCTACATGCTTTTCCCTGATTTGTAGTAGTTCTGCCTAAATATTTTTTTAAGTTCAGTTTTGAACTAATTAAAAATCATTTTAATTAAGAATGTGCTTTAGGCATTTGTCTGAAAAAGACCTTTTTGTTGTAAAACTACTTTGATTAGGTAAAAAGAACAATTAACTTTATAGTAAAATTATTGTGAGTTACATAATTTTATTTAAAATGTGTAAAAATTTAAATATTGAAAAAATTTAGTCACATTGTTTGGATGTTGTGTTACACATACATTAACATTTCTCTTATTTTATTCCAAATTGTATTCTGATATTTTCTGAAGATAATGATGATTGTATTTTGAGTATTTTGGGATCACTGACAATCATATTTAACTAGTTGGATTGATAGATTATAGTAGTTTTATTTGGCACATAATTTATGTTTGATAATGCATCAATTTTTGATTTTTCATACTAATTATGTAGTGTCTAAAAATCATTTACTCCCAATGCTGGAAATGATAATGATAATTTTAGGATAGTACTCTAAATTGTGTAAGTTAATGCTAGTGCAAAAAACCAAGTGCTGATTAATGCTAAGATTATGAACTTTGAAATTTCACACATTTGACTGCTTTCCACAGGTGCTTATGGGATTAATTTTAGCACTACAAGTAGAAATATTTAAAAAATCACTTTATCCAACAGGAAAATGTGATTTGGAATTAATTGCTTTACAGGAATAATTTTAAAAGCCCTTTGAAAATGTATAGTTAACTCATAATTCTGAATAGCTGGGGGAAATGTTGTCATGGTTGTTTAACAATTTTCATTTAATTAAATATAGTGTATACACATTCAAAGATTAGAGTATAATAAAGTGACTTCATTTTTAAAATTGCATAAATTAATCTGACAGTAAATGAAATAGTATGGTGAAAAAATACACAATTATCCTATAAATAAACCCCTGTTTTTTTTTTAATCTCAGTATATTTGGGAAACATAGTTAATTTAAAAAAAACACTTAAGTCTTAAAGTTTTGTAATATTACCAAAACACTTTTAACACTGAAATTATGTGGGATATAATAGAATACTGGATAACTCAGAATTTCAGAGTCTTGTAGTACCTTCTATTTCATGTTTATAAAATAATTTCCAGAATTATAACAGATGTAGAAGGAATTGGAAATTGGGTTTAATCTGTCTTATGAATGATCATGCCATATCCTCTGCAGGTTACTTTTTGAAATAGATTTTGGATACCAACTCACCTGTGTTTTCCTTTATTCATTATATGAGAATATAGAATTTAGAAAAATCATCAGTTATATATTATCCTGGTATAGATCAAGATAAATAGAACACTGGGGCATTTTTATTCAATAAATTTTTGAAATAATTCAGTAAAAGTTGAGTTCTCTCCTAGATTTTTGTGAACAAATCTGTTCCCAAATAAGAAAACAAACTTAATTGGAAGGGCTTTTTCCTTTATAATCAGATTCCTCTAATAAGCTACACTTTATAGACCTGAACACAATGCTCTAACATCATGTGTTCATTGGGATTTGACTGGGGTAATCCACAAGACTCATGATCACTAGACTGTACTTTGATAAAGAGGAAGGGTGCTGTGTTTGCCTGGCTTTCTTTCTGTTGTATGATCTACACCTAGTATTACCTGCTGAGCAAAGAAGGTATGGTGTTACTTAGTGTATATGTGTATCTATCTGTCTGTCTGTCTGTCTGTCCGTCCGTCTGTCCGTCCGTCCATCCATCCATCCATCCATCCAGGGTCTGCACTGTACATCCAAAACTAAATTATTTATACTGTATTTCACAAATACTCATGTTAATGAAGAGAATCCTGAGACACAAAGTCACTTGACCAGGGTCTTACTGAAGGTGATAAAATAAATCCAGCACAGAATCACATATTTCTGCACTTACCTGAGGGTCACATTAAATAAATACTTGATTTGAAATAAACATGACAGAATATTGATGTCCCTTGTGTGAAGGTTGGCAATGACATGTTCCCAACAAACTTTCCTCTAAAAACATGGGTCCTTGGTGGGAGTTACTTTTAGATTTACTTTGGGAACTGGGAACTGGTTTGATTAGCAGAGTTTTGGCAAGTGAGTGTTAGGAAGGGGGGCAAGCATCTATAGCACTGTTTTGGAGATCCTCTTCTAACAGTATCAGCAAGTGAAAGGGCAGAGGGAATTTGTTTCTGGGTTACAAAGAAGAATTGTGAATATTTACTTGCATATGTGTACATAACTTTAATAAATTTTAAATAAACATTGACCTTTTAAGGGAGTGATGAACAATGCTTTTTTGAAACTGGATTTCTGTATTTTTTTTTTTCTACGTAATAAGGAATATATATTTTTGGTCTTAGTCTCTGGTTCCTAGCACAGAGCTCCTAAATCCCTTATAATTTCCTAAATGATAAGGGTGATGGGAGCATCTGTCATTATAATATTTGGTTTTCGTACAGAGCTTCTGGAATTCTTGTAATTTCTTAAATGATAGCAGTGTCTTTTGTTATTCATAACAAGCTCTTTGCTCTCACTTGAGTTTATGATGATGAGGTGACTTAGGGTAAGGTCCCTAGATAGTCTCAAGATAGTGTTGATCTCCAGAAAGACTGAGTGATTAGAGGGTTTGAACTTTCAGCTTCACCCACTAACCTTGAGGAAAGTGAGAGGTGCTGGAGCTTAAGTGCCATAAAACTCTTGAACATGAAATTTGATGAGCTTCTCAGTTGGTGAAAATAGCCACATGCCAGGAGGAGGGTGCACACCAACTCCACTGGGACAGAAGCTCCTATGCTCAAAACCCTTCCAGTGAAGTTTTTTCCTGAATTCTGTGAGCCATCCTAGCAAAGTATTGAACAGGAGGAGGGGGTGCATGGGAACCTTGATTTATAGCCAGTAGAGCAGAGCACAGGTAAAAAGCTGGGACTTGCACTGGTACATGAAATGGGTGAGTGGGAAAGGTAGTCTTGTGGGACTGAGTCCTTAACCTGTGGGTTCGGATGCTATCTCCAGATAGATACTGTGAACTCAATTAACTATAGGACACCCAGTTGGTGTCCACTAGAGAATAGCTTGCTGTGTGGGAAAACCCCTCTACCACCACATTTGGTCATAGAAGTGTTCTGTGTTGTGAGAATAGAATAGAAGTTATCAGTGTATTTTTCATCAGACCTTCTTACAGCTCTATCAATAGCTGCATACCAAAGTATTAATAATAGCTAAAAGTCATTGAATATTTCAATGTAATTGACTCATGAATTGGATATGTTTGGGTTATGAAAGTATAGAACCAGTTTTATTACTTTATATAGAAAATACCATATCTTGCATAGGAATAAAAAATAAAAATTAAATAAAATTAAATAAAAATTAAATAAAAAATAAATTGAACCTTTCAAAAGCATATTCTAGTCAATGGATAGTTGCTAGTTTAACTTTCTGGTAGGAAGAGAAGGAAATTAAGCCTCAGATTTTCTATTCTTGTCATCTTGCTGATGTCATTCTTTTTGGCTAAACTTTTTCAATCTAATATATCAATACTTCCAGATATAGTTACTCTCTTTAAGTTGAAACAACTCAAAGAAAAATCTATTTGTTGCTTAGCATCAATAAATAATGGTGATAAAACATGCCCATGAATATCAGAAAATGAAATATATTTAAATTTTGAAATTATTTAAAATTCTGGGTAAAGTTTTAGAATAATTGGGCTTTTTCTCAAAGTTATTAGTTTTCATATAAATATAAAATTTCAAGTGATTTGAATTTACATTGATATTATTTTTCCCATAGCAAAGGTTAAGAATGATTTCAAAAAACATGATATTTTATATTTTACAGGAACAAAGATTGATTCTGTGGCACACAGGTAAGTTTCAGAGGACTGAAGTGCAATCAGAGTACTGAGGTGAGAAACTATGCACATGATTATATAAAGAGCATTTTCAAGTGATTTTTAGATGTAATTACTTTTTATGTAGAATTCATACTTATCTCTTATATATATTTTTACTTTATAAACTTTTTAGCCCGTATCATTGATGGTAACAGATTTTTTGTTTTGAGATTTGAAAGCTGTCTCATTTAGACATAAAAACATACGACACCTATCAGTGTAAGTATGAAATGTTTATGTGACTGTCTGTATTTTAGGTACCCCTGTTAATAGTAGATCACTTATTTTAAGCATTTAACATCTTACAGCCCAAGACTTTGATAGCATGTCTAACAGAGTAGAAGAAGTAGATCTTTCTCTGATATCTTTTTCTTTATTTCCAGTTTTTATTTGAAAAAAATTTATCATTTTTCCATGGTGGCAGTACAAATAGAACTGTGCCATGTTTAGAATGTACATATGGAACTTCATATGCCATCCTGCTTCATGTTAGATTGTAATTGCAAGTGTCATGAAAAATGTCTTTCTCTTGATCCAAAGCATTGTGTAGGTGTGCTAAGGGGGCATGTTATAATTTGCATACCCTGGGTGCCTCTCTACTCTGACACAGCCTCTTCCTCTGTCCATCCTTTTCTGGACCTCATTTGTTATTAAAATCTAATTAGCTATTGTTTGAAACAAAGTATGAATGTCTGATTCTCGAGGTTAAAGTGGGAGATGAGGATCTGTTAATTGTCAGAGAACACCAGACTGAAAATTTCTCCTTAATATACCTGGGTTCTTTAAATAGTTCTGTCACTGCTTTTTCCTTGGCAGTAAAACTTTGAGGCTTAACTTTAGTTAAAAACTTACATGTATTGAGGGCTTACTATATGTCAAGCCCCCTTTTAAGTACTTTAAATATTTTTTTTCCGTTTAATATTCACACCAGCACTACGAGGGAAGTGCCATCATTATACTCATATTACAGATTAAAAAACTGAGGCACAGAGAGGTAAGCCATTTGCTCAAGTCACATAAGTCTTCATATTTGGCTGTAACTAACCCAGTGCTTTGTTCATACAGCCTTTATTTCTTACCTTTGTGTGTCATACACTCTCACCTATTTACAGCAATTTAGATCATGCCTAAGCTCTCAACATCATTACCCAAATAGTAATACTATTATATTTAGCAGCTAATGCTCAACTACTTCTGTGTTATATAAATAGAAGGTTTATTCAAAATTATTTGTTATCTATTTCAGTATTTTTGTGGTAGTTTCTTCCTATTCCCTTTGGACACATTCTGTGGTATTAATTAGGAATGTTGAGACCTTACATCCTTTGAAAGGCAATAACAGGCTTGTAAAGAGGCTTTATTGAAGTATCTCAGGAACATTTGGGCACTAGCCTAGCAGTTTCTCTACAATCAACTTGCTCTATTGAAACAAATATGTATAAAATATTTATGACTTTAAGTGTTCTTTTCATTGTGTGTGTCATAAGCTTTCCTTGTTAAAAATGAGGACATCTGAGAAGGCAGTATCCTATTTTGATGGAAATCATTTGACATGTCACAGAGAGAGTCCAGGTGAGGGCATCCCCGTTGTCAGCAGTGGCTAGTGACCCAGAGGGCCATCTGCCTGCTGAGATCCTCAGGGCTTTGAAATACATGGCATGGAAATGCTATCTCACTTTGAACAATTCTTAGATACCAAACTCTGTAAAATGTGGGGTACTTTTCCAATGTAATCTAACAAATCAGTCTGCAGGCGGAGTTTCTTCCAACTTCAAGTAGAAACTTGTGCCAAAAAAAAAAAAAAAAGTGCTGGATGGTGACATCCAGTCAGAATATCATGCAGTGGCATCATCTTTTCAGACATGAGATGCAGATCAGCAGGATTGAGCTCTGCATTTCCCGGGGGTTTAGGGGTGGTGCACAAACTGCTAGGGCTGCCCAAGATATTGTTATATGGGAAGATTCATTAAAAATATTGACCCATAGTGAAAGAATATCTGCACTCTCATATTTATTGTGGCATTATTCACAATAGTCAAGCTGTAGCATCCACCTGAGTGTCTAACAATCGGTGAATGGATAAAGAAAATGTGGCATGTATACACAATGGAATACTATTCAGCCTTAAGAAAAGAAGGAAGGACTGGCTTTTATAACACCGTGGATAAGCCTAGAGGACATTATATTAAATGAAATAAGCCAGGCACAGAAAGACAAATACTGCATGTTCTCATTTCTATGTGGAAACTAAAACAGTGGTCAGAAGCAGAGAGTAGAATGGTGGATACCAGAAGCTGGAGGTGAGGGAAATGTGGAGATGTTTGTCAAAGAGTACAAGGTTTCAGTTAGAGAGGAGGAGTAAGGTTTTTTGAGATCTATTGCATAGTATGGTGACTATAGTTAATAACACTGCAGTGTATATTTCAAAATTGCTAAGATAGTAAATTTCAAATGTTTTCATCACAAAAATTGATAAGTATTGGGGTGATGAATATGTTAATTAACTTGATTTAATCATTCTACATATGTATACATATACTATAACATCACTTTGTACTCCTTACATATATGCAATTATAATTTATCAATATACAATAAAATATGAACATTGACTCACATAGTGAGAACATTGCTCTTCCAGTTCTTTGGATTGCATTAATGAGAAAGTTTGTTTGTGTCAGTCTTAACATTTCTCTAATACTGTCTATTCTTTTTAATGGGAGAAAGAGAATGAGAGAGAGAGAGGAGAGGAGAGGAGAGCAGGAATACAGGGCTTTTTGGTCATACACAAATATCAAGCTTTTTTTTAAAGTTTTGTCTTTTCATTATGTTTATTTTAAATATATCTTCTACTTATGAAAAGAGATACTTGGTTTTTCATTTATTAGAGTGAACTAAAGTTGAGTGTTAAAGATACATTTATTTTAAATAAATAATGAGGTAATTTAATAAAAAACTAAGTAAAAAATACCAATGATGCATAGTTTCGGCACAAACCAAAAGGGGACTATAAAAATCCAAATTAATAAAATTTGTGAAACCCTAATACAACGAAAATATCTAAGAGTGTTAGAATCTTACAGACCCCGATTGAAGGCTGATTCTGCCTCTTACAAGCAATGTGAGCTTGGGGAAGTTACTTAACCTTTCTAAAATCAGTTATTTATAAAATAGCTACTCCTCGAAGTTATTTTAGGCAATAATGAAATGACATATATAAAAAACTCAGCATTGTTTCTGGAAGGTAGTGAAAATGGAAACAGTATTGTTTTCTTTCCCTGTTTCGTCCTGACTTGGAATAAAATAAAAATGCTCTCAGCTTTTCACTGTTTGTGTGTGTGTGAGAACATTATATCTTATTTTCTCAGATTTCTGCCTTTTTAAAGATAAGCAGTTTCCCACATTTTTGAAACAACTAATGGCCAGAATGATTCCAGAACTTGTTCAATTCACACAGCTTTAAATAGCAGGGGTAGGTATTATTTCCAGTAGACCACAGGCTAGGAAGGCTTACTTTTAGGAAAGGTTACTTAATATTATTAAAATGTATTCCTAAAACTGAGGCAAGACAAAAATATCAAATATGCATAAGGTTTCTGGGATACTTATCAGGTTCCAGGTGAAAAGAATTCTTATCAGGTTTCCAAAGGCCTGAACTTTCATTTCATCTCAGGCTATCTTGGAACAGGCTACCCCAGAGCTTGTGATTTTCCATATTTAGAGACATTCTAAAGCCAGCGAAGGTTTAGAAGGGAAGATTCTTAGGCAGGGCCAGGCTGATAGTGCAGCGTGGTTGTGCCAGTGAGAGATTTAATGGGTGGAGAACCAGCTGGGCACAGTCCTGGCTGGTGGGTGACAAAGGTGTACCATGCCAGGGACTGAGCTGGAGGATGCCTCTTTGCAACTTGAATGCTACCCAGATAAAAACTTTGTGCCAGTCCATGAAAATGTACTTTTTTTAAAAAAAGAATTAATTTCCAGAATATGGGGCAAGAATTGTAAAAGGTCAGCACCATTTTGGCAATAAATCTCTTTTTCACTGTGATTCTGTCTGTTGAGCTATGAAAAAAATTGGGGCAGAAAAGTGCCTCACTTTTCTTTTCTTTCAATTTCTGATTAAATGAAATGTGTTCATACCTGTTCCCATTTCTTCTGTCACAGATTATTAGATTCAGTGTAGCTTGAGCAGGTATACCATTAGTTTCCATCAGAAATACTGCTGTTAATGACTTTCTTAGCTTATTCAAGTACAAATTTCTTGCCCTGGTATTTATCAGATGAACATTGTCTTTTATCTGTTCATTTATTTTTATTTTGTTTTTAGAGTTTTTACAGCTCATCATACTCAATATTTTAAAAAGCTAGAAAAAAATCATTAAAGTCCTGTGCCTGTGAAACACTGGGAAATGAATCAATTATATTTGTATTTGGAACATTAAAAAAAACAAACTTGAAAAGAATTTGTAGCTATTTGGCAGATAAAATGCTTAGGCCACAGAAGTTCAACAACCTCTGAAAAAGGCAGTGAGAGGTCAGCATTTACAATTAACCAGCTTTTCCCAGAAAAGTCTATTAATCTATTCAATAAATACACTGTAGGGGAATTGGCTTGTGTAATATGTGTATACTTTAACACTATTTGAATGAATTGCTGGATGTTTCTAAGAAATAAATAGCTTCTGGTATTTCTGTATAGAATATTTTTCGTATTCAAAACATTTTAGGTTTAGAACTTAAAAAGCATACAACTAAAGGTTCCAGTGTTTTTATAGATTGTAGGAAACAGAAGTATTACTATCATGTAGATCTGGAAGAAAGAGATGAGGTAATAAAAAAAAATAGTATTCATAATTGCTTGAACCCGGGAGGCAGAGGTTGCAGTGAGCCAAGATTGCACCACTGCACTCCAGAGTGCAGATGACAGAGTGCAGGTGACAGAGCAAGA
>NW_012105298.1:683845-737619 GCF_000951045.1 Mandrillus leucophaeus
TAATGGTAGTGCCAGAAAATTCAAGGAATAGAACACTGTTGTGTCAGGAATCCAAAAATTCATTGTTTAATAGGATAAAGAGAATTACTTTTATGTGTATTCTTAGAATACAAAGATAAGTGGAGAAATTGGAATGCTTGCACACTGTTGGTGGGAATGCAATATAATGCAGCCGCTGTGGAAAACAGTACGGAGGTCCCCCTCTCCACAAATAAAAAGAGAACCATCAGATGACCCAGCAATCCCACTACTGTGTGTTTATCCAAAGAAAGTGAAATTAGGATCTCAAAGAGTTATGTGCAATCTTACACTCATCACAGCACTATTCAAAATCACCAAGATATGGAAATAACCTAAATGTCCACTGACGGATGGATTTTGTAAAAGGTGGTATATACATTCAAGGGAATATTATTCAGCCTTTAAAAAGAAGGAAAATCTGTCATGTGTAACAACATGGATGAATCTTGAGGAGATTATACTGAGTGACAGTAAGACAAATATTGCGTGATTCCACTTATATGAGGTATCTAAAATAGTCAAATTTGTAGAATCAAAGAGCAAAATGGTAGTTACCAGAGGGCAGAGGGAAATGAACGTGTTGCTAATCAATGGGCATGAAGTTTCAGTTAAACAAGATGAATAAATTCTAGAGATCTGCTATATAACATTGCATAGTCAACAATATTGTACCCTTAAAATGTTTTAAAGATGGTAGATCTCATGCTAAGTGTTCTTCTGTTCAGTCTCTCTTCATTGGCAGACAATTCTCCCATTTAAAAACTAAACAGTTAAAAAGTAATAAGAAAATTGGGTGGAATATGCATGTAACATGCTACAGTGAACAGAGGCAATATTAGAAACCAGAAAGGGAATAAAAAGTATGGTTAAAATTTTATGAGTCTAAATGATATTTCCATGGTTACAGTGCCATTTTTAAAGATTAATTTTAACCAATGCAATTTGTAGAGTCTTTACATTTTCCCATAAACTGGAGGTAATTCTAGTTAAAGTAATGCTTTAAAAGTCAAATGAAGCAACTCTACAACCACTACACAACCAGTGAATTATTTCTTTCTCATGAGTGGCTAACAGAAAATGGAAATATTTTTGAACATTTGTAATAGGTTTGGTTAAGCATACTCAAAAGCACGTGTTCACATATTTTGACATTATTTTCTTATAGAAATAAAATTAATTCTTTTGGTTCTCTTATGTTTACATTATTTGCTCAAATTACATTTTACCTCTTACAAAAATTGTGTAAATATTAGCATTAGAAATCACATTTTAATACTAGTTTCCTTAAACCTAGAAATTTAGAAAGCAGAGGTCAATTAGCAATGGTTAACAAAATTTACCTTGTGCTCATATTTATGTCTTAATAAGTCCTCTATTTACAATATCTATCATATCATCTATTTTTTTCAGTGAATTACAAATAGACCTTTTAATGGACAAGTCTGAATTTAAATAACAATGAGGCTTAACAATGGACACTGAAGTAAAAATGAATTTAATACTCCAATCATGCTCTGCTGTATTAGTTTTATAGAATATGTTCAGGTTGAATAATATATTTTACAATGTGAATCTTGGATATGTTTTAGAATATAATCTTCAATTTGAGAATGAAGCAGCCTGCCTGCAACCCTTTCTCCCCAAAAGAGGTTTTTTTCTTTCTTATTCACTTCCTTTTACTCAGCCCTTAGAATGGTGCCTGAGTACAGTAATCATTTAGTAAGTATTTGCTGGCTGAGTGAAAAAAAAAAACGGCATTAAGGGCAAAACACATATCTAGACTAATTTTTACTCTACTGCATAAAACTCTTAATGTCACTAAGATCATTTTTCCAATAGCTTTTGCCCTTTGGAATTTGGGAATAATTTACAAGAAGAGAAAGACTTGTTTGCCTCTCAGAATCTTCGAAGAGTTTATTGATTTAATAAATTTGACTTGGCATCATAGAACTATAATACAGGTTTTGCCCACCCTACACAAAAATAAGCATTCTGGGCAAACTATGTGCAAGGCTATTTAAGAATCCTACGTTATTGATACTGGTATGTAGCATCTTACTCATCCTTATAGAACAATGGGAGTTACCTCCTGGACAGGCGGAAGATGCCACTTCTCCCCATAGAACTCCCTCATATGTGTGTGTGTTCAGTCACCTGCCTGTAAGTGGTCTAGTCTGTCTCTCTGTGTTCAGGGCAATGTGAAGAGACTAAGGTATCAAAGGGCAAGGATTAGGGTTGGGGATGGGGTGGGATTCAAAAGATCAAAATACAAAGATTTAGAATTTGTGGTCCGATTATGTACGGCTAAGTAATGACAAACCCTTCTCCTTAAATAAGATAATTATGTATCATCTCTTTTATCTTGATTAGTTCCTTTATTCTTAGTATTCCCATATAAATAAAAATAACTTCCTCCAAATTTGAAATCGCTGTAACTTTTCTCAGCAATTTCAAACGATTTGGTGTTACACTGTACCCCAGTTCAACAGAGAATACCTCAAAAGAGTGTCTTGATGTGAGAGACAAGATTGCTAATAAAATACTCTGGACTTTTAAGACAATAAAGTTACAAAGGGTATGCATAAACACCATAACCAAATCATTTAAAAAAAGAGTCTTGCTATGTTGCCCAGGCTGGTCTCGATCTCCTAGGCCCAAGTGATCCTCCCACTTTGGACTCCCAAAGTATTGGATTACAGGCATGAGCCACCAAGCCTGGCCACCAAATCATTTTAATTTTTTTTGTTTCAGTGTTACTAAAACTTCCTGTAACTGGCATGTCCACTAAATTTTGTTCCTTGAGGAAAATATTAAGTTTGCCATACAAAATCCCATAGCAGGAATTTTCATAAACATGATCTTATTTAATCTTTTCTATAACCCAAAAATCTTCAACAGATGTAGAAGTGAGCCTCAGAGACTCAGTGATTTGCCTAAAATATGGTATCAATTAAAAGGCTTGTCCATCTGAACATGAAATCCAAATAACCCCTAAAGCCTAAATAACCCAAATAATTGAATGATAAGTGTATATCTGCACTTTGTAAGGGCAAATGGAAACAATTTTCTCCATTATAAAAGACAAAGCACTGACTTCCCCTTTCCCCTTTCTTAGTGTATCTGTTTGGAGGCCTGGTGAATCTGTGTCCTTCCTCTTACCTTTTGCATCAAAATAAATTTTATTAGGGATTAAGCCCATCTCCAATATCTACAGTGTAGACATATGATATAGTTTGAATATGTGTTCTCCGTCCAAATCTTATGTTGAATTGTAATCCCCAGTAATAGAGATGGGATCTGGTGGGAGATGATTGGATCATGGGGGAGGATTTCTCTTGAATAGTTTAGCGTCTTCCTCTTGGCACTGTTATTGCAACGGTGAGTGACTTCTTGTGAGATCTGTCTGTTTAAAAGTGTGTGGCACCTAGTTCTCTCTCTCTCTTGCTCCTGCTCTGGCCATGTGACTTGCCCAATCCCACTTCGTCTTCTGCCATGATCATACTTCCTGAGGCCTCCTCGGAAGCTGAGGAGACGCCACCATCATGATCCCTGTACAGCCTACAGAACTGTGAGCCAATTATACCTCTTTTCTTTGTAAGTTACCCAGTCTCAGGTATTTCTTTATAGCAATGTGAGGATGGCCTAACACATCTCCAAGACTGTGAGTCAAGTAACATCTGGATACGTGATGATGTTGAATTTTATGTGAGCCTTATTAAGAAAGTTAAGAAACCCTTTGTTCTGGGAAATGGCTTACTGCAAAAAACCACCC
Organism: Mandrillus leucophaeus; assembly: GCF_000951045.1. Classification (NCBI taxonomy): domain Eukaryota; kingdom Metazoa; phylum Chordata; class Mammalia; order Primates; family Cercopithecidae; genus Mandrillus; species Mandrillus leucophaeus. Next base: position 687,639 of record NW_012105298.1, read on the forward strand.
TTCTCCAGTTGATTTAGATAAGATTCACACCTGCTTATTTACCTATACTAAGGCCAGACACAGACACTCCGAATTCCCACTCTTGCCCTCATACATGACTAACTGAACTATTTTGTCTCCATTATTCAATGAGAATAAAATGCTTATTAATCAAACTTTGGTTAAGAGTCTCTCCTTCTCCCAGGACCCCGAACTTCAGTCCACCCTCAGCCTGAGCCACCACCCATCCCCTCTTTAAGGGCCGTCCTGGAAAATATGCTGGCTTTAGGGTAAAACATCCTCTGATATATTTACTCAGTATGCCAATCTTTCATCCCACTTCTCCGAGACCTTGGGTTCTTTCTAATCTTGTTTACTCCTCTCATAAAAAGAAAAACCCTTCTTGCCTAGTACTTGAGATGCTTGCAGATCTCATGGCCAAAGCATTCTCCCTATTGCAATAGTCCCTCTGCCCCCTTGCAATAACCCTTTCAAATAAGTCTCTCATTACTAAGTCCAGATTTGTTTTTTACTTGACAAATGTAAAAATGTAGCCCTGGAATTACCTCTGAGATCTCTCAAGAGCTGTTCAGAAAACTGTCATGAAATATGATTTTTTGTCTCAGGGAAATAATTGTCCTTTCTTCTGTTTGACTAAATAAAATGTGTGAGATTTTGTCCTGATGACCAAGAGGGTTTGAAAAAACTTTAGACCGAGTTTTTCCTGACTATTGGCTCCTGACCTCTCTTTTCTTAGAGCATTTACTTTAGAAAAATTGTATTTGTAAATTTTCCCTCTGCCCCTTGGAGATATAAATCTTCCCCCAGCTTCTTACCAGTTGCACAATCCCAGGAATATATTTCTTAAGGACCTGGAATCATACCTTTGAACTGTAATCATCAAATAAGAAGCAGCCTCTATCTCTCTTTCTGTGGGAGGTGTGAACCTAACTTAGATAAGCAGCAATTAGCAAACACAGATGGCCTAATTACACTGACCAACCTTCCCCTACCACCCTCCAGTACTTTTCCACTAGTTACCTCAGTGCTTAAAATCTCTCCTGCCTGTTTCAGCAGAGCTGAGTTCAATCTCTCTCTTATTATGATAGTCTTGATTTCTGTTGAAACAGTCTTAAATAAAATCTTCCTTGCACGTTTAACTTCATCCATTGTTATTTTTGCTTTGACACTAACATTGTGGTCACTTTGGTGCTATCTTACATGCTTGTGAATTTGTTACCGCTTATACAATTTTAAAAATTTTGTTTTCCTACTATATTGATAGGGAGAGGTTTTTTTTTTTCTTCTTCTTTTTTTTTTGAGACAAAGTTTCGCTCTTGTTGCCCAGGTTGCAGTACAATGGTGCAATCTTGGCTCACCGCAACCTCTGTCTTCTGGATTCAAGCCATTCTCCTGCCTCAGTCTCCCAAGTAGCTGGAATTACAGGCGTGTGCCACCATGACTGGCTAATTTTTTTGTATTTTTAGTAGAGACAGGGTTTCTCCATGTTGGACAGGCTGGTCTCAAACTCCCAACCTCAGGTGATCTGCCTGCCTCGGCCTTCCAAAGTGTTGGGATTACAGACGTGAGCCACCGCGCCCAGCCAGGAGAGCTCTTTTTGTTGGCAAAATGGTTTTATTTTTCTAACTACTTTCATAATTAGCTTTTTGAAATCTCACAGAATTAAGACTTTAGATTGCCCCATTTTCCTCTAACACATTATAGCATTTTTAGAAAAGTAACTATTTTTTCCTATTTTTGTATATTTAAAGCTTATTTTTAAGCTGCTTCTCATTTCCAAAGGACTCCAGAATCTGTTCTCTTCCTCCTGTGTTACCCTCTGTATAGAAACTCAGAAATGGTGAAAATATTTTATTTTGTTTGGATCTATACTCTAGATTTATTATTTGGCCTTTAACATCATGAGAGGCTGTTTGAAAATTGTATATCTACCACAATACTCTTAACATCTCAAAAATCCTTAGAACTAAAGCCTATTTTTAAATTATCACATCGTATGATAGCTGCACTGATAGCTGCAGTTGAAATCAGAGCATCTGTCTTACTTATCTGGACATACTTTAGTTTTGAATCCTCTGAAATTTACTTTCTTATGAACTTGTGACTCTTTTCTTTTGGCTTTAAAAATTGTAGATCAGGAGTGAGAGGAAGGCTTATTTTCTGGTTTGTTTTATAAGTCAGCATTCTAGCTTTGTTAACCAAATTCAGGTTACTTCAAATTTGCATTTCTATCACTTGTGGGAGACAATATTTCAGAACCACTGAAAACCAACATGAGAGAGTCAATACTGCTGTGTTGACTTTGATGTGTTGGTTTTAAGCCTCCTCCTGTTGTTCCTCCTCAGTGCCTTCAAGACTCAGGCTGCTGCCTGAATGACCTAGTGATTAAGCTGTAATGAAAACTGTTTGCTTCCATGCTTTGTATAATAATCCTCAAAATCACAGAGGGAATGTACACAAAAGTAATACTTAGAACACAATCTGATTATGACAGACAATAAAAATGTGCTTACAAATGCTCATCATATATTTGAGATAATCTGAGGACATTTTCCTCTCTCTTTCTTTAACAAATATTTATGAACATTAACATATGCTAAGCACTACACTGAGGAAAAACACAAAGTAAAACAACCCCTGAGAAGTTTACAAATCAGTGATCCAGCAAGAAGGAAAATCATTAATTACAATATAGTAAGTTAAGTATGAGGAGCTATGTACAAAGCATGGCCTAAAGAAAGAAGCAAACCCAAATGGATGTGTCCTTGTTGGGGGACAGATTTATGGAATGGGTGACATAGAATGATGATCTTTAAGAGAGGAGATGTTTTTGCCAGAGAGACAAAACATAGAAGGTAGAACGAACGGGTTATTCCGGGCAGAGGGAACAGCATACGTAAATGCGTGGAGGCATAACACAGTGTGTCAAAATCATCAGGTAACCCAACATCCCTCAATCTACTCACTCATCCATCCCCATAAAAATGCTAGATACTGTGCTATGTGTGAGTGATCCACAATGAAAAAAGAACAACCTGGCTCAAATGGTTTTAAGTCTAGTTGAAGAGAAAGACATTTTAAAAAGTGGTAGCAGCACTGAAGGAAGAGTCCTAACAGAGGTTTGCGGGAGTTGTGGAGGATGCACCTGAGTAACTTGGAATTTCAGGAAGGTTTCCAGATAAAACTGAGTATTGAAATAAAGGTGGATGTTCACCAGGATCAGGTATGGAATGACATTTCAGGAAAGTCAATCCCTACCCCTCACCCTTACCCTTCAGGCAACCTCTGTCTGTTTAATTGCAATGACACACTAGTGCTCCACTTCCCTGACAGCATTTGGTTATATCAGCCAATTTTGGTCAGTCTGAGTGAGGGTGTGCAGTGTTACCATACTGTAGTTTTAATTTGTGCTTTCTTGAAGACTGATGATTTTGAGTGAGTTTTCATATGTTTACTTCTTTGGTGAAGTTTGCCCTTTCTTCATGTACCATGTGCTCTATCCCAGTGGTTCTCAGCTTTGGCTGCACTGTAAAACATCTTTAGACTTTTGGTCTGGGCTCCACCTTCTGAAACTCTGATTTAATTGTTATGGCTTATGACCCCTGTCATTGGTGTTTATGAAAGATACACCCTCAGCGATGTCATGTGCGCTCAGTTTTGAAAACTCTACTGTTGTACTTCAGGGTTCTCGAACTTCAGGAGGCACCACAATCACCTAGAATGTGTGTTAAAACATAGAGGACTGGGGTCCACCCCAGAGTTTCGGATGCAGTGAGTCTGGGTTAGAGCCTGAGAATCTGCATTTCTACAAATATTCCACATGATATGATGCTGCTGGTTCTGGGGCCATCCTCTGAGTTCCACTGCTTTAGCCAAACTAAACTGACAACTTCCCCAATTCTTTCACATCTTTCTTCCTTGTATATACTCTCTTCTCTCTGTGTGGAATACCATCTAATTCTTTTTCTTACTTTGCATACATTTTTTCATTCTTCAAGAACCAACTAGAATGTTACACAGACTTTGTGAAGTCTGCTGTATCATCTTACTTCCCATACCCGATTGCATGACTTACGTGACATTTTTACCTATCATACTGTTTTGTTTATTTGTTCTGGTTGTAACATCTTCTCTTCTACCCAGAGAGAGGTCTGTGAAACCAGAAACCAGTAGGTCTTATTTTTTGAATCTTAAGCAACCAACAATATCTGGCATATTACTGAGTTTCCACTATTTAATTAAAATTTCTTTTGGTGGTTGTTTTAATGAATAAGTGTCTAGGTGACTAAAGAAAATGTGATATGTAAAGCTTCTTACATACTCAGTTTTCGTAAACCACAAGTTACCATCTGTTACTAAATTCATGGCTAGATCACATGAGCCAGAGAACAAATCTATAGCAAAAACTGCAACAAAAGCCCTATATCATCACAGGATACTGTTAGTGTTATCTTTATTTAAAAAGCCATAAGAATAGAATTTAAGAATAAATTGTTTTGAGTGTGCTGAGAACTATAAAATCAAATAAAAATGTAACAAGCTGAAATCAAATCGTAATTCTTCTCAGAATATTACAGTTGTTTCCTGAAGTCTTTCTTATCAAATAAGAAGTGCTTTTTAACAAATTTGAATACTCTAGCATTTTTAAAAATACAAAGTTTCATATGAAGATTATGTTGCTAGAAATGTAATGTTTTATTGAAAGCTTCACTGGCAAAATGAGATGATCATAACAATAGCAATAATGATAACAAGAGCTGCAATTTACTTGTTTACTTTGTGCCAGTGACTTTAAGTGCAGTCCATGCATTAAATTTTTTAATCGTTACAAAAGCCCCATGACGTGGGTATTATTATTCTGTTTTCATATCAAGGCTGAAAGAAGTTAAATAGTTTGTTCAAGGCCAATATTCAATTCCATTTCTTTGTAGGAGTGCCAGATAAAATACAGGAAACCCAGCTGAATTTGAATTTCAAATTTATTAAATAAAAACACTTTTTGGTACATTTCATGAAATATTTGGGACATGATTATATTAGAAAATCACTTACTATTTATCTGAAATGCAACTTTAACTGAGTGTCCTGTATTTTATTTGCTAAATCTGGAGACCCTATTTCTATCTGACTCCAAAAATTTTGCATCAGACCACTCGGTTGTATTGCATTCCAATTTTCTCTTATGTACAGGTAAGTATAGGTTTACTTATATGAAATTTCAAACTTTTAGCAAACTTCAAACATTTAGCAAAGCATCAAGGCCTTTTGTAATTTGCCCTCTGTTCTCCTGGTCCCCACATTCGGGGTGCAGCAAATGCCAAGGCCTTGAAACAGGAGCTGAGCAGTGTCTGCCTGGAAGCTACAGAGCTGATGTGGGGTGAACAGGAGAGAACTAGGAGCCAGATCAGAGAGAGCAGGGACCAGATCATGTAAGACTTTGTAGATCATTGTAAGGACTTAAGTATCTATTCCAAGCAAGGTAGGCAGTTATTGGAGAGTTTTAAGCATAATGACATAGCCTGGCTAAAGCTTTAACACAACCAAATTGGCAGCTCTTTGGAGAACAATGTGCAGAAGAATAAGGCCAGAGGCAGGGAGTTATTGCAAAATATTCAGTCAGTAGCTCGTAAAGCTGCTTTGCTCTGTAGTAGAACTCATGGTCCAGGCTTTAAGCTGTGTTACTTGGGGTCTTGGTGACAACTTCCAGCTTAGAGCTGGGGACAGGACATTATCCTTGCAACTTTAATGTGGAACCTGATGTGGCTTCTCTGGCACAATGAAACCTGAAGGGATCTTGCACCAACTGCACCTAGTGGGTCCTGCACCTCTCAGTGTGAGAGAGGCATACTGGTTCTCACAAAAGGCAGCAGCAAAGGCTGTGGCAAGGCTGCATCCCCAAAGGGGAGGGCAGGTAGTGGGCAGGCAGAAGAAGCACATCATCAGATATGCTCCTGAGCACAGGTGAGATACTTTCTGCGACCCCCCCCAGAAGCAGCGGGGAGAGATTGTGAGGGAGTGGCAAGGTATTGCAGCTATGCAGATGCTGAGGTAAGGCCAGTAGACTTTTATTATTAATATAACTGTGACTTAATTTATCCCATGTCTGGAAATACATGGAAACATCTGGGTCACCAAAATTAAATACACGAAGTTAAGTGGGACAAAAAAAACAGAAAATACAGGCCTGGCACAGTGGCTCATGCCTGTAACCCCAGCACTTTGGGAGGCCGAGGTGGGCGGATCACCTGAGGTCAGGAGTTCGAGACCACCCTGGCCAACGTGGTGAAACCCTGTCTCTACTAAAAATACAAAAATTAGCCAGGCATGGTGGTGGGTGCCTGTAATCCCAGCTACTCGGGAGGCTGAGGCAGGAGAATCAATTGAACTTAGGAGGTAGAGGTTGTGGTGAGCTGAGATCGCGCCATTGCACTCCAGCTTAGGTGATAGAGAAACTGTCTCAAAACAAAGAAACAAGCAAACACACAAACCAGAAAATATACAAAAGGATAAAAATGCCCTACAATAAAAACAGAAAGACTTGGCAAAGTTTTTCTGACTTTGGGAAAAAATATATAAGAGGATACACGTGCTCTACAACACAAAAAAAACTTAGCAAAGTCTTTCTGACTTTCTAAGTCTTTTTTTATTTTTTGGTCATAGTGCAGTAGGTCACCTAGACTAGGTCAATTGCAGGATACAAGCACCATGATTGTTTATCTTATCCCTAACTCCATCCAAATAATGTTTTGATTTCTTTATGCCTTAAATATCTGTTCTCAGTAGGACAGGGAGGATAGCTTATGATGGATTGATAGAGTTCAAGATGAAGGTCTTTGAATGCTGTGCTAAAATACAAAAATCAAACAAAATTCAAAATCAAACAGATTAAGTAAGTAAAGAGTAGCACAAAATGCTTACTCTGTGCCAAGTATGTGCCTTTTAGACATTACTTCATTTACTCCTCATGGCAATTGTGAGCCAGACACATATTATTGCCAACCCTCTTTTATAGTGGAAAAACTAAAGTCAGTGAAGGCACAGGTAAGTGGCTTGCTCAAAGTCATGGGACTTTGAACATGCTTCTGTCAGACTGCAGGCAGAGCTCTTGTTTCTAACAGTTAAGCCATCCAACCTCCGGGAAAGATTTTGCCTTAATGGCAGAGTTCTTTAACTAAAATATAAATGATTAAATCAAGTGAGATGCCAAGAGTAGCAAGTCTGAAATAAGAGGGGACACTTATTACAAAGGGATCAGAGCTCTTGAAGAGGTGGGATTCCAGGTGGAAAGCTGGAAGCAGAGATATCTGCCTATTACACACTTTCCCTCACATCAAAGGCTGAGTCATACCCCATTTCTGTTGAGAATAGCTGGTCAGTGGGCATGCATGACCCATGCAGGTCGCCTAGGCCAGGTCAATTGCAGGACACATTCACTATGGCTGTTCATCCTATCCCTAACTCCATTCAAATAATGGTGCTGCTTTCTTTATGCCCTATCTATTCTCAGTAGGACAGGGAAGATAGCATATGATGGATTGACAGAGTTCAAGATAAAGGTCTTTGAATACTGTGTTAAAATACATGCCCAAATCCAACAGATTAAGTAGTACTTTCTTCTTGTAATTTATAATTCTAACTAATTCAGTTGGTACTACCTTTGTGGAACATGTCTCACAAATTCTTTTTTGTCCTCTAGCCAGCATTCATTCAAAATGATAAGAAAAAGAAAGAGAAGCACAGTTGATAAGGGGGATCATCCAGGTGAAGGACTTCATTAGGAAAGAAACAAAAAGTCTCAAAAAGGAGGAGACATTTTCAGTCTTTCTCATAAAGAAAGACCAAGAATATTGATCAGAATGCTTTATGAATTCCAGTTTTTCAATGGTGTACCACAATGTTTGCTTTGAGTTGTCTTCAACTGTAGGATTGGATTTGAGGTCCAGACCTTCCCCAGTGTGCATAGAAATTCAATGCCTGGTAAGCCCAGGTGACTTACTGCTTAGTTGAGTGTTTTGTTAAATCCTGAAAGATGTATTACAACATAGTACTCAGCTTGCACGTCTAAGTATTACACAATTCAGCTAGGTAAATCTACTGTGGATTCTTGCTAGATTTACCTGATTTGATTGCGTGTAGTCAGTAAAAGGAAAAGTGATTATAAGAAGAATTCAAAAGAACTCAAATTCTCCTTAATCCATTTAAATGTTTTGCTTGTCTAGTTTCCTCTGGGAATTGGTTTAGCTCTGTAGTTTCAAACCTTGGCTTGATTCCAGGGCTGCTTCTTGAGATAATCTACACTGGCATTTTCAGCAAGCACCCTAGGTGTTGAGTGTAAGTTGACCAAAAACTCTCCTTTGGAAAACACTGGATTAGCCTAAGGCTGCATAACACATCTGACAGCTTTATAATGTCCTAGAGTGTTCACAGAAGCCTTTTCTCATACACCTCAGGAGAACTCATTTGCTTTTCTGAATTAGCACTGTGTTAAGCATTAGCCTTCCTATAGTATTTCCATTATGGCAAAGGCCACTTTAATTTTGGATGATAATATTTTTTATAAAAAGGAATACAGATTTGGTGGATACAAATAAAGAGAATAAAAGAGTTTGAAATGTTGTATTTGTGAAGTTTCCAATAGTTTTGTTTTTTAAAATTCACCTTTATGTATCGTGTGACTTACCTAATGCATTTTGGATTTTAAATATATTTTCCATTAAATGATCTGGGGACAATGAAGGATGACTTGAATATTGTTTATTCAACTTTAGCACATGTCGTTTCTTTAATTTGTCATCCTTCAAGGTAAAGTTCCAACCCCATTTCTGCCAGGAGTCTTTATTGACCGTAGTGGCTATGTCTGGTTCTCCACCTGTAAATTATGTTTTTCATATGGTTCTTACCATGACATGCTGTGTTGTATTTTTTGTCTGTGGCCTTTATCCTCAGTCAGTTCATATCTTTCTTATTTTCCTCTTTATCCTCAGTGGTCAGTCAATAAATACTTGCTAGTGGATTTATTCAGAAACACGACTATAGTAGTGGTTTCATAGTGTACGTATAGTGCATCAATACAAAGAGTTTAACTGTAGATAAATCCAAATTTTGATTTCTATGCACTACCTAAATATATAGGTATAGATTATTATAGAATCACAGATTTTTAGTCTTGGCTGACTTCTTATAAATTATAAAGTCCAAGCTTGTTTTTTTTGTTTTTTTTTTTTTCTGTTTTTTCTGTTTTTGTGCATTGTACATGAGGAAATCAGTCATCTCTCTCGTTTTTTTTTTTTTTTTTTTTTTTTTAAAAGACAGAGTTTTTGCTCTGTGTGCAGGCTGGAGTGCAATGGCACAATCTCAACTCACTGCAACCCCCATCTCTTGGGTCCAAGCGATTCTCCTGCCTCAGCCTTCTGAGTGGCTGGGATTACAGGTACCTGCCACCATGCCCGGCTAATTTTTGTATTTTTAGTAGAGATGAGGTTTCACCATGTTGGCCAGGCTGGTTTTGAACTCTTGATCTCAGGTGATCCATCCACCTCAGCCTCCGAAAGTGCTAAGATTACAGGCATGAGCCACCACACCCAGCCAGGAAATCAGTCCTTTCTCTACAAGCCACTAAGCTACTTGAGACAAGGAGTCATACTCTTAAACATTTCCTTTCATACATAAAGCAATGACTTTAGTTATTCCTGCATTTTTGGTAGCACCTGGTGCATGCAAGATAGATTCCCAAATGTTAGTTGAAAGAATTGCTTCATGGAAATCAATTTCACTAAGTGTATATTTAGAACTAAACATTATGTGGATAGTCTGTGCTCTTATCTTTGGCTTCTCACCATCTCACAAGAGGTCCGACCACCTACAGCTACCTTACTAGCTCATTTTGTTGAATCTCCTTCACTTTAGATCCAATTCTTATTTCCTGTTCATTCTTTTGCAGTGGCATTCTGAGCAGCCTGAGCAGCCAAATGGGCATGTGGATACCAGCTCTTCTTTGTGAGAAAATCTCTACTTATATTGTATCTTTGCTGTTCAAATCTATGATGCCCTTTATTATCTAAAAAAAGATTTGTGTTTTTATTTCGCTTTTTGGGAGCCAAGGATGGTTTGGTTCAGTAGCCTGGAAAGGAGAAAACAGTGAACACCAGACTAAGGAATTTTCTCTTGGCCAATCACTAGGAGAAACTCCTTAGTTTCAATCTGGATTGCAAGGACTGAGTGTTAAACCCTTCCTCATTTATTATTTTCCAAGTCTTAGAAACAAAATGATATACTAGAGACAGGATTTATCTCTAGTTCCCTAAGCCTCCAGTGATAATAACAGGGTTGAGGGAGGAAACCTGAGTACCTCCAGGCAGGTGCTCAGTTCCAATCAGCTACTTTCTGTATATTTAGAGCATAGTCCAGATACCGTGGTTTGGATTTATTGCCATGACTGTATGGTCAAGCCTTGCTCTTTCAGACATATTGCTCCTAGGAAACATGTGCATCCAGAGTAAAAATCAATGGTTTTTGAAAATTTCTGATTTTCCCTTACTATTTTGTAAAAAAGTCAAGAGAGACTCGGAGAAGTTATTTGGTTAGGTAGTTCAATTGGGACTGATAATGACAAATCTGGGACTGAAATTGGCTATGCCCTCTCTTTCATGTCAGCCTTTCGATAACTGTCTTACTCTTTCACTTTCTCATCCAATATTTGGAGTGACTTCATGTCCATCTAGATGACTCATCTTGCATCTGAGCCCCTTATTCCTTAAATTCTTCATCTGCTGTGACTTTGGCACTGATCCCACTTCTATCACTCCCTCCCATGGAGCATCTCATCATCTCTAACTGTCCACCTCTGAAATATCTTGGTCCCTAAGTACAGACTTTGTTTTTCTTTTATTCATTTAGTTCCTCCTTCTCTGGTCCTTAATGGTATATATAGGGGCTTTTTGTTCCTTTTGTGCCTTTATTTTCTCATTTTTAACCCCCTGCCCTAACCGTGTTCCCTTCCTTCCCCATTGGTTAGATTCCATGATCCATCTAGTCAGCCACTCTTTTTAAACTAATATCCTCAACTCCTTTTATTTATTGTTGCTTTTTTGCACATATCTGACAAAAATGCAACTCTGAACATGTTTGCTTTCTTCACGCTTCCATAAGGGCTGATAAAAGCCAATGGAGAAAGGCAGATTGATGACTTCATAACAGTAGTTCTCAAAGTGTGACCCCAGACCAGCAGCATCAGTATAATTTAGGAACGTGTTACAAATACAAATTCCTAGGGCCCCCTTCAGCATACTAAATCAGAATCTCTCAGAATGGGACACAAGAATCTGTGTTTTTACAAAGTTCTCTAAGTAGTTCTGATACACTTTAAAGTTTGCAAAATACTATATTAATTCTTGATCTTTAACCTTAACTGACTACTAACACTGCCAATCTTTATATGTTTTCTCAATTAGTAATCTTTAGTGTTTTCCATAGGAGCCTTTTCATATCTTTTTCATTCTCCTCAAATCCCTGATAGTGCCCATCTCTCCTCATTCCCCAGAGGTTATCACTCTCTGACTTATCTTAGTTTGTGCTTGAACTCCCTCAAACTCCTGCCACAACATCCTCAGACTAACCATAGTCACTTGCAGTGGAGGAGTCTTCAGTTATATATACTTGTGTTCTGGATTCCTTTCCTTTCAGCATTGGGGAACTTTTATCTTTCTCTTCACCAAGTTCTCTCTCTGTACTGGCATCCTTCACCTAATCTCATCACAACTTACATTCACACTCTTTGGGATTTTGATTCTATGTGTGATGAAAAACATTGTAGGGTTTTAAGCAAGGAAATGGCATTATCTGACAGATAGTTTATAAAGATTTTTACCCTTCTTCTGTGGAGACTGGGTTGCATGAGGCAAGAGTTGAAGCAAGAAAACCAGTTTAGATATTATGGAAAATCTGAAGAGCAGGGATGGTGGCTTGGGTCATGGTACTTGTCGTGGAGTTGTAACTAACTTTGGGGGCGTGAGTTGGAAGTAGAATTAAAGATAAAGGTGGTGGTCAAGGATGATCTTAATCTTTGGTTTTAATAACTATGTTAATGGTGATGCTGTTTACCAGAATGAGGAAGCCTGGGAAAGAATAAAATGACTGGAAAAAAATCAAGACTGTTTCTGGCCTTGTTAAGTTTCAATTGTTTATTGGAGATCTGTGGGGTGATAGGCAGCTAAACATTTGACTCTAGAGTCCCATGAAGAGATCAGGGATAGAATGTGAATTTAGGAATCTTGGCCTATAAGTAATATTTAACACTCTAGTATTTGATGAAGACACTTTGGGACAGGGTGTAGAAAGAGAAGATTGCCTATGACAAAGCCCTGAGCTACCCTAATATTTAAAGTGGGAGCATGGAGGGACAATTTCTAGTACAGGAAACTGAGAATGAGCAACTGGTAAATTAGGAGAATTTCTCAGAAGATGGAAGTAGTCAGCTTATGCAAAATTCTGCTGAGAAGTAAATTAAAATAAGAACAGAGAAGTAACCATTGTAAATGGCAACATGGAGGCCTCCAGAGAGCTCAAGGAGTATAGTCACAGTGGAATCCTGACAGCAGAGGTCTGATTAGAATGAGTTGAGGAAATCATGTTGTTGAATTAGTCCTGCCGAATCATGTAGTCCTGCCTAAGGAGAAGCTGGGACATTTGTTTGTTCTTTACTCTAATCCTTAATCAACAGATTCCTGAAATCAATATCAGTCTCAGAACAGGTGCTTAAGTTCTGCAAACTGATACAGACTTTCATAGAAATAGGAGTGGTTGTTAAAAGCTCATATTTGAAAAGTTTAAATGAAGGTGCTGGCTGAGCACGGTGGCTCACACATGTAATCCCAGCACTTTGGGAGGCCGAGATTGGTGGATCACTTGAGGTCAGGAGTTCGAGACCAGCCTGGCCAACATGGGGAAAACTCATCTCTTTTAAAATTACAAAAATTAGCTGGATGTGGTGGCAGGTGCCTGTAATCCCAGCTACTCGGGAGGTTGAGGCAGGAGAATCGCTTGAACCAGGGGGGCGGAGGTTGCAGTGAGCCAAGATCATGCTACTGCACTCTATCCTGGGTGACAGACTGAGACTCTGTCTCAAAAATAATTAGTTAATTAAATAAATAAACAAAAAATCATAAAGGTGCCATGAATTTTAACAGAGCTGGCATGTTAAAAGTTAATATAGAATCTATACAATTCAGCTGTCTTTGAAACTTGATAAAACAACCACCCAGACAAAATGAGTTAAGTTAACAAAAGGTACAGTATTAAAACAAACTGGAATTGGATTTTTACCTGGGATAAGTCAAGTTTAATATGATCAGTCCATAGATATTTGGAAATTGGCAATATATACACACAAACTTGCCCGCATATCATTTTTATTAGTTCAGTCCTTTGAGATAGTATATTTAATTTCATGCTTGATAAAATATGAGAAATAACATCCTCATCAGCATACATTTACCAAGTCCGTGATGTGGTTATGCAGGAAAGGACATCTGGAAATGAGCAGTATAACGATTACAATATTAGGAAAATACAACTTGTAAAGAAGAAGGTCTTAGCCAAATTCCCAACTCATAATAACTGATTATCAGGCAGTACAGGAATTAAAAATGGTGAACGCGCCATCTACCAAAGTGTCATCTTAGGGAGCACACTGTAGACAAGACTGTTGGCCACAAAAATAGTATAAATAGTTATCATCAGTTAGTAACCCAGGTATCTTCCAGTATATTGTAGTTTGTTACCAGGATATTATATCCACATATAGTTCACTTGTAATCGTATAAATGCAAGGTTCCTTTTGCAATGGAGCATTTTGGAGAGAATCTTTCACTTCGGACTTTAAATATACCTAATCACTTATATAATATTTATTTTCCTCCTTCATTTAGACCTTCCTATTTTAAGTTAGCAATAAAGTATTGAGCACTTATTACGTGCAAAGCACTATACTTGTGTTCCCTTAAATATATGCATATAAGAGAAGTAAGCCCCAAATGATTTAATCCTTATTTTAGAATGAATGAGTTGCTAACATGCTAGTGTTGTTACCCAAAGGGTGTGAATACCAAATGTTTCGTTCCTACCAGCTCATGACCCCCATCTTCATCGAAGTCCTCCTCTATCCCATCTGTCATCTCTTCTCCATCAGCATCTGGCCCTCCTTCAGCAGGCTCCTCTGTAGAGTGATCTGCAATCTCTGACACACATTCCTCTTGGATCAGCACTAGACTCTCTTCCAATTGCTTCTTCTGAGCTTCTAGGGGGGAAAAAGCAAATGACTACTACCTTGGGTTGCTCATGAGCCATTTGGATAAACCATGAAAAAACAGTCCATGAAAGGGTAAACTCTATATGCTATTAAAGGTGTACAGAAGGTTAGGTAACATTATGCTTTAAGTGATTTTTTTCAATTATGTACAGTTTTCTATGTGCACTTACATGTAAGCATATTTAACAGAATTAGCAAAAATTAGGGAATCCAGATGGCAGTAGTACATAAATTAGGAAGATTTACATAAACAGATTGATTTTTCTGGCTACTTTATTTTATATATAGTGCTTTCTAAAAAGGATGGTCTTTCTGAGAGGAAAATAGAGCAAAAACAAATGGCAAAAATCAGACTCATCATAGAAATTGTTCACTTAAGGAAGCAGGATGGAGAGAATTCATTGACAAGTTCAAACCTAAGTGAAAAAGACAAAGAAAAACTCACTGAGGAGAAAAGTACAAAAGCAAATATGTTGTTTTTTTTCAAAAAACATGTCTATGTGAACAATACCCTGAAAATTTAAAGTCTAAATTCTGTTGACAGATGTGGTTAACTTCAATGGTTAAGAACATAAATTCTGGGGTCAGACAACCTGGGTTCAAAGTTGAGCTTCATCACCTAATAGCTTTGTGATGCTGTTCAAAGTCAAAATGATTAACCCTCCATGTGTCTTAGTTTTCTCATCCATGCAATAAGGACAACAATTTCCTACACTTTCAGGGTTTGGTGTAGTGAACCAAAGTGTTAGTATAGTGACTTGCAAATAATAAGTGCTCAACAAACGAAGCTACACTCTACATTAGTAGAATTTCTTCTAGTTGTCAGGATCTGTGCATTCCATTCACAGAAACCTGCACAAATGGAAAGTGTGCTGACAGTATCATAATTATTTCCTCTAGTGGGTGGTATTCATTTCCTATGATAATATAAAGAAATGTTGGGCATCTAATAAATTAGATCGTCGTATGTTCCTCCTTCTCTACCTTATTCCCATGTGTTCATGACTATTCCAAAGTTGGTTGTTTTCACTAATTTTGCTGGGTTTTAAAAAATCAGATTATTAATCTATCCTTTGATCTGAGTTTTTAAATAGCCTAAATTTTGATAATTCATTACAATAAAGGTAGTTTATAGAGCTAAATAACTTTAGGGTATTCATTTCTGGTCTTTTTCATAATGTGAGATTAAAGGAAAACGAGCACTGATATAAACATTTTGTCTCAGCACGAAACTTTTCAAACAACTAATATGTAAATTAACAAACTGATAGAAATATAATGTACAAATAAGCAAATAAGCAGGTATTCTTTCCAAGAAATTGTTTACAATTAAAATAATTTTATAAATAAATATGTACCTGTACCTTCTTGCATTTTAATTCTCCAAATGATAAAGTTTATTGAAAATAAGACAGTAGTAGAGGGTTGTTTTGCCTTGCCTCTGTTGTCAAAGTTTAATTACTCTGAGCTCTAGTTGACAGGATTCTAGCTCTAGCTTTGTTACTTACCCACTGAATTATAGACACTGAGTTTGAGTCTAAGTTTTGGCCATTTGGTCAGGTCAGGTCATTTAAACAGATTAAGTCATTCTTTCTTCATCTATACCTACCTCTGGGTTTTACTGTGAGAATTAGCAGAGCTTGTATTTGGGAAATGTTCTGCAAATTATAAAGGACTACATAAATGTGTTCCGTGTTCTATTAGACACAAAAGGGAGATGGTATGCTCTTACTGTGAGTATGTTGAAGGAATAACAACAGTAAGCGTAGATCAAGAGGCCTGTTCAGATCAGAGAATAACACACATGGGGCTGAGCCTCTGTTTCAGAGGAGGAAAGGAGCTGGTGGATCAAACCAAAGCTGCAAATAATTACTATGGGTATCATAAATGACCAGAACATAGGCTCCCTTTCATTAAGAGAAAGACATTTACTTCATATAAATAGACACAAGCTATACACGTCTTGATGTTTTTAAAATCAACTTATTAGGTTCAAATTTCTCCATTTAACAACATTACTAGTGCAGTAAGGATGTGAACTCTGCTTTTAAAACTGTACTTTTTATCTTGATATGCATATACAGATGTACTGATGGAAGGAAGTATGGTATATAAATTCTTCCCATTTTTCCTAATGTCTATATAGCATTTAGCACAGAAAGTCCTGTGAAGACTATAAAGTGGTTATTGTAAAATATAACCAAGATTTTTTCTAAATACAGAAAATTATCCAATTTAAGAAGGTAGAAGTGAGTTAAAGAAAAAAAATCTGTTTAATCTAGAGAAGACTCAGTTGTCTGAATTAAAAGGAAGGTAAATAAGGCAAGAAAGACCAAAAACACTCTCAATTTTACTCTTACTGAATATTTCTAGGTTTTATTCTCATTTTCCTTCCAGATATCATTCATTGTGCTCTACAATTCTAGATCTGCAACCTAGGTCAACCCACATACACATCTATGAGTAGGCTCCACTGAGAAAACGATGTGATAGGTCGACTAGCTCGAGCACTGGACAGTTTTGAGTCCTCTACCAATAATCACATCTCTTGTTCTATTCTGTTGCCTCTCCTATCACTGATCCTTTGACTGCACGATGGAGGTGGCTACTCTGGTTTTGGCCCCCACTCTTCCTCCTAAAAAAGGTTTTTGTACATATCATCTAAACCCCTCACCTCTTGCCACTGTATGTCACCATTCCACTTGTTTGAAATGCCCTAGCTTTCAAGACCTGGTGCTGGTACCTCAAGAAAGAGGGAGAAATAGAAATTTGGGATTCTTATAATTCTATGCAGTGAAAAATGCTTTGAATCTTATAATTTTTTTAAAACCAAACGTTCTCAATGTTAGGTTATTGTGTTTATCAAACCAAACATTCTCAATGTTAGATTATTGTGTTTATCTTTTTGTTACAACACATAAATGGACTTTTGCTTAAGACTGACAAATATGAGGAATTCAACTGGCCTAGCATATCCATTTCTTCTCTCATGATTCCAGAAACATTTGGTTTTTGAGAACGCTTATGTTTTGATTTTGAAAGTAACATATACATGTGTGTGATATATATATAATATTTATATATAATATATATAATTTATTTATATCACACACACACACACACACACACATATATATATATAATTTTTTCTCTAGAAGATCTCTGGCCAAGGAAGCATAGCAGATTTTCAAAGGACCCCTGTAGGACCCGACTTTAAAGATGCATAGTCCTCATCTGGCTTCATATATCAATTTGTTTCAGCTTGTATCAGGAAAGCTGACTTTCCTGATCTTCCCAGCTGAATGTAATCTTTCCCTCTTTGATCAACCAAGGCCCTGATCAAATGCTGTCTTATAGTTAGTTCTATTTTCTTATCTTTTCATTAGTGTTTAAGCTTCCTGGAAATTTGAGCTATTGCCTCAGAAGATCGTTGTCACACTAAAAGGGGATGATATAGAGGTTCATCTTCTGTAAACTGAAAAGCACAATACAAGTCAGTTATCAAAACATTTTGTTGTGCTCTGTAGCCCTCACTAAATGCCTTGCACATGAAGAGGTAAGGTATCAGGAAGGATATAGAGTTTGAGATCCATACTTCTGCTAATTACTAGTCCTATTAATTGTGGTTTTCTTCTCTAAAAGGTAAGCATGAAAATAACATCTATTTCAGAGAATTGCTGTGTGCTCTAATGAAGAAAAAGATGTGAATGTGTTTTTTAGACTGCAAAGACCACACAAACGTGTTATAACAGGTTCAAAACAGTTCTTGAGTTGAATCTATATTTATTTCTTGATTGCTATAGACACATTTCCCATGTCAAAATTATTCACCCCTACTGATCATTAAGAATCAGGCACTACAAAGATTATTTTGAATTTTGGTTTCAAAATGGCCTTTTTAGTTCTATGTTTAGACAGGCATAGTCTAGTACTGATACAGTTTGGCTGTGTTCCCACCCAAATCTCATCTTGTATTGTAGCTCCCATAATTCCCACGTGTTGTGGGAGGGACCCTGTGGGAGATAATTGAATGATAGGGGTGGTTTCCTCCTAGTAAATAAGTCTCACAAGATCTGATGGTTTTATAAGGGGTTTCCCGTTTCTCCTGATTCTCACTCTCTTGCCTGCTGCCATGCAAGATGTGCCTTTCATTTTCTGCTGTGATTGTGAGGCCTCCCCAGACACATGGAACTGTGAGTTCATTAAACCTCGTTTTTAAGTTAGCCAGTCTTGGGTATGTCTTTATTAACAGCATGAGAATAAACTAATACAGTACATAGTACATAGACACAGTTACTCTATTTTTTGCATTAATATACAACATACATGTGATTCTGATGTATTTCAAAGGCAGGGGTATATTAATACAGTTCATTGCAAAAAATCTTATATATTATTCTCATCATCCAATCATTAACTTGAAAGCTAAATGCTTAGAAGTCATTATCTGAGTTGAGCAAAAAAAAAAAGCTTTAATTATAATGGTAATTGATTCATAGGAGTTTAACAAATACAATCAGCCTGTGCTTTAGTAATAGGTAGTGAACATAGCTTTTGTCATCTCAATGGGAAATATTATAATCACTAAACAATGATAGGTTCCATGAATAAAATCACACATGAAAGCACATCTTCTTTATTAAACTGTTGGTTCACAGTTTAATAGGCAGTTTTGATTCAGTAATTATGTTGCTGAAATAGAGATAAAGCAACTTGTTCTTTTTTTTATAAATAATTATCTAATTTTACTTTTCTTAGAGATGAGTAATGTTGTTTAGTTTATTCTTAACTTTATACAGTTCTCTTTATTTGCATAGTTATTTTTCTAGTCATCACTCTTTATTGTCAATGTGAGTGTGTGAGTGTGTATGTGTGTTTGCGTGTATGTGCATTTCTCTCTCTGCCACTAAAGCTTCTTTGGGGCAGAAACATTTTTGTTATTCATCTTTGTTTACCTGGTGGCTAACTCAGACCCTTAATCACAAATTAAGTGTTTGCTGAATGTATTAATGAATTGTGGAATCAACTAATGAAAATAAATGTCAAATGTGTCAAATTCTTTTTAGTTAAAGTGGCTGCTGAATTTTGCATACAGTGGTAACAAAAATATAAATCCAAGATTAAAACAAACAAACAAACAAACTGAAAAACCTCCTTGCCACATTCTACATAACAATCCCATACCACAAAGTCAAACTAAAATGTGAGGTGTGAAATTTTCTGAGAAGAAAATTGTTTGTGTTTATATTGACAAGTCTTCAAGAGAACAATGAAATGTGACGTCTTCCAGTGCTTATTGGAGGAGCGCTGCCTTCGAACACTAACATATTTTGGAGTCTGTTGGTTTCTTTAAGTCAGAGTGATGGATGACCATAGCATTTCTTTTGTGAACAGAGAAATGAGTATCAGATTTTTTTTTAAAGAGTTGATTAGAAGCCAAAAAGCCAGCAGCTTATGTCTAAAAGACACCTCTAAGACACCTACATTATGGATTACAACAAAAAGGTTTATAATGGCTACAAGTTAGTGAGTGCTTATGAAGTGCTCGCCATGTAAGATTCATTAACTTTAGTCCTTGAAATACACTGCAATGTAGGCTTATTTATCATTTTATGCATGGGGAAACTGAGGAACAAATAAGTGCTCATGGTCACACAGTAAGAAGTGCAAGAGCTGGAATTCCAACTTAAAATTCCTAATCTTATAACCTTGGCTGTTTTCTTATATATCTCTTAAAAAAGAAGGCCTAATCTGACATACCAAGGGAATGCTTCGAATCTCTTCAATAACCAATTTTAAGTTTAAGAATGAAGAAGTCTGTTTAGTTAGGGGCACATGTTGTAGTTAGCTAAACAATGACTATCAAAGGAAAAGAAGTATAAATTACAGGTAAATATTTCTGTTAAGGGAAAATGCCTAAGGCTTTAAAAAGCCATGAAAGGAAAGAATTTAATATTACATTCCAATCCTCATATTCAAATATTTTTTTCTGCACATCTCATCTCTACTTCAAAAAGCTATCTATGATTCAGAAAACAAGTTAGAATTGTTGAGATTTATGTTCAAAGCATTTTTATTAAATTGAGTTTGCTGCATAGCTATTATCATTAATATAACTATGAAAATTGGTTGAGTTGGCAATTAAGTTTTTTGACATGCTGCCTTAATTGCTAGATAATTGCTAGCTGAATTGTACTTAGCAGATGGTTGGAAAGAATGTTGATACAAAAACAGTCACATTATTCACTAGAGCCAAGCTAGTATCCTTGAATCATTGTTTTTGCATACTAGTATAAACTGTATTTTAAGAAAAATTTTATATTACAACACTTGAATATAGTATGAATTTAACTCAATGGTTCCAATAAATGCCATTTAGAAAAATGCAACTTATTATGGATGGTATTACTATCAACCACATAAATGAACATCAGGAAAATTACATAGACTGTTTTTAGATGAATATATTAGTTATGTAAGTACATTTTTGGAGGAAATGGCGTCAAAGTTGTTCACATGAAATACTCAAGATTGTTGAGATGACACAAATGCAACATAAATCATTTAAAAATTATTGATATAATTGTGTTTATTTAAATATAATAATGGTTTTAATGGAGATATTATTTTCTCCATTTAATAGGTTTTGTAAGGACTTTCCCAAATTTCATTCAGCTAGTAAGTTAAACTAGGTCTCTAGTGTGATGTGAACCTAGTTTTGTTTTATTCCTGTCTGGGACCTTAGATAATGTAAATCTGTTTTCCACAAGGAAGATGAATTGGAGAGGAAACAAATCAGAAGTGGAGGCCAACTAAAAGGTGATGTTTAGGAGGATGAAAATATCCTAACTGATTTGTGGTGATGGTTGTGTCACTTAGTAAAAGTACTAAGTCATTGAATTATACTCTTGAAATGAGTAAATTTTATTCTATGTAAAATATACCTCAATAAATTTGTTTAAAAAATAAGGTGAATGCAACAGAACATATGAGAGATGATGAGGGTTTGGGTATTGGTGTATCTTTAGGAAAATAGAAGGGGTGGGGTAAAAATATACCAAAGGTATAAGATTTGGCAACACTGCTATAGTAGGAATAGAGGATAATGTTGAGACTGGCAATTTTATAGGGTACAGAGGAGTATATCTAGGTAGGAAAATGAGGAGAAAGAATTCAATTTTGAAAGACTGTGATTCAGTTATTCCCAAGATGGCTTCAATATTCCCCTTGACTTGACAACTACAGGTAGGTTTCTTCCTGACCATAGGCCCTGGAGCATCCTTTCCTTAGAGTGTTTGCTTTAACAAACTTGCAATTGTAAATTCTTTCTCTGCCCATTTGAGAGGCAAATTTTCTGTAACCCAGGAATATTTTTCTTAAGATTCAGGAGCTATTTCTTTGACATGTTATCATTGAATAAGATAGGGCCATTGTCTTCCAGTCTCCTTGGGAGAGTAGCAGCCTAACTTTAATAAGGGCTAATTAGCAAACACAGATGGTGACCAAATCTCCTCCTCCAACATCCTCCAATACTTTTCCATTAGCTTGCTCCAGCATTCAAGAATCTGCTTGCCTTTAGCTGATTCTAGCATTAAAAATGTTATCCTGTCTTTTATTTTTGCAGAGTCTAGTTCAATTTTATCTCCTATTGCAATAGTCTTGAATAAAGCCTTCCTTGCTGCTTTTAATAAGTGTTCAGGGCAATCTTGCCTTTACAGTTAACTGATGGATAGCTACAGGAAGCACTCCAGTAAGCAGTTGAAAGGTTTGATCTAGTTGCTAAAGACAACTCAATGTCTTTCCTCTGCCTTATATTGAACTTCTTTAAAATATTTAATTTTTGTACTCAAATATTTCTACAAGCTTGCTGTGAAAAACAGCAGCGTTTTGTTCCTACCTGTTCACCATTTCCAGCTCCTTAAAGGCTTTCCACTCACTTGGCTGAATGTTTTAAATGCACGCACTCCTATTGGCTGAATCTTTTAAATACACGCACTCCTATCTCTAAATAATGTTTATATTGCTACTTCTCAATCAGTTTTATGCACTATCTGTTGACATTATCCCTAGGAAGCTGAGGATTCAGTTCTTGGTCCTACAATCCCCACTCACTTCCCATCTCTCTAGAGAATCACATTGTAAATTGGATTTCATAAATTTTCAGTTTTTACATAATTTTTACTATGAAAGTACTTCGTGCAGCTAAGCTGTTAGCACAGGATGAATAATTTTTCTTTCCTGCAGAGTATTTTATTTTCTCTAGAATTAAAAACTGCCTCACATTTTAAAACTTAGTTCTCTAGGTGCTTCTCTTTATGTACTTATGCAAACTTACTCCTCCTTCTTAACCAATCCTCTTTCCCACCCAGTAGCTATTTCATCAAGTTTGATGTCTTAAAAAGTCTATCCCAGAGCTTTTGAGCAGTTCTGACCTGGACTCATTTCTTTCCAGATCTCTTGCACAGCTCATCTCCTAGCATCTCTGTTACCTCTATCTTGAAAATTCCTTTTGTTTGTTGCTTTTAGAGTCCATGCTTTAGGAAGGCTGTTTTTCTTCTTTCTTGGTTTATCACCGTGCTTTGGTGAAGTACTCTTTTTAGTACTTCTCAGAGAAAGGGTATATCAAAATAGTTAATTGGAAGGCCATTAGGCTGAGATGGTTCCTGTGCCTTGGGTTCCCACATAGGTAAACTGAAACCCAACTCAGATTGAATAGAGATGAAATATGAAAACTGAAACTTAAGCTTATTCAGATATTCATCCTTTAGTTCTCATATCCTTCCCCTATTTTCCATTTCTGTTTTTTTTTCCATATTTTCTGGGAGAGTTTCTCCAATTTTGTCTTCCAATCATTGTATTATTTATTTGTGCTATCATATGTTAATTTCTAAAAGCTCTTTTATCAGCCCTTTGAATACTCAGTTTTATAATTTTATGTTTTTATTATAGTATCTTCTCATGTCTCTGAGGGTATTAGTCAGTGTTTTTTTTTTTTCCCCTTCTTTTTGAAGTTTTATTCTTCCTGTATATGCTTGTTTCCTCTGATTTTTTTGGCATTTGCTTATTATGTTAAATGTGTTCTTTCATCTGGTGATTCTTATTTGTTCACGTTAACAGTATTAAAATATTGATTGACAACTTTGTAAGTATAGAGAGATACTGTCTCTGTAGGTGGACTGGCTGAGTGCTTCCTTAGCTGATCCTATATCAGCATCTTTAAGTCTTTCCTCTTTGGCTACTCATGCTCCCAACTGAAGACTCTTCTAGTGTCCTGCCAGTGCTCTGGTAGCTGAGTCAGGGAGAAGGTGGCATTTCTACAGTAGTTACAGAAACTTTCCCCCCCTGCCCTTTTTTTGAGGTGGAGTCTCCCTCTGTGGCCCAGGCTGGAGTGCAGTGGCGGGGTCTCGGCTCACTGAAAGCTCCGCCTCCCGGGTTCACGCCATTCTCCTGCCTCAGCCTCCTGAGTAGCTGGGACTACAGACGCCTGCCACCACGCCGGCTAATTTTTAATATTTTTAGTAGAGACGGGATTTCACCTGTGTAGCCAGGAATGGTCTCTATCTCCTGACCTCGTGATCCACCCACCTTGGCCTCCCAAAGTGCTGGGATTACAGGCGTGAGCCACCGCGCCTGGACCCCCAACTGCTTTTAAGTGCTCTCAAGTTTCCTTGTCATCTACCAGCCCTGAGACCCACTGTTTTACCTTCTCTAGAGGAAACTTCTCCAGCCTTCTTTCAAAGTGCAGCAGAGATAGTTGGGACATAAGAATCTGTTTCCTAAACAGACTTTCAACTGTTTATGTCCTCTTTTCCCGAGGAATATGATGCCTTGAATTCTGAACTTTTTGGGAGTTTGTGATCAAAATTGGACTTGGATTTCTAGGATGTGCTAAATTAGGTATACCTCCTGTCCAGCTGCCAAACCCTATCCTTATTTTTAATGCAGTTTCAAGGGAGAACACTGCTCAATTCTTGTGTTTAATTCATCATCTGTAACCAGAAGCATCACCACATCTGAAGTATCAATGAAAGCAGTAAGGTATTCAGAACAGAAATAGTAGTCATGTTACAGGCTACAGCAGTCAGATTACATCTGGAGCAACACTTTCCATTCTGAGCAATGTAATGTTGACAGACTACATAATGACTGGAGAAGAGAGATGGCAATAGTTTAAGGTACAAAACCAAGTTAAATGAGAAGCAACTGCAGGAACTGTTGATATTTCTCTAGACCAAAAAGGCCTCTAAGATGCTGTGATCAAAATTTGAATGTAGTTAAGATGAATACCCACAGGCCAATGATATCAACTCTCTGTTCAAAGGTTTTGGAGGGGTGAGAATACTTATAGCTCCCTTAAAAAATATATATGTGTATATCATATATATATATTTTAATTTATTTTTTAATTTATTTTTTAAATATTTTGAGATGGAGTCTCACTGTTGCCCAGGTTGAAGTACAGTGGCATTATCTCAGCTCACTGCAACTTTCACCTCCCGGGTTCAAGCAATTCTCCTGCCTCAGACTCCCTAGTAGCTGGGATTACAGATGTGCCGCCACATCTGGCTAATGTTCGTATTTTTAGTAGAGACGGGGTTTCACCATGTTGGTCAGGCTGGTCTCGAACTCCTGACCTCAAGTGATCCACCCATCTCAGCCTCCCAAAGTGCTAGGATTACATGCGTGAGCCACTCTCTTTAAATACTTAATTGACTGTTGTATCACAAGGAATTAGACATTAAGTTTCTTTACAGAGAACATAAAAGTGATAACTGAACCAAGTGAAAGCAAAATACATTTTGGCTCAGTGTAAGGAAGACCTACAATAGGAGTCTCAGACATAAATGTGAACAGGGACCAATAATATAAATATGTGAACTGGCTGGATAAAGATATTAGCAAACTGAAAAGTGCATGCCATGTATAGAGTGATAGAGTGAGTAGCAGTATTGAAAAGTTCAATAGTTTTAAAACTCAAATTTTGAAATTTATTTACAATATTCCAATTTTTTGACATTAATTTATTTTTGAAAACTTCATCTCTTATACCGAACATATGGGTAGGATGAATTTATCTTGTGGGACTCCTATTTGTAACCTCTCTAAGGCTTAGGTCTAACATCCCAATGTTATCATTGGAACTGTCCCAGTCAGATTTGGCTGCTTATGTATCAGGCATAACAGGGAGAATAAAATTGAACTAAATAATGTCTAATTGCCTTTTGACTTCAGAAAGTCTGCACTTGAAATGTAATTTTTTTTTAAATAAAAATGTAGTTACCCATGGAGTAACTGTGCCCATTGCATGATACCCAGTCTTTACTTTTCCTTCTTGTGCCTTTCACTGTTTTTGGTCACTTAACATCTTTGTGTAAAGCATGTAATTTGTGCTATGCATATGTGGCAACTTATATGTAGCTCTTTTAAAAGAATTATCTAAGAATGAGGCAAAATTGCTGGCCAAACTGATTTTAAGTGTTAATTCTGGTTTTCTATATTCTACATAGTCACTATATCCCCAAAGAAGTTGTGTGATGTAATGGAAAAAATAATATATGCATGGTGGATGCACACTAATCGTAATTTTAGAAGCTGGAATATACATTTGAGGCCATAACCCATTCCTCTAGTTTACATTTGAAAGTCTTGAGACCTGAGAGAGTTAAATGACTTGCTAAGTTGTGCCCAGTACATAATACATGGTGTTGGGCAGAGTTAGAGAAGAGAAGATATGATCTTGTTCTGAGGAACTTAATAATTTCAAATGACAGGACACCACACACACATCTATTTGAGCAATTTAAGGTATAGAAAATCCTAAATAATGTACTGAGAGCTTAGGAGTTTACTTTCAAAAAAAAAAAGATACTATGGAACTTGACCTCAGGCACAGCCCATGTTGTGTGTCCTTCCCCACACTTTCCGATTCTCCATCTCCTTCCTGCCATTACTTCTCTGCTGGAAAATTTCACTATCAAATAACTAATAGTAAATTAGGAGTGAGAAATTTATGAAAGAGTAATAATGAAGAGTAAATGCTAGCTACCAAGTAATTAGCTTTCAACTAATTAAGCATTATAATGACTGTCCCCTTGAATAGGGAGGCAATGAGCATTTTAAAGTGAGTTTTAGTGCATTTCACTCAACTTTCCGTAAGGTAGTGTTAATTCCTTCCAGGCAACCCTGATTTCTCTTCATAAAGAAAATATGGTAAAATGTATAAAACATTTATCTTTTATCTCTATAAATACAGACACTATTCAGGAAACAATTACTAAAAGAATGGAGTTACAAATTAATTCATTTTCTTCATAAAAAGTTAAAGAGAAAGACATAAATATCAAAGGACGAAGTCTATTATTTTAAAAGCAACTGTCTCATGACTGGAAAAGGTTAAACATGTTCAAAAGTAAGTGACATCTCAGGAAAAAAAG
Source organism: Mandrillus leucophaeus (assembly GCF_000951045.1). NCBI lineage: Eukaryota > Metazoa > Chordata > Mammalia > Primates > Cercopithecidae > Mandrillus > Mandrillus leucophaeus. The sequence continues at coordinate 714,378 of NW_012105298.1, forward strand.
ATGCAAGCTTTGAATTTTAGTGTTACATTTCTCAATGATCTTCCAAAAAGATATGTGGAAGGTATTAGTCATTGCAGGAAACTGAAGGTATATTATGATGGAATAAGGATCACATTTTTCTCTTTGAGGTGATTTATATTTAAATGAGTTCTCCATAATCCTTTAAACTGAAGTGCAAATTGGTTATCAAAGTCCTTTGCTGTAAGGGTTGTTTTACATAATAATGAATTTTACAGAGTTCCTCAAAGGGAAATATTGATTTAGGCAACATCACAGAATATTTCAGTTACAGTAACACCTCAGTGCCATAGACAGCATGTAAAAACTTTCTAAAATCTAAAATTTTTTTATTAAAAAGTATAGGCAGTGTACCTTTTCTGAATAGAAAATACACTTGTAATAGAAATTTTTAATTAAGAAAGATTCCATTTAGTCTATCATTACTCATCTACCTTAACAAGTGTTAGTGTGAGTTGACCATGTGCTAGGTACATGGCTTGTGTTTTTTAAAAATGGGCTGTATGAAAGTACGAGGAAATGTCCATTTGCCTGTACATGGGTATGTTGCTTCTAATCCTTGATAACTCCAATGATTATATTTTTAACTCTGTGCTATATAATTTACATATGCTACTTTGTTCATTACTCACCATGTGAGGCAGCCATCAGTATCATTTTATAAATGAGAAAACTGTGTATGTGGTATGTAATGATTTGAACCAGAGTTTATTTCTGTCATCCATTATGCTACACTACCATCTCAAATCTGCTTATTTTCATTCTTGAGCCCTATATGGCTCACCACCAAGGGTAAGCTCCAACACTCACCTCAGTGATAAGAGTCAAAAAACTGACAGGCTCCTGTGTGTGGTAGCTCAGGGGCCCTAGGTCCCCATGAGTTCTTATCATTTAGGTGTTACCCAGATAGCCTTACTTCAGTGAAATCCTGGACCAAAGCCCTGGGGAGAACCTGAGATTGGGGCTGTAAATGGGAAAAGGCATTAAATTCAGTTACAAGCCACTGTCAGTTTTTGACAGGCTCCTGTGTGTTTGAGACAGAGGTCTATCACTAACTAGATATACAGATCTAGGAAAATCACTTTACTTTTCTGAGGCTTTGTTTTCTCATCTGCAAAATGAAGAGGCCAAATTTATCAAGGGCTTTCACACTTTATTTATTTGTTTTATAAGAAGTGGAACTCTTCCAGCAAATTAAGTCTTATATTGAATGCCAGTATCTAGAACAGATACAGGGAAATGACACTGGTCAGAGCAAGGGCTGGGTTTTGAAGAAACATAAGTCTAGCTACCTACTGGGTCTCTTCCTAATCCCCATCTTAACTCTAAGGAGGCTTCAGAGGCATCTAAAGCCTTGTAGAACACACTTTTCAAACTGTGGCCTACTTCTTAGTTTATACCAGTTCTCATATACTTGTGACTTAAAAAATATCTGTAGCCATATGAAAAGAGCATTAGAGTTGTACTAGAAAGGAGCTGGGTCAGGGCTGACAATTCAAAAGATAGAGGCTATTAAATTGTAAAACACGTAATCAAATAACTTGGCCTGTGGGTAGCCAGGCACATGCTCTTAGTCTTGAGGTTCCTGAACTTGGCTACTGAAGTGTTTCAGGGTGGCAGCAAAGGCAGGAGTGGGGCATTATAATAATTGTTGAAACCTATCAAATTTTGCTGCAGTTAATTTAATTATATGTGAATATTATGTTAGCCTGATAGCATTATTCTGTTAATTGATTTTCTGAAAGCTTACTTGATATTGAGACAAACTCAATTGTGACTCAACTAGTGCTGATTATTCCATCAAAACACTTTTCCTTGCCTTTTATTTTTAGTATGAATCTTAGAAAAATTGGTTCATGTTCTCTAAAAGAAAAAAATCATATTTTATTATTGCAACTCTTGGCTTAAAGATATTGTTGGCATATCTGTATTAACCGCTGTTAAACTCAACCAGTGTCTTTCTGACCCTGTACTGCCTCTGTGATTGACAATGTTTCACTGGTTCAATTCTGACCTGTCTGTGATCACAGATCCTTTTCACTTACCTGCCTCCGCCTTCTGCTGTTTCTCAATCTTCTCCAGGCGCCCTAGCAAGGAGTCAATTTTAGTTTTGATCTGGGTTAATTCTTTCTTGATGGTCTGTAACTCATCTGATTTCACTGGAAAGGAGAAAGAAGGAAGAAAACAGCAGAGCATCAAATGCACCATAACTCACCTAGGACCCAACTCACAGGCACCCCATATTTTCTCAAGTCTGTGTCCAATCACATAGGATGTTTTTCAATATTATCAACTTCTCATTACTTCTAGTGATCCTGGAATACCAGATGATTTTGCCAATTACAAATACGGGTTCTCAGTGACATGAGCATTTAATCCTAAATCTTTTGACTGAAGGTTATGGAAATGGATAATGGAATTTAGAAATATTTTATAAAATAACCAAATGATGCTAAATTAAATTTTAGCAAATAGAGTAAATCTTCAATGTGAGAGGGATTCAGATGAAGGAATAATGAAATCATAACGGATACAACTTTGAGGAACTACGTTGTAATATATATTTTAGCAGTCAATGATATTTTAATCCAGCTCCTTGGAAATTGATGGAAACCAGGATATACAATTTATCCTTTAAATAAAATGTCTTAGATGCGAGAAAACTCCAGCTCCCTCAAAGTTGCTATGAAGCTTCAGTTTTTTTTAAAAAAAAAAAAAAAAAAAAAAAAAAAAAAAAACAGGCAGTGAGTTGTGCATGCCTTCCTCTAAGCCCTGGGCTTGATGAAAAGGAAAATCACTGAAGTTCCCATTGATATTTTCAATAGTAGTGGTTCCCATTCTAGATTTTTAGAGTTTAGTATCATTTCAAAGAAAACAAGCGGGGACTAACATAAGACTGGCAACTTTTCATTTTGCCAAGTATGGATGTTAAAAACAACAATAAATAGCCTACTGTTGACTACAGTAATTATTTTATAAGGCAAAAAGGCTTAAGGAAAGAACAATCTCATATTTCAAAGACAATGCTTTAAATGAAATATGTTTATATTTGTAAAAAGTTTACTGCACTGTTCTTATTTTTCTGAAACCCATTTCAATTTTATCACCTTTTCATTACTTCTAGTGACCCTGGAACACTGTATTATTTTGCCAGTTACAAATAGGGATTCTCAGTGACGTGAGCATTTAATCCTAAATCTTTTGACTGAAGGGTATGCAAATGGATAATGGAATTTAGAAATATGTTGAATCCACAACAATCAGAAATGAAAGATTTTAAAACTATCACTATGGAACAGCTATACCTGCCTCCGAGCTTTTATTAGGTGGACTGGCAGTATTCACACCTCAGTCAAGAGCCAAGTTTCAAGATCTTGGACGCTTATTTGATTCCAGTCTATTTCTCTTCTGTCTCTTTTCCTTCTGGTTCCTAATAATCTCGGACTAGATATTCCCCAGAAATTTCTGAGGGAATTAGAGTGTTTAGTTTGATTCTTTAGTCTTCAGACTTTTTTGAAAAAATAAAAAAATGCAATCTATGTTGCTTAAAATAGAACTATTTGTCAATTAAGAAATGATATAGTATACATGATATATTATGGATCATAAACACTAAGTCTCAAGGGAAGAACAGATTTTTATATAAAAATGAGAAAACTTTTCCCATTGTAAAATCAGATTTTTTTTTTTTTAAAGCAGACTTTTATTTACAATGCAAAGTTGTTTGCAAAATAAAAACTGCAAGAAGCATGGGCCCTCTGGAGTATCCCTCTGATGAATGACTAAACTGAAAGTAGTAGAACAGTGTAAAATACAGAATCACTCCTCATGTCAATTACTTCAAAGACATCAAAGTACCATTGTGGAATTGCAGCTAAATTTCAGAAACATCATCTGTCACAATTGCAAATTGATTCTGCTTTGAAGAGTGGTACTCATTCCTTTGATGAAGGCATATGCAGTTTTACTTAAATGTATCAAATTTAATAGAAAATATTTTATCTTATAACATTAGATTTCAATGCAGGAGAAATAAGACTATGGCTGAAAACTAACAGAATATATTTCTTAGCAATTAGAGCTACTCCTTAGCCCAGGAATGGCAGCTGACTAATTTTAATTTATGTATTGCCTTAAAAAACATAAACCAATAAACCACTACTACTCTACTTTATTGAACCTACATTAGAAAACAATTGGAAATACAGACTCATCTGGCTGGAACTTAGAAGTCTCCAGGGAGCCAAGGTTTCGTTTAAGTCTAGACTCATGTCTAGCACTGAAAGAACACCTTTCAGATCTCAGCTGGATTATTATGGAATTTGGGTCTAATAAGTTAATGTTACTCAAGAAACAATGCTCAAATGTAACACAGAAATCTGGAGAGATTCTGTCAGTTCTTTCCTGGACCTACCAGGAAATGTTAAAGTGAGTCTCTAACCCTATGCAGGCTGCTCAGTTCCTCTCTTAGAATCGGGGAGGGGGGGCGGGCAGCAAATGCTCATCTAGGTCCTGCAAAGCAGGCTCTACATATAATCTTGGCTGCCTCTTGAGCAATTGTAGAAGTCGTTTCCTCATCACACTTCAATATCTCAGTGCTGTCCTTGGGAGAAGGCTTGCCCCTTACTTGGTCCAATTGGCCTTAGTCCACTTTCTACTTTTCTTTATGCAGAGTCACTATCTATATATGGGCTATGGTTTTGTGCTATTACATCTGGTTTCTGGATGGAATGCCTGGAATGAACCTCCTCTGTCTCTCATGTACTGCTCTTTCTAACTCTCTTCTGCTTTTGTTTTCTACTTTTTCCCCTCCTGTTAATAACTTCTCTACTGCACAGTGAATTATATTGTCCCTATTTTTGCTTACTATTATTCTCTAGTAGGTGAGTGTATATACATACATCAGAGATATTTTAGAAGACATTGGTAATACTATCTTCACAGGAAAAATATCTTTTGCTCTTTTTCTCTAGATAAATTTTACCACAGAAAATACTTGTCAAAAATTATACACAAATATGGTGAAACCCCATGTCTACTAAAAATACAAAAATTAGCTGGGCATGGTGGCATGCACCTGTAATCCCAGCTACTTGGGAGACTGAGGCAGAGAATTGCTTGAACCCAGGAGACGGAGGTTGCAGTGAGCCAAGATCGTGCCACTGCCCTCCAATCTGGGTGACAGAGTGAGATTCTGTCTCAAAATATATATATATATATATATATATATATACACACACACACACAAAAGCAAACATGCTGTCATAATAAAAATCTTTGGTTGTTTTGTTGAGGACAACTTATTTTTTTATGAGTGATTATAGGGCTTGAATTTAGAATTACCAAACAAAATCAGCAAAGTGATAAATTAAAAAAATTACAAAGTTCCTAGGACAAATTACTTTAGCTTATTTTTAGGCAAGAAGAACACTAGAGAAACAGAAGTCAGGTTGCCTCACTATTACTGTAGTATTTTTATTTTAAAAAAGAAGTCACATTAAGTCATTTCAGATCTGCGCTCTCTATACAGGTCATTGATTTGATGATAAATGTTATTACATTCTGATACAGTTGACAAAATGATTGTGCCTTCTGCTGTGACGTGAGATATAATCCAAAAAGAATATTAGGCACATGGGATGATACCATCTGTCTATATAAAAATGTGTGCATTTCTGACTTATGTGGTAAAAAATATTTCAATTTATTTTAATCATCTTTGGGTCAAGTCTATTCTGGGTAAATAAAGAAGCTTCAGCTAACTGTCTAGATCTGTGGTTCTTAATAGAGGGTGATTTTGCTCTGCGGGAGAGATTCTACTGTCTCTGGAGACATTTTGGCTTGTTATGACTTGGAGGGGTGGTGCTACTGGCTTCTAGTGAGGATTTAGTCTGCTCAACATCCTACAATGCACAAGATAGCCCACACCACACCACACCACAGAATTATCTGACCCCAAATCCTGATCATGTGAAACTATTGAAACCTTGCTCTAGATAATTATATAACCTCCCTTACCAATATCATGCTTCCTATCAACTATTTAGAAAACTGAAAAATGTTTGTAATCATGTGGACTTTGATAATAAATCACATTTTGTTATTATTTTTATTTTCCCCAGCCATTAATACATTATTTGAATGTCCAAAACAAAGAAATATATTTGCATATCACTTAATTTATAAATCAGTTTTAAATACAGTATTTCAACAATAAAGAATCTGAGAATCTGATGATGTACAGCATTTTCCCAAAGTCACGCGATATGCACAGGTAAGCGTTTAGGCTGAAACCTAGATTTTCTTACTTTCAATTCTACACTTTTTACTGTGTCACGCAGCTTCAGTTGATGTGAAAAATATGATCATCAGTTTCAGTTATTTCCTTCACTATGAATTAATGAACCACTGTGTTTAATTCAATAATATTCAGAAAAAGAAAAGGAAGGTTTCTGGAAATCTTTATCATGATCACTTCAATGCCTCTTCTCTGCTTCCATCTGTCCCCTTCTTTATATATACATAAATATCCCATAATAAGAAAATGAACAACTGGCCTGAAGTTATAGGACAGGTGATACCCTTGTAACATAATACGTAATACAATTTTTTAAAAGCTAATTTAATATGAAGAGGCTAATTTGCTAGTCTCAGAAATAGTTTTCAAAAGCCAAACTTTAAAGTATTTTGCTAAAATAAATTGCAGCATCTGGTTATCACCCACCCCATAGATGAAATTTCCTAGAACAGGGAATTACATATATATGCATATGTATGTATTCATAATACTTATGCCTACATACATCTATACCCATTATTTCTATATTTTTTAAAAAGAAAATGAAATGGAGAATGAGTGGGTTTTATTCAATAAATATTCATTAAATGCTTACTATCTGCATCTGTTCATCTTGCATTTCATTAGAAGCTGCAAGTATATCATTTAATTTATTCCCAATATGCAAATCAGAATTGTTAAACTTACTTTTGGATTTGAACAGTGAATATTAGAGAAGTAATGTGTTTTAGCAGGCTGGGCATAGTGGCTCAGCCTATAATCCCAGTGCTTTGGGAGGCTGAGGCGGGAGAGTTGCTTGAGCCAGGAGTTTGTGATCAGCCTGGACAACATGCTGAGTTCCCTATCTCCACAAAAAATAAGGAAATTAGCCAGGCATGGTGGTATGCGCCTATATTCCTAGCTCTTCAGGAGGCTGAGCTGGGAGGATAGCTTGAGTGCAGGAGTTTGAGGTTACAGTGAGCTATGCAATCGTGCCACTGCATTCCAGCCTGGGTGACAGAGTGATACCCTGTTTCTAAAAAAAATTTTTAAAATATTCTTTAAAAAGATTGCTTTAGCCAAGAGGCAATAATTCAAGTTTAGAGTGGGCTGCCTGACGTCAAAGCCATGGGTATTTAGGTCCTACCCTCCTACCCCCCACTGCCCATCATGAACTTCTCATCATGGTGAACTGCCTCCCTGGTCTCATGGACTCTATAACTAGGGACAGAAAAGAAATATGTAAGTAATTTATTATGATACTTATAACATAAAATACAAAAAATGAGAAATAGTAAAAATCTTCTGTCACTTGATATTAAAATTATCTCCCATTTTTAAATTTTCTGGTCTCCCCTGCCCCCAACCAGATAGTAAGTGCCTGAAAATGAAAGATCACATCAATTTTGTCTATGGAATATCAGTTCCTCAGGGCTCATGTCTATTTCATCAATGGAAAATTAGTACCTGTCTGTGTTAGGTGCTGATTAATTGAACTTGTATCAACTATGTGGGCAAAGAGAAAAGATAAATTAGTTTTGATGATAACTGATTGTGAAAATAGTCATAAAAGAATAGTTTTTGAGTTATGACTGAAAAGATACTTTAGATTTCAGCAAGCAAAAATGGCCTTCTAAGTAACAGAAGTAGCAGATCTCAAATCACATAACTTGAAAATACACGTCACACTGATTTCTCTTAGACCCTGGAGTGTAGGCCAGAATTTGTCCCCTTGTTTCACCGACTGATGCAACATATTCTGTAACTAATTTTCTCTGAGCTGTAGCATTTTTAAAGATGTGGTTCAAAGTCAACTGTAAAATGTATGACAAAAAGTAAAATGCAAAAAGCAAAAATAATAGTGATGTCACATTTCACAAATGTTTGAGTATAATCTGTGCAAAGCATAATCAACTTGAATGAATTTGTAATTGAAAATAGAAAGATTAGATGTCCATACAAATAACTACGACATGAAGCAGAAGAGTGTAAGTTCCATAATAAAAAAAAATGAACAACTGGCCTGAAGTTAGAGGACAGGTGATGCCCTTGTAACATAGAAGGGTTTAAACTTGTCCTTATAAGAAGAGGGAATTTATTAGACAAGACACATGAAGAGTAAACAGTGTGAAGACATGGGGATAAGATGGTCATCTACCAGACATGGAGAGAGGACTGACACAGACCCTTACCTCACAGCAATCAGAAAGAACCAAGCCTTCTGACACTTTGATCTCCAACTTTCAGCCTCCATCATTGTGAGAAAATAAATTTAAAGCCACCCAAACTATGGTACTTTGTTATGACAGCCCTCACCAACTAATGACGCCTATCATACAGATGTCCTAAAATATCATTTTGAGCAGGTAGCACTTTGCTGAGAATTTTTTATCTTGGACCTGCATGAAATCCAAACCCTTCAATATTCTGCACAGTTTTTCATTATCCTTTTACCCAATTTTATATCTTGTTTAATAATAATGTCCTCAGTTTATTAACTGACATTCCTAGCAATAAATCTTTACTTCAGATAATAGTTATTATTTTTACTATCACAGTTTATTATCTATTAAGACTTTTATATTAGCTGACACTGTTCTAAGAGCTCTACATGTGCTAGCTCATTTAATCCTCACAGCTCTACAGAGAAGGCAGTAAGATTATCATTCCCATTTTATAGATGAGGAAACTAAGGCACAGCAAGCAAGTACCTTGCCGCAAAACACACATAATAAATGGCTGAGGCACTATTGGATTCTAGGTGCAGCAATTACATGTTCCATGCTCCTACCTGCTATAATAATAATAGTAGTAGCAATAACCTCATTGAACATTACTATGTGCCTAAGCATTTTATATACATAAGTAGTTTAATTCTTACAATAACTATTGGATATACAGTATATTATTTTCAATTTCCAGGTAGAAATTAGAGGTATGTAGGGGTTAAAGGATTTCCCCAAGGCCACCATGGTAGTATACTGTGAAACAGACTCCACTCCAGGCAATCTGACAGGAAAGCCTCTGTTCTCCACCCAGATCCTGTCTCCCAGAAAGCAAGTATCTCTCATTCTACCTTTCTGAATGCACCGGCTCTTCTAAACTCAATTCAAAATTCTCTGTTAAGCCTTCTCTAACCTTTCCGGCTGATAGTACTTTCTCTCTTTAAAAATCTCTAAAGCAGAATATACTTTGCCTAGGATAATGGATGGATGGGAATGTTTAATGATATGTTGCTGAGTATTAATATTATTTCTCTGGTTGATGCTTTATCTCTGTATTTCAATCACATACTTTTGAGGGCAGGAACCCAACATAAAGCTTCTTAGCATTGGGGATAAATTCTCAATTTTAACTTTAATTGAACTGTCTTTAATTTCCTGTTAGATGTTTCAGGGCATTTATATTAGTTTGTCACCTATTCTGTCACTGAAAGTGCATTGACAAGTCCCTAAAGGCATTCAAACTTACCAGAGTCTTTCTTGTTAGACATTAGAATTTAAATTAATTCTTTAAAGAAATTGATATGATCGAATATTTTTTTCCAGAGGGCATCAATTTTTCCACTAAGAAACTACAGCTAAAGCTCACTGATATTCATGTTTTCTCTTTCGTAAAATACTAATCTGCAATATCATATTTTATTTATTTTATGACTCTATGATGTCAGGACAGGACAAGTTGATTATAGTTTTAGTTCAATTTGATTTGAAATGGGACAGAAATACCTAGTGGCAATCTATTTAAAGCAATCCACTTTAAATGCTTATCAGTATTCATTTTTGGTAAATTATCACATTAATATATTTTTCTTTATATAGTTTTCTCTTTAGCAGAATTCAGTCATATTACAAATTCTGAAATAAGAAATGACAAATTATCCAAGCTATAACATTAATTTCCTCTTCTGAACTTGCCAAACCATTAAATGCTGGAAACAGCTATTAATAAAAGAGTAAGATATATACCTCAGTAAATCTTTATTCAGATTCTATCAATATTAACATAGTCTATTTTAAACTTCACTGATACTTTTCATTTGTGATTTGAGTTTGAAACTTTTGTTATTTCCAGAAACCAACCTAATTATAACAAGTACTATAAATTTAATGAATATTTATACATGCACATATATATTTTATGTACATATATGTACACATAATATAATCTGCCAATATGCTCCTAAAAAGAATATTAAATCATGATTCTAGTTATGCTTCCCAGTGAATCATAGATACATTTTTATGTTTCACTAAAGTAACACTAATCAACAGTTAAGTTTTGTGACTTGAGCTCTAAATGTATAGAAATATATGAAATGAATAGAATTGATCAATCTGTTGTCTTGCTGTAATAACAGGGGGCTGGCATCATGGCTGCCCCTTGTTTCTGGGTAATCTCTGATGTGACTGACCATGACATTGACTACTACACAGAAGCTCTGCTGCAGGGCTGGCTTGGAGGAGGCCCAGGAGCCCCTCTTCTCTACTATGTAAACCAGGCCCGTCAAGCTCCCCGACTCAAGTATCTTATTGGGGTTGCACCTATAGCCTGTGGCTTGTCTGTCTCTCAGCAGTAATCCCTTGGAGCTGTCTTATTGATGCTGGAAGCCACATGACTATTCTACCTCCAAGCTTAGATTTAATCCTTAGGATAAATCTTTTAAAGTGATTTTCCCCAGTGTTTTATATGAAATATTTCCTTTTGATTTAACTTCAATATAATAAAGATACAGCACTTAAAAACCTTAAGTAAAATTAACATAATTATAATATGCTGAATAGATTTGAAATGATCATTTGTCTTGATTGTCCTTACAAAATCTTTTTACCACATAATTTATCTTTCTACCTATTGCTTATCTATATCTTTCCAGCATAACACAGATATTGTAGGATGCACAGTTCCAAAGAATGATTGCTGCAAAAAAGTAAAACACACCACATTTCTTTCAAAGCATCTCTAGTTTGTATTTACTAGTTCAATTTTCAGATTTAGCCTTTTCTCAAGACTGTCACATCTTACACACACACACACACACACACACACACACACAAAACAAAGAAAGAAAAGATGAAATTAAACCTCATGTGTGATTTACCATTGGACTTAAGGATAAATTCTTATGTTACATGTTGTAATGGTTACAAACTGTAAAGTCTCCTCACATTATTTCTCCAAGTAGCTGACTTTGGCAATTTGTCTTTCTATAAAAATCCCTTCATTGTTTATTTTTTCCAATGTAAGAAACAAGTCATTGAAATTTTCAACACTTGGAGACTTTTTGAGAGAGAGAAACTTGTGTATACTCCACATTGGGGTGACCTAACCTCCAACAAGTTGCTGCAGAAACTCCTTTTTTTGTTACTAAGACTCAAAAAGGAATTCATATTTACCTATCTACAGAATAGATACATGGATACATAATTACATAGAAATCCATAAATCTATGAATGTGCTATTGAAGTTATCTTAGGTCCACAAAGTTTGTTGAGTATAATAAACTTTAGCCTTTTCAGAAGCATCAGTACCTTCCTGCATCTTGAACTGCGTTTTGTAAAAACAAAGTATTTCAATAGTGATTCTTTCTCAGTATAGTGCTGAAATAAAAGGCAGTGTTCTACAGTAAATAGCATATGGGCATAAGAACTAAGAGACCTAGGTTCTAGTTCTGGCTCTACTATATCAATTAGCTATATGACTTTCTGTGTTTACTCATCAATAAAACTGGGATAATAGTATTTGCCTTACTTGTCTTAAATGGTTGGGATGCAGAGTAAATCCAAGTCTCTGCAGTGGCTTATCAAGCTGCATTGGAACTTGCCCTGTGTCTAACTCTCTGACCTGATCCCCAGCCAGACTTTCCCTCACTGGCTCAGCTCTGTTGCAGTCACACTGGCTTCCTTATTGTTCCTTGACTATTCAACTTAAGGTCTCTGCACTGACCAATTTTTCTCCACAGAATGCTGTGTCTCTGACAGCTTCAAGCTCACTTTCTCTTTTCCTCACATCCTTTAGGTTTCCACTCAAATGTCACTTCAATCAATGAAATATAGTGTTCCCAACTTTCTCTATGTGTTTATTCTTTTACCTATTGATCAGTTCATTATTTGTTCGCTTTCTGATAAAGGGCAATCTCAAGGAATATGGGAAATTTTGTTATCCTTAGGAATAACAACAAATAAAATTTTTTTCTGAATCACTCCACATAAAAATTTAGCAGTGTGTTTAGTTGGAAAGTTTGTATCGCTGCTTTTTACTAATTAATGTGAAACTATGCAAATATTATTTTACTTTTTATGACATTAAATATATTTTCAGATACATATATCTCATAATAATTTATCACTGTATAGTAAATTATGCTTTTAACATTTCTATAGTTTGCCTCTCTTAATTGCTCAAATATTCAAACCATGAACTAATTTTGTATAATGCTTCTCTGAAAAGACAGTTTATGCACTCCCTTTGGAAGTAAATTGATTTCTTCATTAAAAGCAACATATTATGTTTCAGGACTTTAATATGTCACAAGCTAAGCTGAGAGCACAGTGTTATTTGCTCTGATAAAATACTTTTCAAATTGGTCCTGGGTTTTCGTTAGACATGTTTGTGTTTGTCTCCCTTACTGCAACACAGTATGGTGGAAAGCAGAGACCATATCTTATCCATTTTATGATTTTCTAATACTTTGTACATAGCAGGCCCTTCATAACTATCTGGTTAATTTATTGAATATAGGCATTCATGCAATGATAGTTAACCACCCCCTTCTTTAAGGAGAAATAAAATGAAGGACCTTACTTACATTTAGAGCCTGTTGACCCACTGGCAGTAGATCTCGATCCACCTTTCATGGAAAAGACTCCTTTCCCCCTGCGAGTCGTCGTGACTGCCACTCTGGGACGCTTCAGTGGAATTACTGCACGGGGAGGTGGAGGCACACGCCCGTGGTAATCAAATAACCTTTACAAAACACAAATGGGACTGAGAGTTGGTTTGATACCCGAGAATTCTATCAAATATGTGAAATGATTAACAGAATAGCCCCGTAGAAAATTTCAATAAATGTTTTCTTTCTGCTGTTGTTCTCTAATATTCAAGATGCAGCTATTATTTGGCAGATTTAATTTTCACTAAGAAAATGGAATGCTAATATAGTCTATGCTTTCTGGACTTTAGAGTGTGACCTCCAAGAGGAACTCATTTGTAAGGTATGAAAGGACTAGGAGCTTTGCTCCAACAGTACCATGCAATTTGTTGAAATTATGCTGACCTTCATCCCTAAATATACTTCTTTGCTTGATAAAACAGATTTACACTTCTTATGAACAGAAATACTCCTCTTACACGTCAAACACTTATTACCACATTAGTTTAAAAGAGGAAAGGATCTTGCAGAACGGGAACAAAGAAATAAAATTACTGGTCAAACAATAAACAGCCCAGCAAGATAAAAAGTAAAACCAGCTTAAAGAAAACAGCTATGAGAGACAAATCAATATGGTGCTTCAGCTCACTCTAAGAATCTTTTCAGTAACAAAAGGCTCCTCTGATTGCAGACAAAAGGAGACAGTTTGAATGACATGGAGCTAGCATGAGGACAAAACTTTGTTGACTGCTTATGGTGGGAAGTATTTATCAAGATATCTTTTAATTATTCTGACCATTTGCTAGATGTGCAAATTGAGACTAGAGATATTTTTATAGTTAGATATTACAAGCATATTTAACAAAAAATCATAAAACTTAAAACCTTTGCTGAAAAGTGAAAAATGATATTCACCACAATCAATGAATTTCCATTAAACAAAGTATAAGGGTTAACTCATTTATAAAAATATGTAATTCATAGATTCAAAAGCTTCATATTATTTATACTGCATCCACATATACAACAAATTTTTATATGACAGAACATATGAGTAACCTAAAAGGTCAATGAAAAAATACTGGGATACATTTACTCATTTTCATGACTATTTTCCAGTGAACCAGACATGTAAGTACATTATTCACTATAAAGAAAATAGCATTATTGACTTAGAATTATAATTGTTACATATTTTATTGTGACAGAATAAAATATTGGATTACATTCTTATAATTACTTTAAAAAGTCAATAAAAACAATCTAATATGGAAGTCAGAAATGAGAAACTAGAATGGGAAGAAAATAAAAAAAACTTCTATAATAGGTTAATTGATAAAATTACATCTTGTTTATACATACAGATGAAAATGTGATAATCTCTTTTTAGGAAATAATATATGAAATACAATAAAAGTTAAGATAGATTGGTTTCCAAATATTCATTTAGAGACATTTAAAACTATTATACTATGGGGTGGGGGAAGCGCAAAAAGCACTATTAAACCAAATTTAAAGCAAAATTCCTTAGTACTAAGAATATTTCCTACATTAGAGACTTAGGGTATTCAAAAACGATTTAGAACATGCTGGGGAAAAAAACTAAGAGATATCTGGAAAAGAAAAGAAATGAAATGAGACAGAGTTCAAGAGAGGTGCCATCTTCTGTGAATAAGCAAAGTCCATTAGAGCTGAAGAACAGCTAGCAAAGAATAGGTCATGGATGTCAACACATAATAGTTTACTTCAAAGAGCACAGGCAGGATGAGGCTGAAAAGGGTTATGAATATCATCTATATCACTAGGGGCTTGAGAATCAAAAGGGTCAGCTAGACCTGCCCCTCATTTCAATCACAAAACAAGGTCTACATTAGTTATTTATAAGTTGAATTCACAGAGCACCTTAAGTCAGTGAACCAAAATACAAAGGCACTTTGCATGAGCTCTATAACACCCAAAACTATTGAGCGAAAAGAAAATATGGCAATCGACTGATCTCTTCTAGAGTAGAAGTTGCTATTTGAAATGAAAGGCAAGCTTTTTTAGCAGGACCATTTCCCTAGGACACCAATGTGCAGTTTTACAGGTTCATTAAACAAGCCAATCTATAAATTGGGTTAAGAAAAATCTCTAAAACACAATCAAAATATATAATGATGTAGGAGTTCTATAGTAAAAATACAGGCCAAGTAAAGTTCACTACATTCACTGCTACTTTAATTGCAATATAATTTAATACTATGTTTATAGGGAAGAAAAATGTTTATCGATATTTCTATTGCTTCCCCCAGCCAAGGATTACCAAACCTTCAACGGTGGCATGGCCTGATCTTATGCTGAGAAAGAGCCATACTTGCTCACTGTATTTATGATATGCTTTTAGTATGGGGCATACATTTTAGTAATCTACATAGTATATTACTAAACAACTTTCCTTTGGTATAAATTCCTATGGTGAGTGGCCGGTTCTCTGAATATTTTGGTGAACTACTTCAAAGGAAAATGACTAGTTTTCTTTACTCTCTCTTTTGGTTTTTTGAGACAGAGTGTCACTCTGTCACCCAGGCTGGAGTCCAGCGGTGTGATCTCACGACAACCTCTGCCTCCTGGGCTCAAGCAATTCTCCCACCTCAGCCTCCCAAGTAGTTGGGACTACTGCATGCCACTGCACCTGGCTAAAGTTTTTTGTATTTTTTGTAGAGATAGCATTTTGTCGTATTGCCCAGGCTGCTCTCGAACTCTTGGACTGAAGTGATCTGCTCAACTTGGGCTCCTAAAGTACTGGGATTATAGGCATAAGCCACCAAGCCTGGCTGGATGACTTGCACCAAGGAATCAAATAACGTTTTACCGATTCTTTGGTAAAACTTTGATGGGAAGTTGGGCAGCATCAGGACTTAAATATTTTAATGTGATAGGTCATTCACAAAACAAAATTGGGAATGGGTGAGGCAGGAGAATAGGGTCTGGAGGCAGGGAACCTAAGGCTGTTTCATGCTGACTTCCTAGAACTAAACAAAAAGGAAAACCCCACCTTTCCATGCCCAAGTAACAAAAGGACCAGAGTCTACTCCCTTTGCACCCCTCCTCATCCCACCACCTTTTTCTGAATGGCTGATGAAAAATTGAAAGTACCTCTGATTGGTCCCCTTCCACAACCAATCAGGCTGCTCGTGGGCAAAGTCTTCATTTGCATAGGGTATACATTTGTAACTTCACTTCAGCCTCTGATTGGTCCCCTTACACAACCAAGCAGACTGACCGTAGGCCACTACTTAATATACGTAGGGTGTACTCCAAGCAACCGATGGGGAAACCTGTAGAGGGTATGTAAACCCCAGAAAATTCGGTCACCAGACTCTTGAGCCCTTACGGCTCGGTTGGCTCCCACCCTGTGGAGTGTCCTTTCATTTTCCATAAATCTCTGCTTTTGTTATTTCATTCTTTCCTTCCTTTGTTTATGCATTTTGCCCAATTATTTGTTCAAGAACCTGGACATCCTCCACCAGTAACATGGGCTAACATGAGGGCATAATTTTTAATTTTACAACTTTTAATGGAGCTGAAATCTTTCTTAATTTGCATTGGGCACTCTTGAGTTAATTAGAAATAAAAGGAAGGAAGACTGGATGTTGTCCTAATGTACAAAAACATAACAAGACAAGGATAGAAAGAGGGGAAGACTTTCTGGGATTGCAAGACGGGATACAGGGGTTCTTCAAAATGCAGAGGGAAGTAGGTGAAAGGCAGGCCAAGAAAGGCATTCTTATCAGAATTCTGTCCACAGTAAATCAAAGAAATTTTGCCTTTATCAAATATTAGATTGGCAAATAGTATTGAGACTAAGGAACTAGTTCATTTAAGATTATAGACTGACAGTAGAAATGGCAATCCAGCAGAATTAAATGGAATCTAAATCTCCAGGCTAGTTAAAAGCTTTAATTTTTTTCCTTCCTCTTGTTTTTCTTGTTCCTTACCCTTTTGGAGTTATATTTCCTCTCCTTTCCTTTAATAGTCCTTAATTTTCCCTAATATTTCTTGGTCAGGATAATTTTCTCCCAAATGCTTATCAAATAGATAATGGTTTCTAATGAAGCCAAACATATAATAATAATTCTTTCCTCAAGGTCTCTTTTACAGTGAAAACTCTAAAACACCTGCTGTCAAGTAATAAATTTTAAAAATTCAGTCCAATTTTAATAAAACCAATTCATGAAGACAATTTGAGAATTTAATTTCTTCATTTAATAAATGTTTCTATTTTCTAGGTACCCTTTTCTTATTTTGCCTTTTAATGCTTTAAATAATATCTGACATATGTAACTTTATTACCTAGCAAAAGCTAAAAACTGGTAATATTAATTTTAATATTAGTTGATTTGATAAAATAGACATAACTTTTCTCTAGGAAGAATAAGGACATTTGATTTCATCCACTGTTTTTAAACAGTAATTGTTTTTGGACAGAGGCAATTTTAAAACTAAGTGCCTTTTGGACAAAGGCATATTAACACAGCAAATAAACATAATTTTAATTGTCTTTTAAAAATAAAGAGCTTGTCATAAGCTTTAAAAATAATAAAGTAACATTTTGGAAAAAAAGTACATAAAAAAACTATAAAACTCTGTCTCAGACCTCAGAACAACTAGTATAATCCTTTAATCTTTTTTCTATAAGCTTCCATATTTTTCACATAATTGAAAACATAATATATGTACAGTCATGTATTCTAGCTCGTTCTCTTTGGTTTATATTAAAAACATTTCTCAGGCCTGTTAAATGGTCTTCTTAATGTTTATTTTAATGGCTGTGGTGCATTTTCTCAGGTAGATACACCACATTCTAATAAATCATTACCTGATGGCTAAACTTCTGACTTGATACTTACATTTTCCTGTCAACAAACGTGGTTTCAAACACAAGAAAAGAAACTGGAAATGTAATATATGTGTAGTATTTTACTACTGAATATTAAATTTTCATTTTAGATTAGTAGTAACTTTAAACATTTCCTGGTATTTACCTGTTTCTAAATTGCCCTCATGAAAACAATTCTTCCTTTTCTCTACTCATGAATCAAAACTTATAGTTACTAAGTAGTTGATGCTAACAAAAATATTTGGTCTTCCCTAGGGGGCTAAATTTTCTGGGCTGCCCAGAGGCAAAACCTGAGAACAAGTTTAGGGCCATATTCTCACCAGGACCTTTCAGTAGATCTACAAAGACCAATAACAAGACGACCAGAGAAGATCTTGCTCCATGTCTTGATTCAACCTCCAGACTTCCTTTTCATTATGCTTCACTTTGACAGATGTCTATAAAACCAAAGTAAGGTGCCTTTTCATTTCTAAGAAGGGATACATTTGAAATCTATACAAATAATTCTTATAGGCTGGTAGTATATCTGTTCCCTGTACTGTTTAAACTACTCAGAATTCACAAACTCTGTCTATAATTTCTACTCTGAGTTCAAATAAGTCTTTGGTTACAATTGAATCAGAAAATAATTTTAAAAGACACACTTCACCCGAGACCAATAAATGAGTAAATTTCATTGCTCTTTTTTGTTATTAAATTTTCCAAGGTTTTCTGTGAAGTTTTCTCCTTGGATCACATGGAAATACTTCTTGAACATGCTTTTGAAAGCAAGTTGATTGCAATCTTGAATGATCTCTTTGGCAATATTTTGATTCTAATATAATCTTTGTAACATTTTGTATACAGCTTTGTGTAATTAAAAAGTTAACAAATTCAAAAGGTTGTTGTGGGGTTATAAGCCACTAAAATGACTTTCTCATTTAAGTCTTATAATTCTGTAAAGTCAGTAGTGTTAAGCCATTTTGCCCATGAAGGAAACTGGCAAAAAAAAAAAAAGAGGTGACTTTTCCAAGCTTACCCAGTCAACACATGTGCATCTAGGCCTGAAATTCACATCTTCTAACTCCAAATAATACCATTGGTCAAGTGTACCATGCTGTTATTTTCAAACATTTCAAATGGAATACCATACTACCAGAGGATAATTCAAATTAGCATAACAAAACAGACATTGTTTCTTGTTAATGTTTTCCAATATTCATGAATATATATTGTGCTTTCTAATCAATGATCTGAAACAACTGTAACTTAGTGTTCTTTCATTAACTGCAAATCTAGTAGCTTCTTGGATCAATTAACACAAAGTCAAAATGGTTCCAGAACTGAACAATGCCTATTTTGGAACATTTAAAATGTATACGTGTTTTTTATAAAGGTGAAACACTTGTGGCATTTGTTTTTTCTCTGTTAATAAAAGTCTGCTTATAACTGGAAATTATAAACTGATCAGTGCTCTTCCTAATGTTACTGAAAAACGAGGTTGGATTTAGACAGCCAACATTGCAGAAGGTAAAAACCTTCCCTAGGGAGATTAAATATAATTTTAGGTATACATCTCCTTTTACTTGACTTGTTAGAGTATAAATACTTACATTTAATG
Organism: Mandrillus leucophaeus; assembly: GCF_000951045.1. Lineage (NCBI taxonomy): Eukaryota > Metazoa > Chordata > Mammalia > Primates > Cercopithecidae > Mandrillus > Mandrillus leucophaeus. The sequence goes on from NW_012105298.1 coordinate 734,023, forward strand.
TATTAACATACAATGTCCTACATTCAGAGTCATACATGGACCTTTAAAAGAAAATGCCATTCAGTGCTGTAAACTATTGGGCAATGGTTTGTGTAAAAGAGAAAGATAAGAATTTAGAATAACCACTCATCTACTCTTTAATGATACTCTTACTGATCTCTGAAACCATGAATAGACAGGTCAATGAATCACAGTAAGGTGAAATATTTTGTAAAGTTTTCTAAGGTAAAACTACCTAAGGGTTGGAAACCCTCAGTCACATTAGAGTCTCCAAACCTGGCAGAAAGAGAATGACAATATAATGGGGACACACGTCAGTTATTAAGCTATTGTTTTTTGGTTTCAGACCTACCCTTTGCCACAGATAGGGTTGGAACTCTGAAAACCACACTTCTGGAGGTGAGGGTTAGTGTTAGCGTTGGTTTTGGGAAGCTAGCCCTCTGCTGGGTTCAGCCAACAAAGGACCTAAGAAAGACTGCAGGACTGGAGCAAGAAAAAGGGACTTGCTCCTTGTTTTGGTTTCTATTTGTGTTTTGGCTCACTGCTCTTTTCAGCATTCCCCCAATCTAGTTTCTTCACCCTGACAACAACAATTCATTCCAGTAGCAGCAGCAGAATCCGGTCTGAGTAATTTTGCAACACTTGGAGAACAGCCACTCCACGCTCCCTCAAAGACCCCAGCACCTGTCAGCCCATATCCCCGTCTCAGAAATTTGGGTGTCAGCACCACAGGTTCTCCCTGTGGACTCAGACACAGCAGCACCATCTGAACAGAATCTCCTATGCATAGTTTCAGCTCTGGTAGGCTCTTTTTCTACAGCAATTTCTGAGATCCCAAATCTTCCTTGGTTTCCCCAGTCCTAGAGGTGGTAGCAGCTTCCTGCAGTTGCTAACTCTAGTATACCATAGTGTTGTCTTTTTGCGTTTTCAGTTCTTCAATACCAAGTTAACAAGTTTCTATATGCAATTATCCCTGTTAAACAAAAGTAGTGTAATTTCTGTTTTTGAGACCTAAACAAGCAGCATGGGGTTAACAGAAACAGCTGAGCGCTCTCTGCAGGTAAGTGTGATCAGCTGTAGCTGGAATGCTTTGGGAAGTAGGAGAGAGAAAACTGGGAAAACAGAATAATCCAGAGAAGTCCCAAATAAACTACTATGGAAGAAAAACTGACCAACCAGTTTGTTTCTCAGTTTTATAGACACTGCTGTATGAATGTCAATATGAGAAATACATCTACCATTATTGTTTTTTTCTTTTTCTTTCTTTCTTTCTTTTTTTTTAAGACAGAATTTCGCTCTGTCGCCCAGGTTGGAGTCCAGTGGCACAATCTTGGCTCACTGCAACCTCCGCCTCCTGGGTTCAAGCAATTCTCCTCCTTCAGCCTCCCGACTAGCTGGGATTACAGGCGCCCACCACCACACCTGGCTAATTTTTGTATTTTTAGTAGAGACAGGGTTTCACCATGTTGGCTAGGCTGGTCTCAAACTCCTGACTGCAGGTGATCCGTCCGCCTCAGCCTCCCAAAGTGCTGGGATCAAGCGTGAGCCACCGCGCCTGGCCCCATTATTGTTAATGGTTACTGTTAACTGTTAATACTAGCTAATATTGATTAAGCACTAAAAATATACCAGGCATAATGCTGACCATTATAATATGTTACCTCATTTAATTCTTAGAATGATTTCATGAGTTAGGAATTAATTTCATGCTTACCTACCAGAGGACATAACAGATTTTGTGATATTAACTAACTTGCCCAAGTTTGCACCTCTACTAAAAAAGAGAGAAAACACACACACACACACACACACACACACACACAAATGCAAGAAAACTGTAACTTATGAGAAATGACTGTGGATTAGTAGTGACTCTGTAAGCTATGTATCTTGTCCAGCCTCGCCATTCTGTTTTTATTTCATGGTATTCTATGTTTATAGGGAACTCTTGAGTATATCCACTAGTGGCAGATGCTTATGTCTTTCTTAGCCAAGTGCCAAAAATGGAAAATAAACTAATGAGAGCACAGACTGCTCAGACAGTCTGTTAACAATACAACCATACTGATCTACTGCACACTTATATGCCAAACAAATTGTACACAAAACAAATAAATGATTTTGAAAGTTGTTCATACTGAAGCTAAGTTCTTGTATAGTAGAGAGTCACCTGAAAGCGACAGCCTCTCTAATTATTTGACTATTTAAGGCCCTTGTTCTTTGGCAAGTAAGATTGATACATCAATCATCCATCCTATCTATCTATCTATCTATCTATCTATCTATCTATCTATCTATCTATCTATCTATCATTTATCTCCATCCATCTATCACCTATGTAATCTAATGATTTTATTGAGCTATCATTTCTAAATAAATAAAATGCAAATCCAGGCTTCCTTTTAAAGATGAGAAAACTGAAAACCTGACTTGCCTAAAGTAATAAGGCTAGTTACCATGTCAGAGGCATTCAAACCAGAGCGACTCCATCTTGAGTGAGGGCTAGGAAGAATGAGGCTGGGACTTGCTGGGCTGCATTTCCAGGAGATTAGGTATTCCTAGCTTCTAGAAGTTTATGGTTAAGGGGACAGATTAATAATGTTTACTAAACAGACCCAGGCCCATGAATGTCCTGATATCTCCACATCTTGAGAACAAAAGCATTCCTAATTTTGCTTTAAAGATAATCATATCGAGTCTTGCAAAATATAGTAATTAGAAAAATTAATCCTTTACCACAAACCTTGTGGTAGAGCACACCTCCCCATGGTTTTTGTTGTTGTTGCTGTTATCCTATGGATAAACAAGCATTGTACCTAGGGCGGGTGCATTCTTCCTCTTACTTTTGGGAATAGTCTACTCTGTCTATGGAGTATCTATAGTTTCACCACCTTTCTTAATAAACTTGCTTTTGCTTTGCGCCGTGGACTCGCCCTGAATTAATTATTGCAAGATGCAAGAACCCTCTCTTGGGGTCTGAATTGGGACCCCTTTCCAGTAACAGCCAGAACTTGGGTCTCCTACTGTGTCGATAAAACTCCATGTTAGGTGGAAATTCTTTAAATGTGTAAGGAAGTCACATGATAGAAAATAAAAGATGCTAAAATGGTTTTATATAGACAGTATAAGACAATGTACTTTATTCGTAGCAAGTGAAAAAAAGCTATAGTATGAAATATGTTTAAACTTATCAAAAACTAACATTTTCAAATAGTATAAAAACAGTCTAGATATCCTTACTTAATAGTAAATGGGATTATTTTAATGCTGCCAGATGTTTACATCACGTTTAGAATAAGTTATTATAGGCTTCTTAATATTTAAAATAAATATATTATAGAAATTATAAAATGTTTTGAAAAATCATTCTTAAACATGATTTTTTGTCAGAAAAGGATAACTAGTGAAATAAGGTGCTTAATTCAGTAGTGTGAGCATAGCAGCAATGCAGTTACAGTGTGGGTCTGATTCCCAGGGAGGAATCGGCATAGCTCCATAGGCTGATATTACCCACCCCGTTGTGCATATTCACATAGTTGGTTATTGAATCTAAATTGGATGCCTAGATTATGATCATAGTTCTGTCACTAATTAGCT
>NW_012105298.1:737669-743057 GCF_000951045.1 Mandrillus leucophaeus
GATAAAACTCCATGTTAGGTGGAAATTCTTTAAATGTGTAAGGAAGTCACATGATAGAAAATAAAAGATGCTAAAATGGTTTTATATAGACAGTATAAGACAATGTACTTTATTCGTAGCAAGTGAAAAAAAGCTATAGTATGAAATATCTTTAAACTTATCAAAAACTAACATTTTCAAATAGTATAAAAACAGTCTAGATATCCTTACTTAATAGTAAATGGGATTATTTTAATGCTGCCAGATGTTTACATCACGTTTAGAATAAGTTATTATAGGCTTCTTAATATTTAAAATAAATATATTATAGAAATTATAAAATGTTTTGAAAAATCATTCTTAAACATGATTTTTTGTCAGAAAAGGATAACTAGTGAAATAAGGTGCTTAATTCAGTAGTGTGAGCATAGCAGCAATGCAGTTACAGTGTGGGTCTGATTCCCAGGGAGGAATCGGCATAGCTCCATAGGCTGATATTACCCACCCCGTTGTGCATATTCACATAGTTGGTTATTGAATCTAAATTGGATGCCTAGATTATGATCATAGTTCTGTCACTAATTAGCTAGGTGACCTTAGAAAAATGGCTGTGTCTCTAAATCTAAGGAGATGAATTAATAACACAGAGTATCCACTATGTGTATGGTTTACTGATAGTCCCCAAGGATACAAAGATAAGTAAAACTGATAATATGTTACCTCATTAGGCAGGGGAAGGCAGACAGACATGAATCAAACACCGCAGAAAATAAATATAGCAATATAAATTAGGAGAGGTGCTGTGAAGTAACAGTGCTGGGTGCTGAGAGAGGGGAACAGAGGAACCTAATTTAATCTGTGAGGGACGTTCGTGCTGAGATCTGAAAGATGAGGAGTCAAGTGAACCAGATGGTGGAGGGAGGTATGAGGAGATGGAACAACACAGAGAAAGGACCTGAGGCAGGAAGAACTTCTTGTGGAACTTACAAAGGGCTCTAGAGGCTGGAGCAGAGAGAATAAGACTCTTTAAAGGATCACAGTTTCTTCCTCTTTAAAACATCTATTGAAAACTTTTTTCTAAGTTTGCATTTTTATACAGTACCTAAGGGTTTTTTTTTGTTGTTTGCATAATACTTAAAATTAAAGGCTTAAAATATATTTACCTCATTTTTTTGATCCAATAATCTATCTATAGTTGATCCTCATCTAACCAATATTAAACAACACCAGTTCTCCGACAACACAAATTTTAGTTACTACAACATATAAACGGTAAGTAATTTAATAAAGTCCAAACTTTGCTTATAGCTTTTCCACAAATAAATACATAAATAATAAATGTGCATGATAATAACAATGGTCACCAATCACATTCCTTCTTTCAAAGTCTGTCAATGATTTTTTTGCTGTTCATTGATTATTCACTTCACTCGCTTGTTTCAGATCATTAATTGTAATGCTTCCTTACCTCAGTGATAAAACATGTGGCATTTTACAAAATTGAATAATCAAAAGAAAGAATTGATCAACAAAGATGAAAATGCAGCAAAGAATCTAAGAGTGGTAATACTAGAAGTGAAACTCAAATAAAATGTAAATGAAATTACAGAAGAAATAGCTCACTACAGGGATGTTGATACTTCTCCACTCAAGAGACTCTAGGTATGGAGTCAGAGGAACTTAGTAAAGGGAAACTTATCGACATAAGTGAGGAAAGTGGATGTGATGTGATGAAACACATAAAGCTATGAAGGGGAAGTGACCCTGGCGAGAGAATCACACATTGAAAGAACTCTCAGAGATAGTTCACAACACTGATAGAATGTCAAAGCTAATTCAGCTTTAGAAAGCAGTATCCAACAAGGCATAAAACGGATGCCTACTCCATATCCTGTCCTGAGTTAGGAAATGAGAAAGTATGCACTGTTTCCACTCCTTCTGATAAGTGTTCTTTACAAAGAACTAAAACACCTTAATTCTTAATATTTTTATTGTTTTAAATTATAGTATACTAAATAACAATTAGCTTTACTATAGTTTCCTATTAATTTATAAAGAAGAGAATAAAAGTTGTTAATGTTTTGACAAACATGTTTAAGGTCATGAGACGATCCTGTTTCTTCCTCATTGCATGGTTTCATCTTGCATCATCACCTTTATGGCCTCCTATTGTCCTGCGAAGCAGGAACGATCTGTAAATTTTACGGACTCTACCCAATATAGCATTTTCAATGTTTTATTATGTACTTTAGAAGGTTGCAGTTATTTTTCTGAGCTTTCAAACTCGATCTTGAAGGATACTAAATCAACAAATGACTTGGAAAATGATATTAGTTAATTAAATCTTTAGGATTTTATCTAAATATTAGACACCAAATCTTAGGTTTGAGCACCTCCAAAGTCCTAAAATTCCAAGATCCACTGTACTCAAGTAAGTATAAGAGAAAATAGAAAAATCTGTATATTTTGTTGGGATTTAGTATTTTATTTTTAACTATAAAATATTGTTTTAAATACCATACTCAAGATCACCCATGAATAAAATGTACAAAATGGTTAAAAGATAATTTAAATCATAGGAAAACAAGGATGAAAAATTCACATACCGGTTGTAGAAATCATCTCTGTAGTAATCATAGTCAAAGACATAACCGCTAAAGAGGGAAACAAAAAAATTAGTTGGCATTTGTTTCAATAACATTAATTTTACTATTAACTTATGATGTTATAGCATAAAAGTTGTTACTTTTAAAATATTTATTTTTCAATGTAATTATGTATCCAAAGGACCTTCCAAGATAATGTCCAATTTGATATGTCATGCCAAATTATTACATGTTTGACAATGTAGAGACTGAAAATGGTTTGTGTGGTTTGGAATGAAGATAAGAACAGGTAGCAAAATAAATACTTTAAAACTTTTAATTAGCTATGAATGAAGACCATAGTTTTTCATCTCAGACAAGATATCATATAGTTGTCCTTTCTTTCTGAGGTAATATAATTATCCCTTCTTCCTAAGGTATGAACAATGAGGCTACATAATGAACAAAAGGTATTGAAATAAGATAAATGGAAAGGTTTAGTAACCCATTCGTTATAGAAATGACAAACAGAAATGTAGTTCCTTGGAAATTCAGCATTTTTTAATTCTAAAAACTATGGATTCAATACTTTAAACAGAGAAAAATTAGAAAAATAACTGTGGCTGTCTTACCAACAATACCTTAATATTTTAGTATATTTAAACATGAATTAGTAAATGCATTTCAGTGATAAGGGTATTATGACTAAGCTCCCTAAAGGAATATAGTTTAAAAAGTCACCTCCATCCACTTGCCTTGTTGTTTGAATTTATGAAGCACTTTATATGCATTTTAAATACAGTCATCAAAACAACTCTGTTGGACAGCATAACCCGAAGAAACTAAGGTGCAATAGACCTAAGGGACTTGCTCAAATTTGCATTCCTACTAGGTGACATTGCTGAGATTTAAGGGAAAGTTTCCTGATTTCACAAGTGGGGTCGTTTTCACAATACCTCGCACACTCCCCAACCTGGAAGAAGTCTTACTGTGATGATGAATGGAGTAACTGTACCACAGGGGAGTAATTAAAAAAAAAATTACTTATTTTCTTTTTATTGTGGCAAAACATACATAACTCCAAATTTACTATCCTAATCATTTTAAAGTTTATGATTCAATGGCATTAAGTACATTCACAAAATTGTGCATTGTCACTATCCATTTCAACAACCTTATCATCAACCTAAACAGAAACTTTGTACTCATTAAACAATAACTTCCCATTCCTGCCTCTCCAGACTCTGTCATTAATACAAATACAAATCGTACAATCACAGTCATACAATATTTGTACTTTTGTGTTTGGCTTATTTTACTTAGCATATTTAAAAAGTTCATCCATGTAGTATGTATCAGAATTTCATTCCTTTTTAAGTATGAACAATATTCCATTAGGGTGAGATATATACATACACACACACACACACACACACACACACACACACACACACACATATATATATATATATACACACACAGGTGCCCATCTCCCAAGACTTTCCACTAAACTACTAAACAAAGAAATTAGAAAACTCCCAAATTAACAATCTAATACAGTACTTGGAGGAATTAGGAAAACGAGAGCAAATTAACCCCAAAGTTAGCAGAAGAAAAAAAAATTGCCAAAAGTGAAGCAGAACTGAATGAAACCAAGATGCGAAAATCTACACAAAAGATCAATAAAACCAAAAGTTGGCTCTCTAAATGAATAAACAAGATCCATAGACTGTTAACTAAATTAACAAATAAAAAGAGATCTAAACAAACACAATTAGAGGTGACAAAGATAACATTACAGTCAATCCCACAGAAATACAAAAGATCCTCAGAAACTATTATGAAGACCCCTATGTACACAAAATAGGAAATATGGATAAAATGGATAAATTCCTTGAAACACACAACCTCTCATAATTGAACCAGGAAAAAACTGAAAACCTGAACAGATCAATAAAAAGTTCTGAAATGGGATCTGTAATACAAAAACCTATCAACCAATAAAAGCTCACGATCCATTGTATTCACAGCTGAATTCTACCAGACAAATAAAGAAGAGTTGTTACCAATCCTACTGAAACTATTCCAAAAAAATCAAGGTGGAAAGACTTCTCTCTAACTCACTCCATGAAGCCAGCATCATCCTAACACCAAAACCCGGCAAAGAAAAATAATACACAAAAATTGGTAGCATTTCTATATATCAATAACATTTAAACTGAGAGCCACATCAAGAGTGCAATCACATTCATGCTAGTCACAGACAAAAATAAAATACCTAGGAATCAATTTAACCAAGGAGGTGAAAGATCAAGGAGAACTACAAAACATTGCTCAAAGAAATCACAACATAAAATATAGAAAAACACTTCTTGTTCATGGATTGGAAGACTCAGCATCATTAAAATGGCCATGCTACCCCCATGCGATTTACAGATGCAATGCTATTCCTATCAAATTACCAACATTGTTTTTTAAAGAACTAGAAGAAACTATTGAAAATTCATAGGGAACAACAACAACAACAAAAGAAACTGAATAGCCAAAGCAATCCTAAGCAAAAAGAACAAAGCAAGAGGCATCACATTACCCAACTTCAAACTATACTACAAGGCTACAGTAACCAAAAAGCATGGTCCTGGCACAAAAATAGACAATAGACCAACGGAACAGGATAGAGAACCCAGAAATAAAGTCATACACCTACAGCCATCTAATCTTTGAAAAATTCAACAAAACTAAGCAATAAGGAAAGGACTCCCTAGTCAATAGTGCTGTGATAGCTGGCTGATATGCAGAAGAATAAAGCTAGATCCTGACCTTT
>NW_012105298.1:743427-747272 GCF_000951045.1 Mandrillus leucophaeus
TTGACAAGTAGGACCTAATTAAACTCAAGAACTTCTGCACAGCAAAACTATGAAAGAAGTAAACAGACAGCCTGCAGCATGGGGGAAAATATTCACAAACTGTGCATCTGATAGAGGTCTAATATCCAGAATCTGTAAGAAACTGAAATAAATTATCAAGCAAAAAAACCAAATAACCCCACTAAAAAGAAGTCAAAAGACATGAACAGACACTTCTTAAAAGATGACATACAGGCAGACAACAAACATACGAATAAATGGTCATCATCACTAATCATTAGAGAAATGCAAATCAAAACCATAATCTCACACCAGTCAGAATGACTTTTGTTAAAAAATCAAAAAACAACAACAGGTGGAGAGGATACAAAGAAAAGGGAATGGTTGCTAATTCCAATAAATATATTTGAGTATTTACTGTGTAGCAGAAATAGTGCTAGACATATTTGATGCATTCAATAGTTATTGATTGAGGGGACAATCATTTTCATAGAATAGAAGTTCTCAGTATTTTCAGATGTAACTAAATAAGCTCACAAAGGAAATATGTGACTAAATTGTTTTTATAATTTTTTTCGGAGACTCTTTTTTATGCTGTAATCTCAGACAGCAGAATTTAATTGCAAGAAAAAAATATGACACACTTATCAATTATAAAGGTGTTATTAATATAGATGACAGTAATGATTTCCGTTTATATGTCTTATACCTTCAGTAAATACTTCAATGATTGAAAAGCCTTCTGGAATTGTAAAAGTACACAAGAAAAGAAAATTCATTTTTATTTTTTTTTCAGTTGCTGCTTAAATTATCTCGTCCAACCTGCTTATTTTTTGTTCAGTCCTGACTGCTAAGATGTGTTTACAAGAACCAGTTATAGCTAAGTATTCTGAATTGTTTGATTCTCAAGTTCTACTGCCTGCCATCATAAACTCAATTTTACCTGTCAAAGTTAAAAATAAAATGAAATGCACAAACAGACCTGTCTTGGTTATCATGTCAAGCCTGCTTTTGTCTTAATGGTTTGGGCTTTTAGCAGAAATGTCATGGCAGTATTTGGCTCAGGTCATAAGCTATAAAATCAAGCTGGATTTCCAAGAAAGAGAAAGATATTCAAAGAGATTCAAAGATCACACCAGGGCAAGTCTGATTAATGGCAGCTATTGTTTCCCCAGTGTTCCTGTCCCCCTTCTCAGTCCTTTTTTTGCGGGAGAGGGTCTCTCTTTCTCTCTTTCCAGATTCTATCTTTCATAAAAATCCCCTTTTTCTTTCTGAGTGAACCTCTATTTGAAATCAACCACCAAAAGATGGCATTGTGAGGAGCCATACTCGGTTTTTTAAGGTATCTTATGTATCCTAGAACTGTATTGCCAAGAAGAATTGGTTTTTCAGTTAAGAAAAATCCCTGCCCCACACCCCTTTTCTCTCTCATAAACTGAGGGTGGTACTGTGATCCTTATGGGATGATCTATTTTAGAGAACTTTTGCAACTCTCACTTTAATAGTTTAGTATGACAATTTGGTTCTTAGGTAACTGAAAACAAAAATGATAGTAAATTAGATGTTTAGGGCACTGTCTAGGATGAAACTCAACCAAGGAAATGCTGAGGTTTTTGTTGCTTGGAAGCATAACCAGTGGCTTACGGCAGGTATCTGACCTAGAAAAATAAAATGATGGTTTTGAATGTTTAGTGCAAATAAATATTTCGTACTGTTTATTTAAAAATCTGGCACACTTTTATTAATTTTATGCTACTTCTCAGTGTGTCCTTAATCATTCACATTCACATTCTCTCAAAATGTAATGGGGAATCAGAATTGCTAAAGTAATTGCTTAGAGCCATACATCCACACTGTTTCTTTTATTACTGAAGATTAAATGAGGACCAAGTAACTTTCCTGAAATTTCATTTGAACTTTTTCATTTATAGAAGAATCACAACTCATTGGGTTTTACAATATGTGTAATCAATTTTTATCTAATCCCTTTGAATTCATAAAGCCAGTTTCATATGAGTAGGGTAATACACAAAGTATTTCTTTTTATTTTCCTTCACCAAACTTCATTAAAATATAATCTTAAGAATATTAATAAATTCCCTAGCACAAGTAGGAAATATTTTAATGTTTTCTTAGCAAACATCTTGCCAATAATAACTACTACTAGAGCCTTCTCAATTGCTATAACTGGCTTCCTATATTAGGTTGAGTAATCAATTATTGAGTTCTTCTTTGTAAGTCAGCTACAATACTAGGAGTTGTAAATAATTATATCAGTAGAACATGACTTCTAACCTCAAGGAATTTCAATCAGTATAAGAGATTAGACAAATACACAGATGAAAGTAAGTTGAGACAGAATTTGATAACTGTCAATCAGAAATAACTTCTATGAGCGTTTATAAGCAGGGGAAATAGGATGTGGTGAGTGAGACACAGGGATCAAACATGGCTTCATGAAAGAGCTGGCATTTGAAATGGACCTTGCAAAGAGTAGGGATTTGACAAGTCAATGTTCAAAAGGTAGGTCTTTCTAGATGATCAAGAAACCTGGTGGTAGAAAAATGTGGAACAAGTATGGACAATATGTTTTATGGAGATTATTCTCTCTCTTGGCACAGCTATTCTTCAGAATACCCATGGTTAGTTCTAGAAGTTATGAGTGCAGAAGATATAATGTAAAAATAATGTAGTATACAATTCAACTAACTGACTGAATTTCCAAAGCATACTTCCCTTTGGATAGGTGAAATCAGAAGTATCCTTAGATGTATTTACAGGATCCTGCTTCTAATTCATCATAAAATGTTGGTGTAGGTTTCTAGTTGTCAGAGTATATAAAGTTAAATTTACAAAGTTTGCCAATATAATATTGTGAACAAAAATCTGTTCATTCCACTTTAAGGAATACATATAAATTTGTACATTTACTTTGGTGTATGTCACCAATACATATGCACACATATATACAAAATTCCAAAACAGTGAAATAAGCTACTTAGTCTAAATTTCATTGATGAAATATTCAATTTATTTTCAAGGACCTTTGTATTGGGGGAGAAGGTGAGGAGAAACCTACTGGGACCTAAATAATTATAATATCTTTTATAGAGTTCCTGGCTACTGGTGAATCAGTACCTGTCACCTGAGGAAGAGAAAATGGCTAAGAAGTTCTAAAGATTAAAATAATCCACCTAACTTAAGAAAGAGTTCTCATGCTTCACTTGCTGTGAGTCAAGTTTACTGTCTCACACATTTAAAGGAGGATTACTTTAATTGATAGAGCAGTGACAGACTGTATGAAGAGTAAATTTTGGAAATGAGAAAAAGAGGAAGAAAAAAACCAATTATTTTTCTTTCTTTTGGCTAGTAACACAGGGTTTCTGATTTTGGAATTATCACTTTGAATGGGGTGCGCTGTTACTTTTCTCTGTACTTTGTCTGTTAGGAAGTGTACTTAAATAAAAATAACAGCAACAGTATAAAAACCTTCAATTAGTCCCCATGGCTTACAAGGTAACATGCAGACCTCTTCAATACTCAGGATTCTCCAAAATGTAGCTCCTTTCTCTGACATTCTTTCACTATTCATTCAATTACTCTTTTAATCCATCAGCATTTCTCAGCACCTACGCTCTGCCTGGTGCTACTCTGGTACAAAAAAAAAAAATCTTGCTCTCAGGCAGAGACGTTCTTGTATCTTGACACAATCTTCTGCATTAGCTCAGTTGATGGCTCAACAAAAAGTTTCCTGTTATACTCTCCATCCATCAACATGTGTTGTATATTCTTTCTGCTGCAAATATGTCCATTCTTTTTTTTTTTTTTTTTTTTTTTTTTTTTTT
>NW_012105298.1:747404-753668 GCF_000951045.1 Mandrillus leucophaeus
AGAGATGGGGTTTCACGATGTTGGCCAGGTTGGTCTCGAACCCCTGACCTTGTGATCTGCCCGCCTTGGACTCCCAAAGTGCTGGGATTACAGGTGTGAACCACCGTGCCCAGCCTAATATGTCCATTCTTAAAGGCCTAACTCAAGCTCCACATCTTCCCACATTATCAAATTTGTTGAATTAGACTAAATTCCACTTTCTGTGCTGTTCTTTGATTATAGCTTATTTGAATTTACATCCAACTCATGCTTGTCAGCTCTGTGCTTCTCTTGCCACTTAGCTAATCTGTATAGATTTATTTTTGTTAACCTTTCCCGTCACAAGCCAGTGTTTCCCTTCCATTAATCATCCCCATCTCTCTTATTTGACCTTAATCTAATTTATGTGAATTTCTTGACACTGAAGTTTTCAGGGTAAAATATTCCAGGAGGGCTCATGTCAAAATCCTGTAGAGTATGATCGATCTCTTTAACTGTTCAATGTAGTCATTAATGTTCAGGTCTCATTCTTATAGCTTCTTAAACACACTTTCTTCTAAACATATTATATTGTATTTGACTCTTTATGAGTCTATCTCACTAGATCATAAGCTCTGAAAGGCAGGGTGTTTTAGTCACCCAAAGATATATTTTTTAAATCGAGCATTACCCATCTATGGAACTTTCCACTATAGTATTTACTTTCTGTAGAAAAGTAAAGTATTTTCATTAGAATTTTTCAAACACCCGAATATTAATATTAGAATATTTAAAGCATTACAATTGCTATATTGGGTTAGATCTTTCTTCCATTTATCAATTTATTGCTGGTCAGCTCTAAATCTACCCTTTTTTTGAGCTTGCTTTGTAATAATGGAGCTGGACTCTATGAACATTCCTCCTTTGCCTGCTGACACAGTGTTAAAGTTTGGCAGTATAGGGTGCTGGAGTAAAACTGCAAGGCATAGAAGAAGAAGGAGCTTCTTTTTCCAGATGCTTTTCTTCTTATTCTCTGGCACAGCTACCAGCAGCTTGTCAGAGGCCCAGTGATAACCATGGGCTTCTCAGCAGAAGTTTCCTACTCATCACCTCCAGTCCACCAACATCCCCATGGACTTCTCTGACCTTCGGTCAGCTACAAACACATCTTCTCCAGTAAGATTTGAATCTCAGCCCTGGGGAGAGAGACTCTCTTCAACTTTGTTTTTCCCTTGAGTACTCACCCTCAGCCACAGAGGTAGTAGCTGTTCCAAGCACTTTCTATTCCAATATTCTTTTGCAGATCTTGACTGACACAACCCAGTTTAGGCTGGGTTGTATTTCACGTGTTTTGTGTTTTTGTATTCCATGTTTGTTGAGAATAACCATATGTGACATGTAGACAATGAGTACGCTTGTCCATTTACAAGTAAATGTTTTTCATAGTTCGTTGATATTTTTATAATTTAACAATTGAATTAAAATGATTTTTTCAAAGTTTTCCTTCAAGGGTAAATATATCAACTACACAAGCTCTTTATGGTGGAGACTAGCTTTTAAAAATGTTGGAGGATGATGTCAAAACAGTTGATAATAATTAATTATAATAATGTTAACAGTTAACCTTTACTGAAGGCTTAGCATTTATCAGCCACTATTCTAAATGCTTTACATATATCAAATTATTTCATTATCTTAAAAATTTTATGAGTTAGTATTAATATTATCTTGACTTTATATATGAGCGAACCAAGGCATCAATATAATCAAAGTTCATAGCATAGACTACTTTGATATTGCTGTAAGAAATTGCTTCCCAGATATTGCTGTAAGAAATACTTGAGTGTTTTTGTCAATTACAATCTCAATATTAAGCCACAAAGATAAGGAAATACTGTTTTTTCCTTTTTTTGAGATGGAGTCTCGCTCTGTCACCCAGGCTGGAGTGCAGTGACACAATCTCTGCTTACTGCAACCTCCACCTCCCGGGTTCAAGCGATTCTCCTGCCTCAGCCTCCCAAGTAGCTGGGACTACAGGTGTGTGCCACTATACCTGGCTAATTTTTGTATTTTTAGTGGAGACAGGGTTTCACCACGTTAGCCAGGCTGGTCTCAAACTCCTGACCTCAAATGATCCACCCGCCTCGGCCTCCCAAAATGCTGGGATTACAGGCGTGAGCCACCAGGCCTGGCCAGATAATGAAATCTTAATTGGCATTAAATGATTTGTAGTGTCTATTAAAAAAAGGGGTAATAATTCTATTGGGCTTTCACTTTGAGCCATCACTGGAAATATTTAGTGTAGTATGCGTCAGTGCACTTTTAAAATTTTGACCAAGTAGGATATGTATAGATGAAGGAAATTAGGATGGCCAAAAGTCTCAAGACAATGCCCCTGTATAAAAAATGATTGAATTAAATAAGGATACTTGGGCTACAGAAGACAGTCTTTGGGAAGAAAGGTGCCTAACTGTTTAAATATTTGAGAGGCTGTTGAGTGGAAGAGGAATTGAATTTCTTCATTGTGGCTCCAAAAGGCAGAATGAGGATTAAAGGGTAGTAATCATAAGGAAGACTGTTACTGCTAAATTTAACAAAGAAATAAGATAATTAATACCAAATACCGCAAGCTTCTAGTAGTTTAAACAAAAAACAGAATCATAAAATGGAAAACACCATGACAAAACATTGTATGTTGTAATATAACACACAGATATATATGGCACAAGAGCCTGAAAACTATTTGTTGGGAATTCTTTTTAGAGCAGAGGATTAATGCATTATAGCATTATATAGTTCTGGGATATCTTTCACGTTAAAATTTCATAATTTTATTAAAATTAAATTACATTGTTAAAATGTAACATTTATATATCGACCTCCAGATTTTCAAAAGCTGGTACCCTAAATCTGGCTCACTTTCCCTTAGTACTAGTTCAGTTTCTTTGACTCTCCCCAACCAAACTGATGCCAAGTCTAAAAAGAAATAGTGCACTTCATATTCTCTAGAAAGAAATAAAAAGAATGCTTTTTCTAAGAGAAATAAAAAGAATGCTTTTTCTAAAATGCTTTTTCTAAGACACAGTGAATACCTGACTCAGAAAAATTTACAGCTTTAGATGCCTTCATTCTTAAAGAAGAAAGATGAAAAAGTAAAGAACTCAGACCTAATCTCATTAGACAAAGAGCAACCTATACACCAAAGTAAACCAGAGAGGTCATTAGTATCAGTTTCAGGTGTGGAAATCTATCAACATAATCTGGAACAAAAACAAATTAAAAGAGATTACAGATTTTATCTGTAAATGCTAAAGAGACATTTGATAAAATTTAAGAGGTATTTCTTATATTCAGAGTAAAACAGTAATAAGAAAACTACTTAAACACAATAGGCTGTAGCAAAAACAAGTGGGGAATATTAATTCAGCATAAAACAGTAAAACTATTCAAATTAAAATGACAGGACAGCTTTTTATCATCATTATTATTTATAAATATTGAAGATTTTAGCAAATCTTTATATATTAAACATTGTCATTCCTCTAGACATATGCACTTGATTTTCTGCATTGCCCATTTTTCCCAAAATACCTAGCTATTTATACATGCCCTCTATTACCTTTTTATTACAAGCTCATACTGCACTGGACACATTATCTAAAATGAGTATTTCATACAAATATTATAGAGGCAAAAGTAGCATATTGAATAATTCTTCCACTCCCATTGAACTGATTTACACTCTTTGTCAATTATGACCATTTTGTGTAAACATGACTTATTATTGTGGTTTCTATTTTTTCCCCACTGATTAATGTCAGTTTTTATACCTAAATCATGAATTTGTAGAAGAGATAGTGTCCCTCCTATTACTATTATTCAACTTTTAAAAAAAAATCTCCTCAATATTTTACCAGCTGAATTTTTTTAATGTCAAATTTTCCCCCTCCCTGATTATTTTCTACCCAGTCATTTTAAATGAATCACTTTATCCCTTCAATAAATTTCCCAGTTAAAGAACATGACTAAATATTTGTTAAACATATGTTTGTAAAATAGGTTGAGCCTTAAGATGCTGGTGTTCAGGATAGATAAAACCAGGTGAGTGGCTATCTTTCTAGAATTTTGTCTGGGATTGGTACATGATACATCATAATTTTCTGTTGGTGTCTTTCTGGCATACTTCACACATAAAAAATGATGTAGCTGAACACAGAGTTCTTGTGTTACAATCCTTTCCCTAAAAAATTCTCCAGGATTATCTTCACATTAGCACATCACAGAGAAAACTGAGTTCGATTTTATCTTTTGTCTTAAAGTTAGCCTCTTTTTAAATTTATGGATTCTTATAGATTTCTTTACATTTCAAATTCTAAATGCCTCATTTAGAAAAATCAATGAATAATATATTTTACTTTTTATTATTGACTCATTTTCTATAAAATTGTCATCTTTGGCAATGGCTATTATTTACAGATTAAACTCAATGGTGTTTCATCCCATTTTTTCTTTTGTTCTCATTTTTGCCACTTTTCCTCTGTTTTTCTCATGGAATGTTTGTTAATTTTCCTTAATATCATTTATTGACCTTATTTTCATCTGTAGTATCAAATCTTTAATTTACTGCTTCAAATGGGGCATTGTATTGAATCCTGTGTCTTAAAGAGTTAACTGATATTTTCCAAATTAATCTCTTCTTATTATAACCTATAAATGTTTCTTAGAGGTACTTTCCTTCTGAATATTAAGAAGACATTTTATCTAATATTCTTTAGTTTCTAGAAAAAAATCTTATTCTCAAAACCGAATCCTCTTTGAGCCCTCAAAATATTGCTCTGTTTACTTGTACTGAAGAATTTATTTGTGAACTTCCATGTTTTTTCCTCATTAATTCTTTTCTGTTTGGTTAAGTCAATATTCAATGTTTATATTGGTATAACCACATAAATATTATTGGCATAACCACATGAATATAATAGTTGAGGAACATACTGTGCAATGATTATATTTCCTTCTTGTACAATCATTGTTTACTTGGCACTTATAATGGTCTACTTTTTTCATTCTTCCTGGAGCATTCCACTTTCCTGCTGCAACCCAGACTGGTTCTCTCTGGGTCTGCTACAAAGCTGTCATCTTGGTACTTCTCTTCACCAGCCACCTTGAGGACTTCCTTCTCTTTTGTGTTAGACCCCCCATTTTTTTTGGTTAGTTTGGTAAGTTTGGTGAAACAACCTTTAGATTTCTTAGAAATAGCTTGTGAGTAATTATATTTCTGAAAATACAGTTGATTCTCATTATTCATGGATTCTGTATTTGTAACTTTGCAAAATTTGTGACCTCCTAATCAATACTCATAGGGTTTTTATGATCATTCAGAAACATGCACAGAGGGTAAACATTTTGAGTTACATGTTCCCAGCTGAGGTCCAATGAGGTGACACTGCCTCTTTGTTTCAGTTCATACTGTAAATAACCATCTATGTTATGATCTATTTAGTGTCTCATTTTTCACATTTATGTGCTTTTTCTTGGTAATTTTGTAGCTTAAAATGGCCCCCCAGTATAGTGCTGAAATGCCGTCCAGTGTTCCTAAGCACAAGAAGACTGATGTGTCTTATGAAGAAAATACGTGAGCTTCTTTAGATGAGCTTCTTTCAGGCATGAGGTGTGCTGCTGGCTGTGAGTTCGATGTTAATGAATCAACATACATATTGATATAACATACATTAAAGACATAGGGTCTTTAAACAGAAACACACCAACAGCAAGTTTGTGTGTTGATTGGTTGACAAAAATGTTGTGAATTTCCTCTGAGACCAAAAGATTCCTCTGAGACCAGAGGCTCACAGGAATCTAGCCCTATATTTCCCCTAGGACCAATGGTTCAGTATTTGCTAATTCTGTGACTTCACAGAATATAACTTCCTCAAATAACAAGAGTCACCTGTATCTTTTAAAAGTCTTTGTGCTTGATTAACAGTGTATTTGGTTTGATTGATTGTGTATTTGGTTTGATTTCTGGCTGGAAATAATTTTCCCTCAAAATTTTAAAGGCAGTGAAGAGGGGCTGGGGGTTGGGAAGTGAGAGTGGGACCTGGTGTCCTGAGGGCCATGGTGGGCCTGCCTCAGCTTTATCAAACAGATCTTCCTGGAAAGATGAAACCTGATGAAACTCCTATGTTTGACCCAAGTCTACTTAAAGAAGTGGACTAGTGATTTTTGCACATTAATTTTGTATCCTGAGACTTTGCTGAAGTTGCTTATCAGCTTAAGGAGATTTTGGGCTGAGACAATGGGATTTTC
>NW_012105298.1:756603-833693 GCF_000951045.1 Mandrillus leucophaeus
AAAAAAAAAAAGTGGACTAGAATCAGAATACAGGTACATATGCTACAGTTATTTCTCCAACACGTCTTGCCAGAAGGCTTGGTTTAAGGCCTCTTTGTCTACTGATGATATGGTTTGGCTGTGTTGCCACCTAAATCTCATCATGAGTTGTAGCTCCCATAATCCCTGCAAGTCCTACTGAATCACGGGGGTGGGTTTTTCCTGTACTAATCCCATGATAGTGAATAAGTCCCACGAGATCTGATGGCTTTATAAAGGACAGTTCCCCTGCACATGCTCTCTCACCTGTCGCCACGTAAGATGTGCCTTGCTCCTCCTTCACCTTCTGCCATGATTGTGAGGCCTCCCCAGCCACGTGGAACTGTGAGTCCATTAAAACTCTTTCTCTTTATAAATTACCCAGTCTTGGGTGTTTCTTCATAGTAGTATGAAAATGGACTAATACAACTAACATAGGTTTTTTTTTTTTTAAGGTACTGGGTCGGCGAACTGCCACTGGAGTTGTCAACCCTGATAATGTATAAAGTCTTTTGAGCATACAAAGAAATCTGGGGATCATTATGTTATAGTTGTGGAAGATGTGACTCGGTGACAGAGTGTTGCTATGGCAACTCTGATAATAGAACGTAAATTCATCCATTCCTGTGCTAAGAGAGAAAGAGTAGATGCTGTTAGTAATGAATGCAGGGAAGACAGCTTGGCAAATTGTTATCAACTTGTACTTTGCTAGGCAAGAAACTGAACTGCTATAAGATTACCCTTGAATGTCTACTACAAAATGTTGGTTTTTACAAAACATTTGGATACTTTGGATCTGAGGAAAACTACATATATTAGAGGTTTCTAAAGTAAAAATCTTTTTAGAAAGACAATTGTCAAAGGAGTTAATGCTACAAAGCTATACTCTCACTGGAGTTAAAATGTTTTGTTGATGTAGCACGGTGACCTCCATAAATACTGGTCTGAAAAAAACTTATAATATTGCAAGTATAATGACATTTTAGAAGATTACCTTGGGCTGATGGGATATGCTGTGAATTTGAATTACAAATGAATATTATTAAAGGGATGATTTTTACCCAAAGGGGTAATTTGAATTTTTTCTTGCCTTGCATTTTTCTAGAGTGTGGCTTCATTTCTTGGTAGTCAAGAGTACTGATAGTAAAGAGTTCTGTATCTACTATCTGTGCTGCTTATTTTTAAAAAGGTATATATTTAATAGGCTGTTTCTTATCACATACATAAAATTAATTTTTTTTGTTTCAAATAAACATATCTAAATACAGAGAGAGGCATTATTTCCCACATATTAAGTTGGATAAATTAGTTATTATACAAATATAGTACAGTTCAAAATTTGTTGATCCTACTATGGACAAACAACCTGGCCAAGCCTTTTAAAGAAGCAGAAGAAATGAAAACTAACTTATAAAATGTGAGGCGATTCAAAGTAAAACAATTTAAATGCTTTACTAAAAGTTTATATAGTTGTATGTCAATAAAAAGTATCAAGTAACTTATCTGTGAAATATATTAATAATTATTCATTTGTTAAAGATATCTATGAACAATTATTACAGGACATCTAAGGTACTTTGTAACAGTAACACTGGGAAATCTCAACATATGTATTTCTATTCCAATTTTTCTTTTTATCTGAAGCATCTCTTCTGAAAAACATTTTCATCAAAAAACGGAATATTACAAAATTGAGTGGAATGCAATATTTAATAAAATATATTGTACTGGATTTGTCACATCATAAAATTTTGATGGAAGCTTTTCTTTTTAATGTGGTTATAATGGCACTATTATTCTGGTAACTATCCTGTTTTGATTTTTTTGATTTTATTGATTTTAATTATTTTAAAAGTTGAAGTCAGAATTAGATACTCTAATGGCACTAATCTTCAGCATTCCATGTTACAATAAGTCTATTCATGTGATCAAAAGACATTTAAAGGCATTCTTCTATTGTCTGCACGTTCTAATCTTGAGAAATTTGATGTTATTCTGAGTCTGTCTTGGTATGTGGCTTTTATTCCTCTATTTAGACATTTAAGGTCTTATATACAGTAATCTGTTTTAGTTTGGGTCATCTTTCATTTATTGTGCTGAGCATATTTTATTGGAAAACTAGTATCTTTCAGTGTTGGGATATTTTCTTATATTCTGATTGAATAATGTCCCCTGAGTTTTCCCTTTGTGAGAACACTATTAGCTTGATATTGAACCCCTGGAGTAAGGGTCTAATTGTTTAAAAATCTTTTCTTTACTATTTTCCATCTGTTTATCTTTCTGATCTTTTAAGTTCATATTTCAAACGTTTATTAAATTTTTTATTTCTGCTATACAGTTTTTAATTTCTAAGAAGATTTTTCTTGTTCTTCATATATTCTTTTAAGTAATACTTTGAAATGTAGATACATTTTCCTATTTCTAGGGGCATTAATTATGAGTTGTTTAGTATTTTTGTTTAGTTTTGTATTGTCTCTATTTCCCCTATTTCTGTGGAAATCTGATTTTCTCTGGGATTTTCTTCCATGTTAGAGTATTTCCTAAAATGCCTGGTGATTCTTTCCTTGTTGATTAGCTTATATTTCAGGGCAAGGCATCAAAAACCTGGCTGTCAGCTTTGTGAGTGTGTGTGTGTGGGGGAGGGGGGGTGAGTGGGTGGGTGTGGGTATGTATATGAGTGTGTGGATGTACATGTGGGCAGGGCTTATCGACTGGTGGGCCTCCCTGGAACATGG
This sequence comes from Mandrillus leucophaeus, assembly GCF_000951045.1. NCBI lineage: Eukaryota > Metazoa > Chordata > Mammalia > Primates > Cercopithecidae > Mandrillus > Mandrillus leucophaeus. The sequence continues at coordinate 759,357 of NW_012105298.1, forward strand.
TGGTGAAGGGGGCCTCACTGGAACATGGTGGTGAAGGGTCCTAGTAGTTTATTGGGCATGTCAAATGTCAGCATTTGATTGTCTTTTGGGATGACTAATTTCCTCAGAGAGGAGAAACAGCTAATTCCCAAATAGAGAACAGTCTCATAGTGGCCTAATATTAAAAAATGATGACATTTTTGATATACCCTAGTATTTTAAATATGTCATTAAGCTAGTGGTAAATTTTTTTTTCTCAACTGCAAAACAAGAGAACAGGCTGATATACTAGGAATTTATGTTATTTCTGGTACCCAGCCAACATTTCACATATATTAATTTCCCTTCCAATAGTGAGATCTATTGCAAAGCAAAGAAAGCTCCTTGTTGAAGGCATGCATTTTTTTTCAAGTTTTACTTCAGATTCAGGGGGTACACATGTACTTTTGTTAGTTGGGTGTATTGCATGATGCTGAGGTTTGGGGTTTGATTGATCCCATCACCCAGATAGTGAGCATAGTACCCAACAATTTTTCAAACTTCCCTTCTCCCTCCCTTCCCTCTCTAGTAGTTCCTAGTTTCTATTGCTGCCATCTTTATGTTCATGAGTAGCCAATGTTTAGCTCCTTGTTATAAGTAGGAACATTCAATATTTCTGGTTTTTTTTTGTTCCTGCATTAATTCACTTTGCATAATGACCTCTAGCTACATCCATGTTGCTGCAAAGGACATAATTTTATTATTTTTCATGTCTGTGCAGTATTCCATTGTGTATCTGTACCACGTTTTCTTTATCCAGCCCACTATTGATGGACATTTAGGTTGATTCCATGTCTTTGCTATATTTTTGTTTTTTGAGATGGATCTCTCTTTGTCTCCTAGGTTGGAGTGCAGTGGTGTAATTTTGACTCACTGCAACCTCTGCCTCCTGGGTTCAAGAGGTTCTCCTGCCTCGGACTCCCAAGTAGTTGGGATTACAGTCATGCACCAACATGCCCAGCTAAGTTTTGTAATTTTAGTAGTGATGAGGTTTCACCATGTTGGCTAGGCTGGTCTTGAACTCCTGACCTCAGGGGATCTGCCTGCCTCTGCCTCCCAAATTGCTGGGATTACAGGTGTGAGCCACTGAGCTTGGTGGTGTCTTTGTTATTGTAAATAGTGCTGTGATAAACATGCAAGTGCTTGTGTCTTTTTGGTAGAACACTTTGTTTACTTTTGGATATATCCTGTAATGGGATTGCTGGGTTGAATGGTAGTTCTATTTTGAGTTCTTTGAAAAACCTCCAGACTGCTTTCCACAGTGGTTGAACTAATTTACATTCCCACCAAGAGTGTATGAGTGTTCCCTTTTCTCTACAGCCTTGACAACATCTGTTGTTTTTTGATTTTTTAATAATAGCCATTCTGACTGCAGTAGATAGTATTTCATTGTGGTTTTGATCTGCGTATCTCTGAACATTAGTGATGATGACCATTTATTCACATGTTTGTTGGCAGCTTGTATGTCTTCTTTTGAGAAATGTCTGTTCGTGTCCTTTGCCTTCTTTTTAATGGGGTTTTTTGCTTGATGATTTGTTTAAGTTCCTTATAGATTCTGGATATTAGACCTTTGTCAGATATATAGTTTGTGAATATTTTGCTCCCAGTCTGTAGGGAGCAAAATATTTTGCTGTTTACTTCCTTGATAGTTTCTCTTGCACGCAGAAGCTCTTGAGTTTCATTAGGCCCCACTTCTCAATTTCTGTTTTCATTGCAATTGCTTTTGAGAAGTTAGCCATGAATTCTTTCCCAAGGCTGATGTCCAGAATGCCATTTTCTAAGTTTTTTTCTAAGATTCTTATAGTTTGAGGTCTTTACATTTAAATATGTAATCCAATTTGAGTTAATTTTTGTATTAATTATTGAATAGGAAGTCCATTCCCCATTGCTTATTTTTGTTGACTTTGTCAAAGATCAGATAGCTGTAGGTGTGTGGCTTTATTTCCAGGTTCCCCATTCTGTTCCATTGGTCTATTGTCTGTTTTTGTATCAGTACCATGATGTTTTGGTTGCTGTAGCTTTATAGTGTAGTTTGAATTTGGGTACTGTAATGCCTCTGACTTTGTTCTTTTTACTTAGGATTGTTTTGGGTATTCAGGCTCTTTTTTTTTTGTTTGTTTCCTTTGAATTTTAGAATAACTTTTACCAGTTCTGAGAAAGATGATGTTGGTAGTTTGACAGGAATAGTCCTGGATCTATAGGTTGCTTTGGGTAGTCTGGCAATTTTAAAGATACTGATTTTTACAATTCATGAGCCATAGATGTTTTTTCCATTCATTTGTGTCATGTGTGATTTCTTTGAACAATGTTTTGTAGTTCTCCTTGTAGAGATCTCTCACCTCCCTGGTTAGATGTATTCCTTGGTTTACTTATTTATTTTTATTTTTTTTGCAGCTATGGTAAATGGGATTGCATTCTTGATTTGGTTCTCAACTTGAACATTATTGGTATATAGACATGCTACTGATTTTTGTACACTGATTTTGTAGGCTGAAACTTTACTGAAGTGGCACATCAGTTGCGGGAGCCTTTTGGCGGAGTCTTTAGGGCATTCTAGGTATAAAATCACATAATCTGTGAAGAGAGATAGTTTGACTTATTTTCCTATTTGGATGCCTTTTATTTTTTTCTCTTGCCTGATTGCTCTGGCTAGCACTTCTAGTACCATGTTGAATGGGAATGCTGAGAGTGGGCATCCTTGTATTGTTCCAGGCCTTAGGGGGAATGCTTTTAGTTTTTGCCTGTTCAATATTATGTTGGCTGTGGGTTTGTCATAGATGGCTCTCAATATTTTGAGATATTCTCTTCTGATGGAAGGCATGCATTTTTTGAAATGAAGAAAAATATAGAGAAGCAGCAGAAAGAAGGAGGAATAGAGAGAGGTGAAGAAGTAGGACAAGGAGAGAATGTGAGGAGAGAAGAAGAGAGAAGGAAAGAAAGAGGAGATGAGGAAAGAGAAGAAAAGAAGGAGAATGATAGGAAAATAAATAGGGGTCAAGGAGGAGAGAGAGTAAGTAAGAGAATAAGGCAGAGGCAGGAGGGGTGAGAAAGGGAGAGGGGAGTTGAAAAAAAGTTAAAACATATTCAGGGTTTTCTAGTCTCCCTTGATATAGTCATTGTTTAATTTTCTAGGCATGTCATCCAGTGTCTCTTTTAAGATGCCCTTTGGTCCAGCCAAATGGTGCTACTATCTATCTCCAAACAGAAACTAAACCCATCTGGCTTTGTGTGCCATTATGTATCACTAGTCCCACAACCTTTTATTTCCTCTCTTTCAAGAGTTTTCAAAGAATGACTTATGTTATAGATATATGTTCATTTTTATTTTATCTTCTTCAGCAGATTAGAATTCCCAAGCAACACCTTGTATTATAGACACTAACTTATTGGTTTTTGTACTGTTCATTAGATTACAACCTCCCCAAAGGCAAAGATGTAGTCTTATCTAAGTCTTCCTGGCTTATTGTGGTAAAGGACCAAATTTTTATTTTTTATTTAAAATATTTACATTCTATCACAGTCTGATACTTTTGTACAAAATCATACATTTAGATATCATAGCCATATAAACATGCTATAAGTTTTAAAATGCTTACTCCTACTTTCTGAAATGAAATGGTAAAAACAGTTCATTGATTGGCACTGCTTTACTGAATCCACTATGAGATGAAGCAGCAGTTCAGTGCACCTCGCATCTTGCTTTGCACCTACCAATATAACTTCAATGGAATTTTGCACTGAATAAATTTTATCTAAATATAACTGAATTTATTCAAAAATAACAATAAAGATACTGGAAAAAAAGTCTTGATTAGAATGAAATCGCATCATAAGATTCACTTCCTATTTTTAACCCCTGATTTGCAGTTTGGAGGGTACTGTTAGGCAATTAATGATGCTTTTAAAAACAATGTGCATTGCGTAATTTTTTGAAGACATATTTGTTAGTTAAGTCTAAATGATTTTGATACCACTCTTCATCTTATATTGCCAAAATAAATGTCTAAATATTTTACTAAATTCCCTATCAAGGATGACTTGTTGTTCTATTTGTAATAAGGAAGGAAAGCTCAATTTTTAGTCACAATAGTAGGAAACTATCCCTGTCTAGCAGGCTAGTTTAGAACAGCAACTGCCATTGTTATCACATGATATTTTGCACATACACGGTGCCCTTCAAATGTTGAATTGATGCACTTAATGAAATTAGACAACTGTTCTTCACAGAAAGGGCAGCAATGCTATCAAATCCTTTCTCAAGAGCTTCAAACTAAAACCTGGCAACTTAAGAAAATTAGGAATGAATGCTTTGATTTATTGGGCAGTCCCTTAATTTGTGACTTGGTGGCTTTACATGGGAATTTGAAGTGCTTAGCCTGCCATGGGCTGGATAATCAAAGGCCCATGATTTACAGAACACATCTTTAAAATAACTTCTCTAGAGAACCTCACTTTTAAAAAGGCTTTCAAGACTTTTAGTATCCAATTGGGCTATAATATACACTTAACTGAAATACCACTTGCATGATATGATAATTTAGCCAGTATCTGGAAGAAATGTCTCAACAAGTGTTTCATCTTTTATATGCTTTTCATTGAAGCTAGGGGGAAACTGTAATTGGTTGCCTAACACTGAATAAAACTACAAGCACATTATCTCATTTTGAAGTTGAATGTGGCCAGCAGCTTCTAATGGTATATTTTGAATGTGATCTAGTGAAATTTTTACTAAGGAAATAATAACATTTCTAAAACATGAAACACTTGAGGATTGACTTTTCATTTTAATATCTACCTTAGCATGCCAAAATATAGCCACTGAATGCATTTTTTTCCTGATAAGCTCTTAAAGTATAAGTGATACATGGCTTTTGCTAATAGTTGGCAGCTATTGATTATACTATGATAGCTGACTTGTTCTGCAGAATAAAGTAGAAAATCCTTTTGAATCAAAAAGCATTTCTGTACTTTGAAAATGTCATTAAAAGTGTTGAAAAGGTCACATTTTGAGATTGATGAAATAAAGATCAGTCTTTCCTGGCTGGATGAACAGAATGTGATTGGGAAGTGAGGCTTTAAAACTTTTGTTAGCACTTTTATAGTGCAAATCTGGGATTCACAATGGCTCTAAAAGCAATAAATTACTTTTTATGTACATGATTATTTTCATGAATAATTAAAGCTATTATTTAGACATTCAAGTGCAGATGAAACTCAGAAGAAAACATGAGGTGTTAAGATGCATGAAATTGCCAGCTTTGTAAGCAAAAGTCCCAGACTGGACTCCATTCCAAAATAGCTGCTGGTATTCTGTGTTTATTTATGGAGTTATAATGTCTCTGTATCTCACTGATTCAGTATTAAAGGAATGATGATATCTATTCTGTTTTTATGAGAATCGGTAAAGATTCATTGAAGAACACAAAATAAAGGATAATCAATACTTTGAACTGTCTGAAATAAATGCTATTTAAATTGTCAAAAAATTATTTAGATAATCAAGTATTATTTAATTGAAAGTTCAGTCTTCAGTATATTTAATGGAGCTTAAAAAAAAGAGAAATGAGTTCTCTTCAAGTAAGCTTAATTAGCTTTCTTTGAGATGAGTTGAAGGTAGTCGAGTGAAATCAGAGCACTTATTTTGCATTAGTTTTAGTGACTGTTTTCAGGACTGATATTAAAAGTATATGAGACTAAGATCTTATTTTAAATCAAAGCAATAACAACTGTGCAGTACTGATTCTACATACGTCTAATCTTAGCCACCATTTCTATTTTATTCATATACACATTCAGTAAATATATCTTTAAACAGCCTGACTATATGATTACCCTTTCCGATGTGGCTTGACACCTTAAAAAAACTCATGTTCCAATGAGAACACATGGACACAGGGAGGGGAACATCACACACCAGGGCCTGTCAGGGGGTGAGGGGAAAGGGGAGGGAGAGCATTAGGACAAATACCTAATACATGCGGGACTTAAAACCTAGATGACAGGTTGATAGGTGCAGCACACCATCATTGCACACGTATACCTGTGTAACAAACCTGCATGTTCAGCACATGTATCCCAGAACTTAGAGTGAAATTAAAAAAAAAAACAAAATCATGTTCATTGAAAACAGTACTGGTAGCAATAAGGAAACAGTGCTAGTTGTGTACATTAATACACATCCCAAAGCTCTGTTTGTTTTAAATGTGATTCTGAAACAACACTTAAGGTTAGTTCTTTCCCATGAGTGAGATCTTATGCATGTCTAGTTTACTGATTCATTTTCTTATGTAGAAATATTTGATGTCTATAAATTAGTTTGGCTAATTTAGAGTTGCATGCTATGAAGTGGTCATAAATCCTTCATAGATTTTAAAGGGTTTCTCATAAGACTTGCTTTTTTTAAAAATATAAATAAATGGCGAGGATTGTTACAACCAAGAGTTCAGAGAGTACAGTTAGATTATTTAGACAATATTATTTAAGTTACAATTTTAACAACATTTTATCTTAGAAACACAGACTAAATGACATCAAATTCGTTACTGGGTTGAGTGGATTTAATGATTTAACAGGTTCTCTCTCTCTAATAGATTGATTTTTTAAATTCTATAATTTATTGTGATAAAAGATCTCATCAAACATTTTTGGGGCTGGGGTTGCCTATGATATATAACGATATCAATTTTTGAAGTAAAACTGATATGAATTGTGATATTGGGTTTAATGTGACACTTTATTATATGAACAAATTAGATAGTGGTGGAAGTGCTGATAACACTCTTTTGAAATATTATCAGCTATAAAGTACTGCACCACTGCTTTCTTTATAAGCAGAACTTAAATAAATCTATTTAATGATCCTATACATTTTCTTCCCTCCATGTAACACTATATTCCTGCCTGCTATAATCTGCAATTACTTCCTTTTCCCCAAGGAGAACATTTTGCTGAAGAAATAAAAGCCATTTCAGGCACAATCAGCCCCTCTGTTTCCGAAGACATTTTTTTAATTGTAAAAGACTGAGGGAGACTCTTTTTGATGACTCTACTGTATTTCACTATTGAACAGTAATGAGCCCCTACTTCTTAAAAATGCATCCAGGAGACCATGCATTCAAGACGCCACTGTCAAAATATGCACATACATGATTGATTACACAATTTATTGGTGATATTGTATATGCCATCATAGTGCAGTTTAAATGATTTTGACAAGTACAGAAAAGTGTCATTGACAGGTGCAGAAATAAATGATGGGTTTAAGCTTTCAAATGTTTTTACAGCATTTCACTGACTGGTAGGTTGATAAATTAAAATTACAGTTGTAGCATCAGGCCTGAAAGCACAACTGCTTTAGATTACAAAAATAGCGCTGTGGAAACTTTGTGTACTCTCCAGAGAAGTAGCCTGGAGGGCTTTGGGGAAAAAAATGAAGCAAATGCAGTTGGTAAAGAAATCATTAATTTTGTGGTAGCACTGTCTGAGTCTAAAAAAAAACCCAAAAAAGTAGATTTTTAGAAGAAAATTGGCTTTATCTCCTTATCCCTTTTTCCCTGCAGACATAGAGAAAATTGAAACCGCATCATCAAAAGACAGGCATTGAATTGGCCATTAGTAATTCCATGATGTTAGATGGGCATATTTAAAGCTTAGGGACAATTTCTTGTTAACCTTCCCTTAGTTTCAACACTATACATGGATTTTAGCTTGTCATACTGTCACCATGATCCCATCAAGTCTAACTGAGAAAACTTTAAGACATCACTCACTCACTGATTTCGACATTCTTAAAGAAAATGCAATTTCATCAGGCATTTTCTTTACATTCTTATTTCATTCTATTCAAGTCTTGCATCTTTTCAAGTCATACTTGAACTTCTGCAGCCGCTTTATAAGTGGCTCACTTTGGATAACATCATTCTTCAGTTAAAAGCAAAACAGCCAAGCAGGTATACATCATTGAATGACTCCACTTCACCCATAGAATGAGCAGAAAGCTCCTTGTATTAGGATAATTTCTCAATACAGATTCTCCCTGAATTAGCCAATCTTATCTTTTGTCTTTTCCTGAATCTTCCTAGCTCACTAGACTGGAATGTCTGATACGCTGGGTACGGTGCCTTCTCTGCTGCCACTCATCCAACTCTGTCTCCCAGGAATGCCATTTTAGTAGCTCCGTACTGAATTCTTACCTCACCTTGAAGAAAAACTCAGGTCCTACTTTTGTCTTGAAAATTTTCCTAATAATCTGACCAGTTTCTTTAACTTCTCAATTCCTAAATGTTTCATAGACAGCTATCATTTGATGGCATTAATACAGATCTGCTTTTGCTTCTATGTGCTCTACTACCAACCATCCCTCAATTAGTATTGCTTTCCCTCTTTCATGTTCCTATTATTAAAGTTTTTAATATTGTACTCCATATTTTATATCACTCTAAGTACAGTCCAGAATTGTCTTCCTGTCTTCAGGCTGCTGTTTTGTTTTTTTCTGGTCTCTCTTCCTCAGCGATCTCCCCTAGTAAAGCAGTCTATCACTCCTGTGCTGATTTCACTCTCTTCTGAACTGAGAATTTGTTTCTCTTAACACTTCTAAAATATTCAGGCCTTTGGATTCAATTGGTTAACATTTCTGTGATTCAGTGAAACTTTAGAAAAGATTTATAATATAACTTAATTGCTGCACAGAATGTTTTTAATAATTGGTGTTTATTTCCTGTTTACTATGTCAGACACTAAGTATTATCTCATTCATAACAGCTGTTAAGAGTTAGTTATGACCTGGCATGGTGGCTCACGCCTGTAACCCCAGCACTTTTGGAGGATGAGGTGGGAAGATTGCTTGAAACCAGGAGTTTAAGACTAGCCTGTCCAACACAGTGAGACCCCATTTCTACAAAAGATAAGAATTAGCCAGGTGTGGTGGCTCATGCCTATAGTTCTAGCTACTTGGGAAGCTGAGGAGGGAGGATCACCTGAGGCTGGGAGGTTGAGGCTGCAGTGACTGATTGCACCACTGAACTCCAACCTGGGAGACAGAGTAAGAACCTGTCTCAAAAAAAATTACTTAATAATAATAATAATAATAAAAGGTTACTTACTACCTTAGGTGAGCAAATGGAGACTCGGGAAAGTTAAATTGCCAAAGCCATCTATCTAGGAAGTGGCAGAATGGGATTCAGAGGAAGGAAATCAAATTACAGAACTTGTGCTGTTAAAGTAAGTGGCTAATACTATAATCATATATAGCATCTGTTACTAAATATGAGGTTTCCTACAAAACCTGGATAAATATAAAATAATGTGAATCTTTAATAAGAATGTCAAGGTTTAATAAAGTTTTCATAACAGCAGAAGTATATTGAAGATCTAAATTCTGCTTCAAGACTGGAAAGAAAAGGGAGAAAATATCCCTCAAGGAAAATGGTTTCACGAACTAGAGCTATTAGCAATTATAAGATCATTTTTGGATGCAGGGCAAGCTTTGTTGCCTGACAGTATTTACTCTTTCTTTTTTGGATTTAGTAGAATAGATCCTGTGCATCTCAAAGGATTTAGGAGATCCAGGCTTGGCTGGGCCATGCTTAGCTCACACATACAGACAGTCATTGCTTCACTAGAGATAAATATAATAATTCTGATATTTTTATCCTTGATGTATTCTTTTTACATATTTCTTTTCATAATTTTAAATTTTCTAATGTTAACTTTCGTGCATAGTAGGCATGTATATTTGTGGGGCATATAAGATATTTTCACACAGACATGCAATGTGTAATAATCACATCAGGGAGAATGTGGTGTCCATTCTCCCAAGCATTTATGCTTTGTGTTACAAACAATCCAATTACACTCACAGAGTTACTTAAGATGTACAATTATGTTCTTATTGACTATAGTCACCCTGTTGTGCAATCAGATAGGTCTTATTCATTCTTTCTAATATTTTTTGTATCCATTAACCATTTCCCTGGCCCCGCCGTGATGTGTTCTTGAAGACCTTCCAACCAAACCTAGGAAATAATATATTCTGAGATATGTAACTTTTAAATTGTTCTGAGTTATTTAAAGTATTCTGATACAGAGAAAAAAATCTGAAGTTTTTTTTTTTACCCACGTAATAATCATCCTCATAATAAAGCTACTCACGAAAAAATTCATCAAACGAAAAATTGGTATAAATAGATATTTAATTTCAAGTTACAACTAATTCATATTAAAGTCTTCTTAAAAGTTCAACTTCATGCTGAAGAGACAAGAAGAAATAATTCATGTGGAGTTACCTTTGGTGCTGTGAGTGTATGTTCAAAGTGGCTCAGTGTCTGCAAGGTATCAACAGTCAGTGCTTGAAGAAACTTCGTGCATTTTTTGTCATGTAAATTTACAATGGATATCTCAACCTTCAAATGAAGGATCTTTGATTCCTTCTCATTTGTATTTTTCATTAAAAAGTTGTAAATAGCTTTTTCAAGGCAAGACTGGTTTTAAACTAAGATTTACATATTGGACTCTTAATTGAGATGATCACTCTGTGCTTATTCACCTTTCTTCTTTTTATTTTTCGAGACGGAGTCTCTCTCTGTCCGCCAGGCTGGAGTGCAGTGGAACGATCCTGGCTCACTGCAACCTCTGACTCCCCAGTTGAAGTGATTCTCCTCCCTCAGCCTCCCGAGTAGCTAGGATTACAGGCATACACCACCATGTCCAGCTAACTTTTGTATTTTTAGTAGAGCCGGCATTTCACCATGTTGGCCACGATGGTCTCGATCTCCTGACCTTGTGATCTGCCTGCCTCAGCCTCCCAAAGTGCTGGGATTACAGGCGTGAGCCACAGCACCTGGCCTTATTCACCTTTCTAAATGCAAACTTGATGCCTGTTTTCTCTCAGCTTATTTCCAAGATCAGATTCTATCTGATGCAACGTTGAAAGGAACCATTCTCCTAGTAGAATTTTATTACATTAATTGCTCTAAAATATGTTTCAAGGATGATTGGAATATGAGCCCCCAAACTTTAGCCCTCCATTAAAAAGCAAGGTTGCTTAACATCTTAAAAAATGTTAAGGTGGGCAAGAACTTTAATATTCAAATTTATTTTATAAATGTATTTTATTTATAATAATATAAACATATTCAATATTATGCATTTATAATACATTTAAATATAATAGTAAATATATAATATACTTACAATAGTTTAAAATAGAAAATATTACTATTTAATAAACAGACATTTATTAAATATTGAATTTATCTTATTTAATATTTTGAAGTTTAAAATTTATTATGATCCCAGCCTTAGGTCTAAGATGACATCAGAATGAATTTATATGTACTTTGGCATAGGCAGTGTGGAGGCTTCCATGGCATTTATTCTGGGCTCTTTGCATCTATCCTGGTCTCTGTCAAGTGAACTCTAAGATAGTTCTAGTTCAATGTGGCTGCCTCCACCACATGCATTTAAAACAGGGAGGGATTGTGAGACATTATATTTCAAAGATTTTTCTGAAGGGACTCCAGAGATGATAAGTGTTTATAATGACAGCTTGTGCATGTGTGTATGGAAAAAAATGGAGGGGGATGGAAGCACCTTGTAGATGATGGCTCCCAGGCCTCACTGGTATCAGAATCACCTAGGTAGCTTTGGAAAACACTGCATCTGTTGATCTACCTGGGCAAACAGAATCACACTTTGGGATGAGCCTTCATGCCTCACTCTAGGTGTATTAGAGGGAAACTACATTAAATGAACACTGGTGGGGGAGTGGGTTTCTCCCTCAATGATACTATTTTAGAAATCATTTCCTGGTGCATATGAAGAAAGTTCTTTTTATATCTCTCATATAGTTGCAGGATCAGAGACCTGAGATTTCACTCAACTTCTTTTCACAAGTCCATGATCTTTCTCAGTAAGGAAATAATTTTCTGTAACTTTCTTTGACAGTTTTTTTTTTCCACTGCAATATTCAGATTGGGTCTATGTTGTGACCAAAACATTTTATTTCAAAATTAGTACAGTACATTTATCCAGGGAAGAATTTGGCTTCTCAATTTAAGATGAGATGCATATTAAAAATATATCAATATTCCTACTTAAAAAATTTAAGTGACAATTACCAGTATTCGTCATTAAAATCTGAAACATCTGTACTCATATTGCTTGATAACTCATTTCATGACAATTTTTATTTTTCCCCAATATAATAACTTTTGTTGGTTTTTATAATGAAACTTTTGTTTTTTATAATGTAACTCAAAACACTGCCTATAAAAATGGAGATTTATTCTATGAACTATTTTAAAGGTTTCTGATTGACTCTTTATAACGTGATACATAAATATACCTTCCAGAATTGTAATAATAGCTAACATTTATGAGCAATTCTTATGTACCAAAAACTGTGCTAAATGTTTGATATAAATTATCTAAATCTTTTAATCTCCATTTCACAAACAAGAACCTGAAGCTTGGGAGTTTAAGTAATTGCCTAAACTAACATATCTAGCTTGTAGGTGTCCGAGTCTATGAGGGCGAAAGCAACTTTCACCAGTGCATATTAACAAATACTTTAAGACACTGATGGACAGTGAACTGAAGTATGCAATATTTAGCAGTGATTTATTTATTAATATAATTCACACATTTTTATTGAACATAGAATTAAAATTAATGTGAGGTGTGCTGGGGACAAATTCAATGTTATATACTTACATGTCAACTGAAACAATAAACCACAGACGATGCACTTATTCTGGCATGTGACTAGGATTAAAAGTCATAAATCTTTTCATAATCTGATCATCATGGAGGATGGGAGGCAGGACTAGATTGCAGTTCCCACTCGGACAGACAGAGCAGCATAAAGAGGTTTGTGTGGTGAATTTTAGCTCCAGATCAACTGCAGGAACGAACCAGCAATCTCAAGAGGACCCACAGACCCTCTGAAGGAGGCGGAGTGCTCCTGCAGGACCCGGGAGACACCCCAAATACTGTGAGTGCCCCAACGGCAGAAGTGGGAAAGGGAGATCCTCCTCTCCCAAACACACACCCCCCACTGGAGAAACTGGAGGTCTGTTTGTGGGAGAAGTTTCTGACCTTATCTAGAGCTGAGTCAATTTCAAGAGCTGAATGAAATACAGGGGTAGAGGAAACAGTGGGAAAGGCCCTGGGAGCTCGCTGGGTCTTCAAGCAGGCCATTCCTCCCTGGCACCACAGGGATCCATCAGGAGGGTGACCAGAGGAGTGGGGGGAAAACACCACAGGGAGTAGGAAATCTCCAGCCGAACTTTGTAGAACTTGAAAGGGGCAAGAAGCCTCCGGGCCAAAACTCAAGGGAGAGTGGGAATCCAGTGTGCGGACTCCACAGGCTAGGAAAGAACCAAACCCTTTTCTTCCACAGCTGGGAGGCCAATAGCCTGGGGCAAGTTCTCAAGCCTGGGGCAAGTTCTCAAGCCTGGCTCATCCACTGCCTGGAAACCAACTTGGGGCTGTTAGCGGTGGCATGATGGGATTGAGACCGGGCCTTTGATTTGCATGGGAGCTGGTTAAGCCCTGTGTCTGCTAGTTTTCTCCCACTTCTCTGACAACCTGCATGACTCAGAAGAGGCAGCCATAATCCTTCTAGGTACATAACTCAATTGACCTGGAAACCTCATCCCCATCCCCCACAGCAGCTACAGCAGGATCCATCCAAGGAGAGTCTGAGCTCAGACATGCCTAGCCCTGCCCCTACCTGATGGTCCTCCCCTACTCACCCTGGTAGCTGAAGACAAAGGGCATATAATCTTGGGAGTTCTAGGGCCTCATCCACCACTGGTTCCTCTCCATACTACTACAGCTGATGCACCCTGGAAAGTGTCACCTCCCAGCAGAAGGCCAACCAGCACAAAAATAGAACATTAAACCACCAAAGCTAAGAATCCTGACAGAGTCCATTCATCACAGGACTCTGCAGACAACCCCCAGTACCAGCCTGGAGCTGGGGGGACTTGCTGGGTGGCTAGACCCAAAAGAGGGACAACAATCACTGTAGTTTGACTCACAGGAAGCCACATCTATAGGGAAAGGTGGAGAGTACTACATCAAGGGAATTCCCTGTGGGACAACAGAATCCGGACAACAGCCTTCAGCCTTAGACCTTCCCTCTGACAGAGCCTACCCAAATGAGAAGGAACCAGAAAACCAACTCAGGTATTATGACAAAACAAGGCTCTTTAACATCCCCCAAAATCACACTAGTTCACCAGCAATGGATCCAAGCTAAGAAGAAATTCCTGATTTACCTGAAAAAGAGTTTAGGAGGTTAGTTATTAAGCTAATCAGGGGGGCACCAGAGAAAGGCAAAGCCCAGTGCAAGGAAGTCCAAAAAATGACATAAGAAGTGAAGGGAGAAATATTCAAGGAAATAGATCGCATAAAGAAAACAACAATAAAAAATTCAGGAAACGACACACAGAAATGTAAAATGCTCTGGAAAGTCTCAGTAATAGAAACGAACAAGTAGAAGAAAGAAATTCAGAGTTCAAAGACAAGGCCTTCAAATTAAACCAATCCAACCATGACAAATAAGAAAATATGAACAAAGCTTCTAAGAAGTCTGGTATTATGTTAAATGACCAAACCTAAGAATAATCAGTGTTCCCGAGGAAGAAGAGAAATCTAAAAGTTTGGAAAACGTATTTGGGGGAATAATCGAGGAAAACTTCCCTGGCCTTGCTACAGAACTAGACATCCAAATACAAGAAGCACAAAGAACACCTGGGAAATTCATCACAAAAATATCATCATCTAGGCACATTGTCATAGGTTATCTAAAGTTAAGATGAATGAAAGAATCTTAAGAGATGTGAGACAGAAGCACCAGGTAACCTACAAAGGAGAACATATCAGATTAACAGCAGATTTCTCAACAGAAACCCTACAAACTAGAAGGGATTTGGGCCCCATCTTCAGTCTCCTTAAACAAAACAATTATCAGCCAAGAATTTTGTATCCAGTGAAACTAAGCATCATATATAAAGGAAAGATACCATCTTTCTCAGACAAACAAATGCTGAGAGAATTTGCCAGTACCAAACCACCACTACAAGGACCGCTAAAAGGAGCTCTAAACCTTGAAACGAGTCCTGGAAACACATCAAAACAGAGCTTCTTTAAAGCATAAATCAAACAGGACCTAGAAAACAAAAATACAAGTTAAAAAGAAAAAAACAAAAAACAAAACCAAGGTACACAGGCAACAAATAGCATAATGAATGCAACAGTAGCTCACATCTCAATACAAAACATTGAATGTAAATGGCCTAAATGCTTTACTTAAAAGATACAGAACTGCAGAATGGATAAGAACTCACCAACCAACTCTCTGCTGCCTTCAGGAGACTCACCTAATACATAAGGATTCACATAAACTTAAAGTAAATGGGGTGAAAAAAGGCATTTTATGCAAATAGACACCAAAAGTGAGCAGGGGTAGCTATTCTTATATCAGATAAAAGAAACTTTAAAGCAACAGCAGTTAAAAGAGACAAAGAGGCACATTATACAATGGCAAAATACATTGTCCAACAGGAAAATATCACAATCCTAAACATATATGCACCTAACACTGGAGCTTCCAAATTTATAAAACAATTACTAGTAGACCTAAGAAATGTGATAGACAGCAACACAGTAATAGTGGGGAACTTCAATACTAACTCAGCACTAGACAGGTCATCAAGACAAAAAGTCAACAAAGAAACAATGGATTTAGACTATATCTTGGAACAAATGGACTTAACAGATATATACAGAACATTTCATCCAACAACTGCAGAATACACATTCTATTCAACAGTGCATGGGACTTTCTCTAAGATAGACCATATGTTAGGCCATAAAATGAGCCTCAAAAAATTTAAGAAAATTGAAATTACATCAAGCACTCTCTCAGACCACAGTGGAATAAAAGTGGAAATCAACTCCAAAAGAAATCTTCAAAACCATGCAAATATATTGAAATTAAATAGCCTGCTCCTGAATGAGCATTGAGTCAAAAACAAAATTAAGATGAAAATTTAAAAATTCTTTGAACTGAACGACAATAATGACACAACCTATCAAAACCTCTGGGATACAACAAAGGTGGTGCTAAAAGGAAATTTCATAACCCTAAATGCCTACATCAAAAAGACTGAAAGAGCACAAACTGACATTCTAAGGTCACGCCTCAAGGAACTAGAGAAACAAGAACAAACCAAAACCAAAAACAAACCCAGTGAAAGAAAGGAAATAACCAAGATCAGAGCAGAACTAAATGAAATTGAAATAAAAAGAAACAATACAAAAGATAAATGAAACAAAAAGGTAGTTCTTTGAAAAGATAAATACAACTGATAGACCATTAGCAAAATTAACCAAGAAAAGAAGAGAGAAAATCCAAATAACCTGAAACAGGAAGTATTACAACTGACACTACTGAAATACAAAAGATCATCCAAGGCTACTGTGAACACCTTTATGCACATAAATTAGAAAACCTAGAACAGATGGATAAATTCTTGAAAAAAATACAATCCTCTTGGCTTAAATCAGGAAGAATTAGATACCCTGAACAGACCAACAACAAGCAGGGAGATTGAAATGGTAATTTAAAAATTAACAACAAAAAAATGTCCAGGACCAGATGGATTCACAGCAGAATTCTACCAGACATTCAAAGAAGAATTGGTACCAATCTTTTGACACTATTCCACAAGACAGAGAAAGAAGAAACCCTCCCTAATTTATTCTATGCAGCCAGCATCACCCTAATACCAAAACCAGGAAAGGACATAATCAAAAAAGAAACTACAGACCAATATGCTTGATAAACATAGATGCTAAAATTCTTAACAAAATATGGACTAACTGAATCCAACAACATATCAAAAAGATAATCCACCATGATCAAATAAGTTTCATACCAGGGATGCAGGGATGGTTTAACATATGCAAGTCAATAAATGTGATATACCACATGAAGAGAATTAAAAATAAAAATCACATGATAACCTCAATAGATGCAGAAAAAGCATTCGACAAAATCCAGCATCCTTTTATGGTTAAAACTCTCATCCCTCAATGTAATAAAAGCCATCTATGAAAAACCCACAGGCAACATAATACTGAATAGGGAAAAGTTGAAAGCATTCCCTGTGAGAACTGGAACAAGACAAGGATGCCCACTCTCACCACTCCTCTTCACATAGCACTGGAAGTCCTAGCCAGAGCAACTAGACAAGAGAAAGAAATAAAAGGCATCTAAATTGGTAAAGAGGAAGTAACACTGTCACTGTTTTTGCTAACAATATGATTGTTTTTCTTGAAAACCCTGGAGACTCCTTCATAAAGCTCCTAGAACTGATAAAAGAATTCAGCAAGGTTTCTGGATACAAGATTAATGTACACAAATCAGTAGCTCTGCTACATACCAACAGCGACCAAGCTAAGAATCAAATAGAAAATGCAACCCACTTTACAATGGCTGCAAAAGAAATTAAAATACTTAGGAATATACCTAACCAAGGAGTCAAAAAACCTCTACAAGGAAAACTACAAAACGCGGCTGAAAGAAATCACAGACGACACAAACAAATGGAAACACTTCCCATGCTCATGGATGGGTAGAATCAATATTGTGAAAATGACCACACTGCCAAAAGCAGTCTACGAATTCAATGCAATCCCCATCAAAATACCACCATCACTCTTCACATAATTAGAAAAAAAATTCTAAAATTCATATGGAACCAAAAAAGAGCCTGCATAGCCAAAACAAGACTAAGCAAAAAGAACAAATCTGGAGGCATCACACTACCTGATTTCACACTATATTATAAGGCAATGGTCACCAAAACAGCATGGTACTGGTATAAAAATAGGCACATAGACCAATGGAACAGAGAAGAGAACCCAGAAATAAATCCAAATACTTACAGCCAAATGATCTTCGACAAAGCAAGCAAAAAACATAAAGTGAGGAAAAGGACACCCTATTCAACAAATAGTACTGGGATAATTGGCAAGCCACATGTAGGAGAATGAAACGGGATCCTCGTCTCTCACCCTATACACAAATCAACTCAAGACTGATTAAAGATTTAAATCTGAGATCTGAAACGGTAAACATTCTAGAAGATAACATTGGAAAAAACACTGTAGACATTGGCCTAGATTTTGTGACAAAGAACCCAAAAGCAAATTCAATAAAAATAAAGATAAATAGTTGAGACTTAATTAAACTAAAGAGCTTTTGCATGGTAAAAGGAACAGTCAGCTGAATGAACAGAAAACCCACAGAGTGGGAGAAAATCTTCACAGTCTATACATCTGACAAAGGACTAATATCCAGAATGTACAATGAACTCAATCAAATCAGTAAGAAAAATACAAACAGGCCATCAAAAAGTGGGTTAATGACATGAATAGACAGTACTCAAATGAAGATACACAAAGGGCCAAGAAACATACGAAAAAATGCTCAGCATCACTAATGATCAGGGAAATGCAAATCAAAACCAGTAAGGTAAGCAATACTACCTTACTTCTGCAAGAATGGCCATAATCAAAAAATCAAAACACAGTAGATGGTGGAGTGGATGCAGTGAACAGGGAACACTTCTACACTGCTGGTGGGAATGTAAACTAGTACAACCACTATGGAAAACAGTGTAGAGATTCCTTAAAGAACTAATAGTAGAACTACCATTTGATCCAGCAATCCTCTGGGTATTCATCCAGAGGAAAAGAAGTCATTATATGAAAAAGATACTTGCACATGCATGTTTATAGCAGCAGAATTTGCAATTGCAGAATCATGCAACCAACCCAAATGCCTATCAATCAAAGAATGGATAAAGAAATTGTGGTGTATATTTCTATGATGGAATATTCATCAGCCATAAAAAGAAATGAATTAGTGGCATTTGCAGTAACCTGGATGAGACTGG
Source organism: Mandrillus leucophaeus (assembly GCF_000951045.1). NCBI lineage: Eukaryota > Metazoa > Chordata > Mammalia > Primates > Cercopithecidae > Mandrillus > Mandrillus leucophaeus. Next base: position 778,346 of record NW_012105298.1, read on the forward strand.
AGACTATTATTCTATATGAAGTAACTCAGGAATGGAAAACCAAACATCATATGTGTTCACTGATAAGTGGGAGCTAAGCTATGAAGATGGAAAAGCATAAGAACGATACAATGGACTTTGGGGACTTGGTCGTGGGGGAGGTTGGGAGTGGGGTGAGGGATAAAAGACTACAAATATGATGCAGTGTATACTGCTTGGGTGATGGGTGTACCAAAGTCTCACCAATTACCACTAAAGAACTTGCGCATGTAATCAAATATCACCTGTACCCCAATCATTTGTGGAAAAAAAGAAATGGCTATAAAGCACCAGGAAAAAATAAATAAAAATTTACTTATAAAAAATAACTTCACGAGAACAAATCAGTCATACACTTGAATAATGGCACTTATGAGTAGACTGCCTTGTGCCTAGTATGCTTATATGTGTCCACTGATTCACTTCTGTCCATCTTCTCACTGAACAAAGTAGGAGAGAGATACATACATGCTTTTATTTTTTTGAGACAGGGTCTCACTCTGTTGCCTACGCTGGAGTGAAGTGGTGTAATCTCGGTTCGTTGTAGCCTCAAACTCCTGGGCTCAAATGATCCTCCTGTCTTAGCCCCCAGGTGGCTAGGACTACAGGCATGGCACCACGGCCAGCTAATTTTTGTATTTTTTTGTAGAGACGTTTCACCATGTTGTCCAGACTGGTCTCGAACTCCTGAACTAAAGTGAGTTGCCCACCTTAGCATACATACTTTGGACAATCTTATTTAAAATAATTTTCTTGAGGGAATGGAAACATTTAGCTATAAATTAAAATATCCATTCAGCAGAATCATTTGGGTTGTCTTTCACACACTTTACTTTTAAGACATAAGCAATATCTTATGTGTGCCATGCTAATTTTCCCACTTTGAGCATTTGCTGAGTGATACATTATTATTTTTTGGGGGGAAGTTTTTCTCAGGGTTCTAATACTCAGTGCTAAACTCTTGAAAAGTTAAAACAAAGATTACTTAGGGTCTGCCTTTTAAAACAGAAGTATGCAATAAAAAAGGAATTTCATCTCAGAATAGCCAGGAGAACAGTAAAGGCTGCACAGAAACTGCATGAAGTGAGGCGTGAAGAGAAGCTATTTCAGGCCTTTTGACTTGAGGGCAGATACATATGCATTCAAACTAAAAGATTTCTTCAGGTGTAGAGATTTTTAACAATAGGAGCTGATGATCAATGTAGGGAAAAAAGCATGCTTTATTACCTTTTTTGGGCCAGACCAACTTGACCTTTCATTTTCCATGTAGTCTTCAAATAAATACATATATTCCATTTTTTGTCTTCCACATCCCCTAACAATTATTTTGATTTCCATGATTTGAGTGGCTTTCTGAAAAGCTTTTATGAAGAGTAGAAAGGAATTGGGAACCATGTTGTTGAATGAGTGATAGAAATATTCAATGGCCATGTACAAAGTAATAAAAGAATATTGATCTGGTCACTTAAAAATCTAACCCCATTCCATGTTTCTGGTCATTAACCATCAGTATTGTGGCTGCCTATCTATGACAGCTTTTTTTCCCTCATCAAATATAGCACGATTTCTCTAGGCAAGACATCGTATTTTTTACCACTTTTTGATACAATATCAGCTATAATATTGATGGTGCAAAAGTCCTTTCATAATAAACTTTAATATATTAGTCAAAGGAGTATTTGATCAGATACAAACAACATTGCTTATACTTAATTAGTTTTAAATGCCTAAAAATAGAACATGTGCACTCATGTAAACAACATATTATTATTATTTTATTATTATTATTTTTTGAGACAGAGTCTTGCTCTGTCACCCAGGCCGGAGTGCGGTGGTGCAATCTTGGCTCACCGCAACTTCTGCCTCCCAGGTTCAGGCAATTCTCCTGCCTCAGCCTCCCAAGTAGCTGGGATTACAGGTGTGTGCCACCATGCCCAGTTAATTTTTATATTTTTAGTAGAGACGGAGTTTCACCATGTTGGCCAGGCTGGTCTTGAGATCCTGACCTCAGGTGATCTGCTCGCCTCCCAAAGTGCTAGGATTACAGGCATGAGCCACCGCGCCCGGCCAACAATATATTATTCTTAAGATATGTTTTGTGACTAAGAAGGATACCGTCAGAGCAGGCAAGCATTTGTCTTATCTAAATTTGCCTCAGGGTTCCTCAGCTTTGGGTGCAGAGAAGCAGTCAATGTGAGTGAGCTGGAGAAATTAAAGTGAAATGAGAGCTAAGGAGAAAAGATAGATATTAACTGTGAAGACAGACTTAGGGAAGGGGGTGAAGAAACAGTGAACAGAGTAGATTGAAAAGAAATGGAGTACAGCAATGGGTAGACAGGCTTGGAATGGTGAAGCTATGGCTCAGAGGAATTTTTAGGACCTATGTGAGTATACTTTTACATGAAGAGAATATGGATGATCACTGTGTACCTTGTTTAGCCTTTATAGAAGGTACAGGATTTCATATACATTCATTAGCTGCATTTCTGAGGTCACAATACAACCTAGGGAGCATTTTAATTAAGTCTTTATAAAACATAGATAGCAATGTTGCATGCAATGATATGTTATGATTTTGAATATGAGGTTAAATGACTGAAAATACCATCTCAGAAGTTCTTGGTAATTTGAATTAAATAATTAATACTTATAAAGTATTTAAATACTTACCCAACAGACAGGAAAGGTTCCTTTGATTCAAGTCTATGAAAAAATATGAAAATTTTCTTTTAACATAACAATTTGCTGTATATTCAAAAATGGCTTTTACATGCACCTGACAAAATTATACTTTTTTGGATGAAAATCCATAATGTACCACCAGTAAAAAGCTATAAATAATACATTAAGACCTAATCTGGACTAAGTAAATTTGCAGCTGGATTAATGCAGAAGCTACATAAAATGAGAGAGTCTTGGAATGAGGACATAACATTTAACTGATATATTAAGATGATCATAGTATTAGTCTAATTCTGATTGCACTCTCTGTGTCTACTCATTTTCTTTATTCATGGTAATGTGTTTGTAGAAGTTTCTATATATCTATTTGTGGTGGTTGTAATAGTGAAATAATTTATAATGTACTTGTTACATGTTAGCCGAATAACTGATTTACTCCGAAGAGAAGCAGCATACCATATATAGTTATTTATTGGTCTTAATACTGCTTAGGGCTGGGGTATTTGGATTCTTCAGCCTCCTTTGTGTCTTCTAAAAACTGGGTATTTTCTGTACCTCAGTATATCAAAGGGAAAGTCTAATCCTGAAGGTTGTGGTTCATTTGAGAAAGCCACTTTAAAACATATTCTGTGTCTTATTTTTTTCATTATAAAATGGGCTAGGCTTCTTCCAGCTACTTTTCTAACTTCATAAATTAACTTTCCATTTTTTTTTTTACAAAATGTAAGTAAATCAGGAAATAATCCACTTCTAAATAGTTCCTAGATAATAATTAAGGAAACCTGTTGGTAAATGTATTTTGGCCACACTAGTTTCATTATAGGTTTCTTAAGATACAATTAAGGGTTAAATGTAGGCAAACTGAAGATATTTTTAACTAAATCCTGGTGTTTAAGATTTTTAAGAAGCACAGTTGAAATGACTATCTTAGAATTAGGCTAAAAATTTATTTTTATATATGTGAGTCTAAACAATGAAGGCAATAATTACTTTTTTGTCTCTATTTCATTCTGTGTTTGTAAAAAAATTGCTTATGAGAAATAGGCCTTGGTGCATTTATAGGCAGAGCTGACATGCATCTCTACCATATACCATGCTGCTTTGGGTGAATCATAATAGCAGGAAAGGGACATTTTTAGGGGGCAAGTGCCTTAGCAATCCTTTTGGACAGCTCTAGGTAGGGTAGAAGCAGATAAAACCAATAGTTGGTGCTAAGAGTTTGGAGAGGTTTATTTATGCAACCTTTCCTTTTCTGAATTCCAGTATTATTCACATCTCTAACTGTAGGTACATTAATTGCCTTGTGTTTGTTTTTCTCATACATTTGTGATCTACATAAGCAAACAGAACTAGAGAGGGAAAAGCTGAAGATAAGTAATGAAAAATGTTTGGATATATTTGCTTTATAAGACATGACCAGTGCCATGTGATCAAAAGGAAATTACCTTGAACAAATGAGGGGGATTCTATATAATATGATGCAGGAGATTGTTCACATATTTTGACCATCAACACCATAATGATACTACTTTATTTTCCACCTGATAATACTTGAAATAAAGATAGCATGTGGGCATTAATGGGATCCCTTCTCTCTGTATTTGCCAATAATTTCAGCCTACCATTTATCAGACATTAGTGTATGTGTGTGATTTGCTTCTGTGAAGTGCTACCCTCCAGCCTCCTATGTTCCCCATTTTCTACACACTACATCGTCCCCCTTGCCTCTCACTGCTATGTGATTCTTAGTGGCACTGAATAATGTAATGAGACTATTTTAAAACATTTTATATCTTTCTCCTTTCTCTTTTTTCAGCCACCATGTCTCAGTAGTTAGCAAGTCCCATCAGTTTTTCCTTTGGGACTCTCATGTCCTCTGCATTCCATTCCCAGGCTGGTTTTCATTAGTTGCCCCAGCCTAGTTAGTCTCTCCAGAATTCTTTGTTCAAAGTCTCTTCAACTTTACACACTGCTCTCACACTAAGCTTCCATCAATGCTGCCAGTCACTCCCTTTGGACAAGTACTGCATTGTACCACTTTAGGGTGGCATAAGCAACTTGAATAAAAGCAAAGCCCACCACTTTTGATTTTCCCTCTGCAATTATCAAAATACTGAGTTCAGAATTTTTTTTTTTTTGAAGGTTTCAGACAAGCAACTGTTGGATTAGAGCATACAGGGACACATGTTGGTTGTCCTACTGCCCCCTGTGGTTAGTATGATTAGTCTGACTAAGTTATTAATAGTTATCCCTTTCTCCTACCACTTCAAGCCCACTTCAGCCAGCTCCTTCCAAATGCTCAAGAGAAGTCTTCAGAAGAAAATTCAAGTTTTCAAAATATTGTTGGATTGAAAGTTCTGATGATGTTCTACAAACCAAGAGTTTGCAAACTGTGGCCAAATCCTTTTCTCCTTCTGATTATGTATAGTCCCAAGCTAAGAATGGATTTTACATTTTAAAGTAGCTAGAAAATATCAAAAGAAGAGTAATATTTTGTGACACATGAAAATTACATGAAATTCAAACTTCAGTGTCCATAGGTAAAGCTTACTGAAACAGAGCCATGTGACTTCATTAACATATTGTTTAAGGTTGCTTTGTGCTATGGCAACAAGTTGAGTAGTTGTGGCAGAAACTGCATGTCCAAAATCCTAAAATATTTACTATCTGGCCTTTACAGAAAAAGTATGCCAGTGTGTGAGATATTATTTTGTTGGAAGGAACTGGAAACAACCTCCTAAAATAGGCTTTCTTTACTTTTAATACATATCAAGATATTTTACCAGATTTAGAAATTCAGAATAATTTGAATTCCTTCTGTACATCACCATTTCAACCTCTGATCCTACCAACATATTCTCCTGAAATGTTTTTATGTCATCACGTTTCTTGATTTCATTAATCATAAGATGGTACCCAAACTTTTAAGATCTTCACAAACATGCCCTCACCAGTTTTCCATGATGTTTTTTATTGCTTCTCTTACTAAACACTTCATTCCAGAAAAGCTAAGTATTGTCCAGACACGTCTGATTTGGCTTTGCTTTGGTATACTTAGCATTATATTTCTATACCAGATACTGTTTTTTCCCATGCATGATCTATTTATCATTTACATTTATCTCAATCTAACTCCTTCTTAAAGCTGATCCTGAAACCTTCATTTTACAGGGACAAGTCCATCTCTGGGGTGATACTTATCATCACCATCACTATGACACATTCTCTGAACAATATTAGTCAATTAAAAACTGAACTTAGAGTCTCAATAAGACTGGTAAGAATATTAAACCTGTACTATGTTTAGACAAGAGACTTCCAACAGTTTTGTGTTAAGTCTCCTGGTGGGACTAGAGGGGAGGATGTTGCTGATGGTTCATGAACTGAGCCAAAATAAAAGATTATTGGTCATTGGCTCCTCCAAGCCATAGATGATAAGTCCAAGGTACCAGGACTCCCAAGTGTCTTCTGTGGTAAAATAGGGCAGGAAATCTTGGTGGGTGCCACCATCAGGCCATTCTACCTTTTGTCTCATCCTCAAAACGATGACACACTGCAGAGTGGAGAGACAACTGTCCTTTGTTGAATGATGTTCTGCTTTGAAACCAACTGCTCAGTTGTTGTTCACTACACTGAGGCAACTTCCCTAGGCTTGAGATGATTCAGGGACTCTGACTAACCTCATTTTTCTCAATTATATAGCAAACATCATAGCCAACTCAAGGAGTTTGGGGAAGAATATGAGATTTTCTATTTAGAGCATCTAGCACAGTTCCTGGCAGAGTGGATCCTGATGGTCGCGACCATACCAAGAACAGGTTGTTAACTCTAAAGTCTGAAACTGCTTGGAATGTATGAATAGAACATTTTAGTAGTGTTGGTCCTGAAAAATGAAAAAAAAAGGTAAAAGAAAGAAACTTCTAGGAGAAATATTCCTTTGTAGAAAATTATTTATCAATTTAATCTGTAGAAACAGATGATTACATTGTGATATGCCTAGAGAGAACTTTTCTAAGATTTTTTTTTACAAGGTAATTGTTTCATGAAGAAAGGGATTGATTTTTATTTTTCCTAAGATTTACTTTTCATGTGAAATAGGTAGTGAATTTAATAATACTTCATTTAGGACCCACTAGAATTAGGAGTAGAATAAGAAGAACAAATGACAGGCTTCAGAAAAATAAGACATAGTGGAGAAATAAAATAGAACACAGAATGAAGGTCAATATTTGGAGCTAAATGAACTATAATACTTTTTATTTAATAAAAACTAAATTGTATTTACTGAATGCCAGGTATTATTCGACATTCTTTATAAACACTAATTTATTTAAACATCATGATACAATCTGAGGTAGTTCTCATTTTATAGATGAGGAAACTGAGACCAAAACATATTAAGTACCTTGTACAAAGTCACACAGCTCATAAGTGGTTGAGCTAGGATTTGAATTCAGACATTCTGACTCCAAAGTTCATGTGTCATCTATTTTAGTTGTTTTGCTTTGTTTACATGTGCCTCAAGGTACTGCCACATTGTCTCTCTTTATACTTCTATGCTCTATTGAGAAAGTTCATCTGGATTCAGATGTTGGAAATTCCAAAACTTACATCTCTGGCATCATTCTATTTATGATAGGTGGCTATAGCTGCTCACAAAATATCTCTAATTGTAGATGCCTCTAAGCTAACATATCTCAAACTAAATTTACTCTCTTCCTCCCTTATTTTGCTCTTCCTTGTTTTTCCCTAACTTGGAAAACTCAGACACTTAGGTGACCAAACTAGAAAGACTGGAGTCATTCTCATGAACTCCTTTCCAACAACCTTTCTAGTTCTGCTGTTTCTGTTGCCAAAAGTCCTCTTGATTCTATACTTGCCTCTCAATTCTGATTTTCACAGTACAAGTGATCATCCAGTTTTATATGATCCACTAATCTCTTCAATGACCTCCCTTCTTATTTCTTTGGTATTTCCATATCTACTAACAGAATGAAATTGCTAAAATAAAATATAATCGTGTAATTATCCTCATTACAAATCTCTGCATGTTTCTAGGAAGTATTTTCTTATAAGGCACAATGGATTTGTTAGTAGTACTTCATACCTATTTTCATAGGACTCTGTAACACTTAACCATGGTGAATTAAAAATTTCCATTGTAATTGCCAAGCTTCCCCTAAGACTGCACACTCCTTGGAGGTACAAACTAACTATTTCAGGTACCTAGAATCATGCCTACTTCATTGGAGGCTCTCAGTAATGATTTTGTTAGATGAACCTTCCCTGCCTTGCTCTCTCACTTCTAGTCCCATGTTTTGCCTACAGAGTACAGTCTAATATAACTTTATTACTATATTTATAGTGTTAATATAACTAAAAGTTCACTCACAGTCTGGTTACAGTGTACCTTCCCAGCCTTTGTCTTCTATCACTTTAGTCTACAGACTCCATGTTCCAGCCAAGCTGAGCAAATTGCTCACTGTCTGAGTGGCATCTTGCTTTTTCCCCTGTGCATTGGCATTTTGCTTTCCCACATCCTGCTTTTTCTCTTGTGCTTTGGCATATGCGTGTTTTTGCAGAAATAATTCCAAAAGTTTTTGAAAGACTAGAGCCTTGTCATGAGTCCAAAGCACGTTATAAAAATATCCACCTATTATATTTACAGAATTTTGTAGTTAAAACTTCCAGACAGTGATACTACTTACCATTATCTGAGTTACTCTTTTTAGCTATGACAACCCAAGCCCTGACCTACATTTAAGATGGATGTGCCAAAGGGCTTAAGTGTACAGGTTCTAGAATCACATTGCCTAATTCCAATCATGACTCTACCACCTCTGGCTGTGTGGCCTTGGAGAAGTAAGGTACTTCTCTTTGTGCCTCAATTATTTAATGTGCAAAATGGAAATAATAGTAGACCTATCTCAAAGAACTATTGTGAGAAATAAATACATAACTACACACAGTAGACAACTAATTTAAATAAATAGTGGACAAATGCTTAATAAATATTAACCATCATTGTTATTACTATTTTTTTTTTTTTTGAATCTCTGAGTCCTTGAATCCTTGTTCCTGCATTCATGGCCAGTTAATAGAAAGAGAGTTCAGGTTGGGGAATAGGTTGGTGTAGTGGTTATATATCAATGAACAATGTTGGGATATATTGGAGAAGATATGCAGTAGCCAGCAGATGGAAATGTGGGCTCAAAACTCAAGTGAGACATTTCGGCTGGAAATAGATTCAGGAGTCCTGTTATCAATGCAGAATTAGTATATTAAATCATAAGAGAGAATAAGTGTGCCCAGAGATAGTGAAGAATAAGAAGAAAAGGGTGGAGGGAAGATTATTTATTTGGCATCACTAACAGGACCTTAGATGTGTAGAAGCAAGTTCAGAAGGGGACAGGAGATCTGTTCTGGCAGTTGCATTAACCTGTACCTGTCATGGCACCCAACACATAGCAGGTGCTTCCCAAAAGTTGACTGACTGAGAAAAACTGTGCCTAGATCTACGCCACTGGCTTTCAATCTGTTCTGTAGGAAAAAAGTAAATACAGAAGAGAAGATTCTCTCTGAAAGTGGCTCCTGTGTGCCTTACTCAAGCCAGCAAGGAGCAGAAATTGAAAAGTGTTAACATTCTCCACTAAAGTCGATGTACAGGCCAAAGCTAGTGTCCAAATCTAATGACGTTTGAAATCTTGTTTGTCTACCCTTTATGAATTAATCTCTTAATACGGAATAGAGGACTTCTTTTTAACTGCATGCTTTTTTCTACAAAGGAATTTTCATATGCGTTTCAAAAAGAGTTTTAAAGACCAACATGGGTGCAAATATTTTATGTAGAAAAAAACCAGTGTGGCTGTCTTCTGTCTGTCCCTATCACACTTCCACAAACAATGCGGGAGTCTAACAATTATCACAAGAGTCAGAGCTTACGATGTGCCAGGGACTCTGCCAAGCTCTCTCACACATGGAATTTTGACAACAGCATATGAGAAAACTAAAGTTCAGAAAAACCTAGTAATTTGTTTAAAGCCATACAGTGCTATTATCTGAATGTCCTCTCCATAACTCATGTTGTAGTTTAATTGCTATTGTGATGGTAGTAAAAAGTGAGACCTTTAAGAGATGATTAGGCCATGAGGACTTTACCCTCACGAATGGATTTTTGTCATTACTGCAGATGTAGATTTGATCCGCTTTTTCTCTCTGTTTTGTGCATGTGTTTCTTCACCATGTGATGCTTTCCACCATATTATGATGCAATAAGAAATCCCTCACTAGACACTGCCTCTTGATTTTGGACTTCTCAGTCTCCAGACCTGTGAGCCAAATAACTTACATTTTTAATAAATCATCCAGTCTGTGTTATTCTGTGATAGTAGCAGGAAACGAACTAAGACACACAGCAAAGTGATGGAGTGTGAATTCAGTCACAGGCCTAACTCCAAAGTCTATACAGCCACTGTTCTGTACTCTTAAGAAAGGACAAAGAACACAATAAATGCTACACTGGCCAGATATTTAGTCTATCTGGCCCCACACTAGGTATGATGGTGGTCCAGGCCATTGTAAGTTATTCCTTAGTTAACTGATTGCTTGTTATTTATGGAATAATTTAGCATGATATTTTATAAATAACTTAATATACTTCTTGAGAATTATAGAAATCTTGTTTTGATATTTAAAATTTTGTTTATGTCTCATCCTTAACTATTTGTAATCTAAACACATCCATATGACATTTTAATCATTCCAAGGCATTCTGATTTTAAAAAGCTTTTATTCAAGGTAAATGGTTAAATGGGAGCAAAAGATGATGACTGATCAAAGATAAGCACTTGTAAGTGATTCTTAGGTGTCTTCTTACAGAATATTTTGCATATTAAAATATAACATAATTCTATCGGTATTATTAAAAATTCATTTATTGCCTCAAGATTTAATAGTCTTCTTTATGTAATAGGGAAAGGACACTCATGGATAACTGTGGGTAAATTCTCTGAGATCTACAGAAGATCAGCATCTGTCAGTGGTACTTATTCTCTTAGTTATTCTTGTCCCCTAACCTGAAAACAAAACAGAACAAAACAAAACAATCCCAGCCTTCTGTGCTGGCTGACCTGGGCCAAGATGCCTAGGAGACACATTCTTAGGGTCTTGTTGTGGGGAGCAAAAGATTTATTAGGAGGAAGCTTCTCGGAGCACAGAATGGGAAGAAGCACTGGTTGGTCTGTACAGGCACTGACCTCCTCACCTCCATCTGCACAAAGAGGTCTGAGCATGCCGTCAGTCAGCTTCTTTGGTTGAATAAAAATCCAAGATATTGTTGGATACTGACCTCAATCGTGTACTCACAGTGGACTCTTGTGCCAGCCATATCCATTCTCCAACTGTGGCTACTTACAAGGGTGTAGTGTTGTGATGAATACACAAAGATTATCCCAAATGCAGACATCTGTAGTGTTCTATCAACATTGAAAAATTAGTGGCAAAGTGGGGGTGATACTGTGATGGGATAGTCTGAGGTGGCTGAAAGTGGGAATAAACATTCCTTTAAAGGTTGTGAGCTCTAAAGCTGGGGGGTCAAATCAGTTCTAATTTTCACGTCAACTGACTAATTGATGGTGGCTTCTGGGAACATCATGTTGAGATGAATTCTAAAGCCTACTTAGGCCTCAGGGTGTAAGGGGCTGTAATTAACCTATGTCTGCCACAGGAATAAGAAGAAAAAAGCATTATGTCCAAATATGTATTTACCAACTTGTGCTAATGGAAGGTACAGAAATTTGCTCAAGGCTACGAAAGTAATGAAAAGGTATAAAAGCCACAGTAGAACTTAGATTTCCAGACATATAGTCCATAAACCAATGTGTACAAATAATAATGTATATTTAATGCCCCATGTATGACAGCCAATATTTAGAATTTGACACACTATTTTAAGCATTTTCACGTATTTAATCCTCATAACTTTCTTGTGCAGTTGATATCATTATCATTTCTATTTTATAAATGACAAAACGGAGATAGAAAGGAATCAATAATTTTCCCAGGCTCTTAGAGCTAGAAAGTCACAGAGCAGGGTGATAACTCAGGCGGTCTGATTAGGACATTGAGTCTTAATATTTCAGAATATTTGTACTATTTTCTAATATGTTATTTGTTGATCATTAGAAGAATATCATATTTACCTACAAGGTTGAGGGGACAGCCAGGCTCCTTCATTCCCATGGGATTTTCCTATATAGAATCAATTTCTCTGGAGTAAAATGTGGCTTTCCCCTCTATTTCCTATGATATCTTTTTCAAAGGCTTTCATGCTCAACTGAAATCTCTGCTTAGGGCCATCACCAAGCCCCTTGGTAAGTTTCATTTGCAGTTACCACCATCTGGGCTGCTAACTCCAGGGACAGGTTAATGGATGGCTGTGGTATCAACCAAGAACCTCTGTGGCAGTTCTGACACTCAGACTCATGACTTTTGCCACATTGGAAATTGAGGCTGCAAGGCTCATCTCCCTCGGATGGGCTGTAATGTTCTTTCATAATTCTACAGGGAGGAATGAACTGTAGCAAGAGGAATGGAGGTGAAGGATAAACAACCTCTTGGCAAGAAAGATCATTAACCACTGGCAGATTTCCTAGGAGAATTGAAATGCTCCAACAGTTTTGGGGGCAGCAGTGAGGATGGTACTGGTAGATATTTGGCCAGGGTAAAGAGTGGGGTCTCATCCTTTCTCCAACATGATTCCAGGATTAACCTTACTGCCCCTCACACTGGAAAGGAGTGCACACGATTCTGCAGATGTTTCTATTAAAGTAAGAAAAATGATTTTCTGAAAAGAAATACTTCGAAACTTAATTATTTTCATCTAGCAAGATTTGCTCATCTCAGTTCCAGACTTGTAAAGGGAAGTAAATTTAAGAAAAACTAGCATGTGGCTTCTCAGCTGTCTCCTTCAATTGTCTTAGTTGCTTGCTAATGGCTGTTAAATCCTACAGAGAAACTGTGCCTTCTGTTAAGAGTGCAGCCTGGAGAAGGAGGTAATCAGTCAGAGTTATCCAGTTTCAGATCTTCATCCTCAGTCCTGCTCTTTGCAGAATGCCGATGCCATTTATCTTTTTCTCCACTTTAAGATGAAGATATAAGAGTCAATACTCTGCCGTCTTTTGATTGCCTGTCCTAATAAGTTGTGCGGAGTACAAATGGTGCTAAATGACATAATCTATGTATTTTCAAGGCCCTGGCCTAGTAGGTTGTGAGGAGCAGCTGACTTGTGTGTCCTTCCATGTCTCTCCCTGCTGCCCCCCATCCATTCCATACTCTTCACCTGTGCCCCACACTCTCACAACCCATCAGGTCCCAGTTTCAACCTCACCATCTCTGATCCTTTCTCTTAATAAAACACTTGAAACTCATTCAGACCAAGTCATAGCTAATGTCTGATATAGGCTTGGTGAACAACAACTCATTTTTACACGTGTTTTGCTCAGCTGAGTTTCTTCCCTCTTCCCAGTGACACATTGGTCTGGCTGGTTAATTTCTTATCTGAGTTTTTGTCTTGGTAACCTCAGCCCCTCTCTAACCAAGCTTTCCCACCCTCCCCTGGACCCTTGTTCTCTGAAGGAATTAAATCTTGGCACTGAATTTTAGAATGTAATTATTTTAACTGCCTCATGTTGACAAAATTGTGTGATACCAATCACCTACCTGGATTATTGAATATTATCTACTCCTGGATTGGGTTGGAAGCTCCAAGTGACTGGCAAGGCTGCATTTTGGCTTCACCTTAGAATCCCTCCTACTCTGCAGAGCTGTATCTATCTTATACTGATGTAGGTTTATAATTCTACATCCCCTCCTAGGATGCTCTCTGAGATAATTGTGCAGGATCAAGTCATAACTCCAAACCTGATGGATTCAAAGTCTTGTTTGTTTTTGTCAGTGTCTCAAATAGTCTCCACAATGCTAAATTCAATGGTGAGTTATTAGTTAACACGAACTTTGAAGAGCAGTTGACCCAAATGATTAATTCTTATTGAAACATTTTCTTCCCTGAGTTTCATACCACCCAACCTAACTACCTCACTAGTTGTTTCTTCCCAGTCACCTTTGCTTCTTGACTTCAAATTTGAGAGTGTTGTAGAGCTCAGTTCTTGGAATTCTTCTCTTTTCTATCTTTCTTATCCCCTTTCTGTTCTCACCCTGTCTTGTGGCTTTGAATACCATCTATATACGGATGACTCACAAATACGCACATTCAGTCCAGATCTCTCTCCTGAACTCCAGATTAGATATTCAATTGCTTATGTGATATCTTTACTCACCACCCACCTTGGCCTACTCTAGTTTCTGTGAGTCTTCCCCATTGCACTTAACTGGAACTTCATATGTCCAGTTGCTTGGTCCAAAAACCTTGGAGACATCTCTGGTAGAAAGTCTGGCTATCATCAGTTTCTTCCCCTCACCCATCAAGAGGTGGAGTCTATTTCCTTGTGACTTGCTCTTATAAAAAGAATGTGATGTGGCAGATGGGACATTCTGGAATTTGCAATCCAGGTTTGAAGAGTACAAACTGCTTCTTCCTCTCTCTTGAAGTCAGTCACTATATACAAACTCTAACTGCTTTGAGGCTACCCAAATGTGATAAAACCTAAGCTGGCCACAGGGAGAGACCATGTGGAGAAAAAGGCTCAGCCCACAGTCGTTCCTGCCAACCTCAGCTTCCAACCTTACCTGCTGCTGATACGGACAGGAGACAGGGAAGTACTAGGTGGAAGACGGTGGTTCCCCAGCAAAGGCCCCACCCTTAAACCTGGAAACCCATGGCACTAAATGAGAAAAGGCATTGCTGTTTTACTGCCCAAATTTGCCTTTTGGCCTGCCACGCCCCCTATCCAGTACCCATATAAACTCTAAACCACCAGTTCCAGGAGGAGATGAAAGGACAAACAGAAGAACAGAAGAAAGGCACAACGGTGCTGCAGAGAGAAGAGAAGAAGCGTCCGTACACCCAGAGGAGTTTGACTGGGGACAGTTGGAGAGGAGATTGGCCGCTGGATGGCCAAACTCCAAGGGAAGATTATCTTCCCACTCCATCCCCCTTCCATCTCCCCATTCATTCCACTGAGAGCCACCTCCAGGACTCAATAAAACCCTGCATTCATCCTTCAAATCTGTGTGTATCTGATTCTTCCTGGATGCTGGACAAGGACCCAGGTACCAAGAGGGCACTGAACTAGTTAACACTTACGCTGTCTGCAGATGGCAAGGTTAAAGGAGTGCACTGTAACACGTGCCCACTTGGGCTTCGGGAGTCTCAGGCTCCCTTTCCTGGATGTTGGCCTGGGTCCGGAGCCCGGGGGTGGTTGCTTTGGCTTCTGCACCTGCCTATTTGCATGCTCCCCATCCCTTAAGGGGTTTGAGTGCACACATACGTGGCTGAACAGACAGAAGGAGACATACCCTGTCACACATCCTGTGGGGGGCAGGGGGGACAGGGGACTCTCCTATTTTGCTCTGTTAGTGCCAAAGCAATCTGGGACACACAGAGCAGAACTGTTTGACTGAAATCAGCCCAGATCACTGAATATGACAAAAATGTTTTTTTTTAAGTTAATCTTGCTACCTAGCAGCAGATAATGTGTTTATCCTCAACTCCATTCTTTCTCTCACAGTCCATTTCCAAGTTGTTAATAATCTTGTTGGCACTACCTTCAAAATCAATCAGTAACATAACCATTTTTATTTGACATCTCAGTTGCTACCACATAACCATATCACCATCTCCTGCCTGGTTTCTCACATTCTACCTTCACTCTCCACAATCCATTGTCAACATATGGCTAATGTGACTTTTCAGAATTTAGGTTCTGTCATGGTACTCTTCTGCTTAAAACCTTCCAAAGGCTCTTTATTTTACTCAGAGTGAAACCCAAAGTACTTCAAAGGCCTGTGAGACTTTACATCATTTGGTGCCTCCCTTTACATCTCGGCCATTATCCTCTCATTTCCTCTTGGCCCCAAGTTTTGTTTGAGTTTTCTCTGGAAACATTGGCCTCCTTGCTTCCTAAAACACATGGGAATACTTCTGCTTTAGGGCCTTTGCTAGCAAAGCCCCTCTACCTAGAATGCTTTTCCCCAGGCATCACTTTGCCTGCTCATCACCTCCTTCATAGCTGCTCAAATGTCATGTTCTCAGTTGAACCTTCACTGAGCACCCTATAAAAATTGCAGTACTTGTCATCTTCCTACTTCCAAAATCTTCTAACTTGATGTTTTTCTATAACATCTACTACCTTCTAATTTATAATTAGTTTGCTTCTGTTTGTCTTTAGTTACCTCAAACGTGAAGGTAAGGTCAGAGATTTTTGTCTACTTTGTGATAAATAAAATTTAGCCTAAAGCTGCCTCTTTACATATTTTATGTTCATCCTAAAGGTTTCTTAGTACATAGTGAATTATAACCTAAATGTAAACAGACTGTAGCTTACTCTTGTGACAATCACCAAGTTCTGGCCAATCAATCAAAGGTGGTCAACTGTTCAAACCGTGTTCAAATAGGGCAAACATGGAGCTGCAACCAATCCGCTACTTCTGGACCTCACTTCTGTTTTCTGTACATCACTTTCCCTTTTCTGTCCATGAATCTTCTTCCACAATGTAACTGCATTGGAATCTCTGAATGTACTCTGGCTTGAGATGCTGCCCAATTTGCAAATCGTTTTTTGCTCAATCAAATTCTTTTAAATTTAATTCAGCTAAAGATTTTCTTGTAGCATTAACTGGGATATCCTTAGTACCTGGAAAAATGTCCAGTGGGTTCTTAATAGTTAATTGATGAATAAATGACTACATCTGCAAATTTATGTTTCCATCTCCACTAGATCCATTACGAATCTTTAATATAGGCTGAATTTGGTCAGTCTCTGAGCAAACTCTGTTAACAGAAGCTAAGAGATAAGTCATCCCTCCAGGCTTCAGATCCAGTGATCCGCTCCAAATGCTGGGATCAGAAATTCTTTTGCAAGTCTCCATTGTTCCTACATAGACCCTCAGGGCTGACTGTATGCGAAGTATTTATTTTGCATTTCATCTCTCTTGCCACCAGTTTGGTTTGTCCCTAAAATTTGGCTGTCTTGGCCCTTAAGTGCTAATGGCTGGCACCCCACAATCCCTCACGGAGACCAGCTGACTAGCTTGCCCTGCTTTTTTCAATTAACATTCCAGGACTGGCGCTTTGTTCTGGACTTTGTTGTATGACTAAGAAACTCATAATGCATTGACTGGCTCCCCAGATGGCAACTCTCTCCAGTGAGACTGTCTATTAACTGACTGTCCATATGTGCTTCACCTACCCGTAAGGCTAGTCTTTCTTGCTTTTATTTCATTAGCATTACATTAAAAAACATAATATATTTCCTTTTTCAGTTAAAATGGATACCTGATATTACTTATTTCTTTCATATTTACTTATGCCAAATATTACAACTTTTCTATACTCAATTTAGTTCATATATATTTTTTTTCTTTTTCTTTTTTGAGACAGGGTCTCACTCTGTGGCTCTGGCTGGAGTGATTACAGCTCATGGAGCTTCAAACCGCAAGTAGGCTCAAGTGATCCTCCCACCTCAGCCTTCTGAATAGCTGGGATTACAAGCGTATGTGAACACACCCAGCTAATTTTTGTATTTTTTGTAAAGATCGGGTTTCACCATGTTGCCCAAGCTGGTCTTGAACTCCTGGGCTCAAGTGATCTGCCTGCTTTAGCCTCTCAAAGTACTGGGATTATAGGTGTGAACCACCACACCTAGCCCATATTTTCAATTAGATCATATAATTTTGTTTTTAATCCTCTAAACGTGAGATTTGCTATATTGAGTTGGAGTAACAAAGAGTAAAGAAAAAAATGAGAAAAAGATAATCTTCAACAAATCATAAAATTACATTACAATTCTATTTAAATTCTTCCTGAATTCTCACAGTATTGTAAGTGTCTTTGCCACTGATGTTGTAGATAGTTTTAGTGAGATAGGATTTAAACTACCTTTAACAATTGCTAAGTAATTCAACTCAAAATGCTTTTTCCCTCTTGATTATCTGTATTTTGTGGGTCATCTTCTGTTGCCTTTTCGAACTCAGCTATTGGTTGGTGTATCACATTCTTAAAAAGTATATTCTGATACATTTACTGAACTTAAACTCATTACCATTTGTTGCTCTGCACTGATAGATTCTCTGAGTTTAGGAATACATCACGTATCTCCTGTTTTTCTGTTATGTCCCACGCTCTGCGTACTAAGGCTACAACCTGGACTTTATTCCATTACTCTTTTAGCTCACACACACTATGTCCTTTAAAAGCAGCAGCAAAGCAGCTGAATTACAGCTTTAAATACAAGGGGGCAGTTATTATTAGGCAGGCACCATTGTCTTCCTACCTGCTCACTAATCTGTAGTTGGAAGAACTGCCTTTAGCACGTATTACTGATTGCTTATTCCACTGCACCACTTAAAGGCTCAGATATTTTGACTTTCTTGTTTTTGAAGATTAGATGACTTCAGCTGCTCTCCTGGACCCCATATCCTGCTCCTTGCCCTTCGCTCTGCACACTGAACTCCGCATCCTGTCCTGGCCTGGACTGACTGACAGGCCACTTCCTGCAGTTAGCTCTAGTAGGAACTGTGCCTCCACACAGGGTCACTGGACTGCGCTGAACTGTGAGACTAATGTTAATGAAGTTGCCCTTTTAGAAAATTAACTTTTCTAATAACCACGGAGACTAAAGCAATCTGGTTCTAAAGATTAAGTGCTATATGTGTTTCACTGGCTTTGCTCAATACCAGGACCACCCCTCCCGCCCCCCACCAAAACCTTCACTGTTGCCTGCATGAGTAATTTGTATGGAGTTTGTAATTTTTCACTGAAAATATCTAATTTTAAAATACATCTTTTTTTGGTTATAAAATGCTCTTTAAAGAAAAATTACATTATGTATTAAAGTTATAAGAAAAATACTATCTGCGTATGGCTAGCCAGTTTTCTCAACATCATTTATTAAACAGGAAATCCTTTCCCCATGACTTGTTTTTGGCAGGTTTGTCAAAGATCAGATGGTTGTAGATGTCTGTTCTGTTCCATTGGTCTATATATCTGTTTTGGTACCAGTACCATACTGTTTTGGACCCCTTCCTTACACCCTATACAAAAACTAACTCAAGATGGATTAAGGACTTAAACATAAGACCGAAAACCATAAAAACCCTAGGAGAAAAACTAGGCAACACCATTCAGGACACAGACATGGGCAAAGACTTCAAGACGAAAACACCAAAAGCAATGGCAACAAAAGCCAAAATTAACAAAGGGGATCTAACTAAACTAAAGAGCTTCTGCACAAGCAAAAGAAACAGAGGGAACAGGCAACCTACAGAATGGGAGAAAATTTTTGCAATCTATCCATCTGACAAAAGGCTAATAACCAGAATCTACAAATAACTTAAACAAATTTACAAGAATAAAACAACCCCATCAAAAAGTGGGCAAAGGATATGAACAGACACTTCTCAAAAGAAGACATTTATGTGGCCAACAGACATATGAGACGAAGCTCGCCATCACTAGTCATTAGAGAAATGCAAATCAAAACCACAATGAGATACCATCTCACACCATTTAGAATGGCAATCATTAAAAAGTCAGGAAACAACAGATGCTGGAGAGGATGTGGAGAAATGGAAACACTTTTATACTGTTGGTGGGACTGTAAATTAGTTCACCCATTGTGGAAGACAGTGTGGTGATTCCTCAAGGATCTAGAACCAGAAATACCATTTGACTCAGCAATCCCATTACTGGATATATACCCAAAGGATTATAAATCATTCTACTATAAAGACACATGCACATGTATGTTTATTGCAGCACTGTTCACAATAGCAAAGTCTTGGAACCAACCCAAATACCCATCAATGATACTGGACAAAGAAAATGTGGCACATACACACAATGGAATACTATGCAGCCATAAAAAAAGATGGTTTCATGTCCTTTGCAGGGACATGGATGAAGCTGGAAACCATCATTCTCAGCAAACTAACACAGGAACAGAAAACCAAACACGGCATGTTCTCACTCATAAGTGGGAGTTGGACAATGAGAACACATGGACACAGGGAGGGGAATATCACACACCAGGGCCTATTTGGGGGTGGGGGGCTGGGGAGGGATTGCGTTAGGAGAAATACCTAATGTATATGACGGGTTGATGGATGCAGCAAACCACCATGGCACGTGTACACCTATGTAACCAACCTGCACGTTCTGCACATGTATCACAGAACTTGAAGTATAATTTTTAACAAAGGGTAAAAAATGAAAAATTTATCTATATTCCCTCCATACAAAGAAAATTACAGTTAATATTTTGCTCTATTTTTTCTCTGCATATATTTTATTTGTTGAATAGTTTTTGTCATGATGTTTATATAATTTTTTTAACCAAAAGCAATCACAGCAAAAGCCAAAATTGACAAATGGGTTCTAATAAAACTGATGATTTTCTGCACAGCAAAAGAAACTATTATCAGAGTAAACAGACAACTTACAGAATGGGAGAAAATTTTTGCAATCTACCTATCTGACAAAGTCTAATATCTAGAATCTACAAGGAACTTAAACAAATTTACAAGAAAAAAAAAAACCCTATTAAAAAGTGGGCAAAGGACATGAACAGACACTTCTCAAAAGAAGACATTTATGCGGCCAGCGAACACATGGAAAAAAGCTCATCATCACTGGTCATTAGAGAAATGCAAATCAAAACCACAATGAGATATCCTTTCACGCCAGTCAGAATGGCAGTTATTAAAAAAACAAGAAACAACAGATGCTGGTGAGGCTGTGGAGAAATAAGAACTCTTTTACACTGTTGGTGGGAATGTAAATTAGTTCAAACATCGTGGAAGACAGTGTGGCGATTCCTCAAAGACCTGGAACCAGAAATACCATTTGACCCAGCAATCCCATTAGACCCAGCAATCCCATTACTTAGGTATATAACCAAAGGAATAGAAGTCATTCTATTATAAGGATACATGCATGCATATGTTCATTGCAGCACCATTCACAGTAGGAAATACATGGAATCAAACCAAAAGCCCATTAATGATAGACTAAAGGAAATATGGTGTATGTATACCATGGAATACTATGCTGCCGTAAAAAATGAGATCATATCCTTTGCAGGGACATGGATGGAGTTGGAAGTCATTATCCTCAGCAGATTAAAACAGGAACAGAAAACCAAACAGCACATGTTCTCACTTATAAGTGGGAGCTGAACAATGGGAACACATGGACACAAGTGGGGAACAAAACATACTCGGGCCTGTGGGCTGTGGGGTGGGGAGAGGGAGAGCATCAGAATAAATAGGTAATGCATGCTGGGCTTAATACCTAGGTGATGGGTTGACAGGTGCAGCAAACTACCATGGTACACATTTACCTATATAACAAACCTACACGTCCTGCACATGTACCCTAGAACTTAAAATAGTTTTTTTCTCTAATCAAATGCTGATTTTTTTCATGTCATTATTAACATTTTGTGAACATTTCATCTAATAGGCACATCATACCCAATACTGCTTAATATTTTGGTTGGATCAGATTACTCACTATTATAAATAAATTACTCACTACTAAAACTGCAAAGAACATCTTGGAATCATTTTTAAAAATGTTTTCAAAAATATTTAAAATTATCTCCTTAGATAGACTCCAAAGGATGGAATTAGTCAAAAGACATGAATACTGTAACACACTGCATCAAGTTTGAAGGAAAAAAGGTGTAAACTTAACAATAAAGCATATATGTCTGACTTTAGTCTCTGGATTGGGAAGTAAATAGCAGAATCCCAGAATGTTAGAAATGGAAATCAAGTAAGAGGTGTTTTAATTCAACTCCTTCATTTTACTACGAGAAAATGGGGCTTAAAAGAGGTTGAATTTTTTTTTATAATCACTTAATTAGTTTGGGCAGGGAGTAGCAGATACACAGCTTAGTTGCAGGTTTCCTGACTTCCAAACCAGTGCTTCTAATGAACACTGAAATCTTCAGGACTGAGTGGGAAGAGGAGATAATGTCAAATAAATATTAAAACACAAACTCTCATCATCATGCAATATACCCAGGTAACGGACCTGCTCATGTACCCCCTACATCTAAAACAAAAGTTAACATTGTAAAAAACAAAAAGCACCCCCAAACCCCACATAAACTATGTGGCATCTCAGCTTCAGCTGCAATGTAATATGCTTAATTCAAACAAGCCCCTTGTCCTTTGATTCTTTCATACAATAAACACAAGCAAAATAGATGTCAACTCTCAGAGTTGGAAGAAGATCCCTGAGTATTGTGATGTTTAGAAATACCAATAAAAATAAATGATCAATCATGTTATAATTCCACTTGAAAAAAATTTAGAAAGTTTAACAGTTAATTAATTTCTAAAATAATGAATTTTTGTGTGAAGAATTCATCACGCACAGCCAACTGCTAATCTAGTGAGACTATGCGGTGTTCCCTTTTGCCTTCTGTCTAATCATGGAAAAAGAAAGCCTATCTAGCTTCACTTCTAGTACTTACAGTTCCATCATAAGAATTACTCTCGGCCGGGCGCGGTGGCTCAAGCCTGTAATCCCAGCACTTTGGGAGGCCGAGACGGGCGGATCACGAGGTCAGGAGATCGAGACCATCCTGGCTAACCTGGTGAAACCCCGTCTCTACTAAAAAATACAAAAAACTAGCCAGGCGTAGTCCCAGCTACTCGGGAGGCTGAGGCAGGAGAATGGCGTAAACCCGGGAGGCGGAGCTTGCAGTGAGCTGAGATCCGGCCACTGCACTCCAGCCTGGGCGACAGAGTGAGACTCCGTCTCAAAAAAAAAAAAAAAAAAAAAAAAAAAGAATTACTCTCACAAAGACACCAAATAGTTTATGTAAGTTTTATAAGGAAATTGTAGATTATTTTCTAATTAATATAATTAAAACCAACCAACACTAAAAAAAAACCTATATGCCACTTTTCTATTGTGCAGAACTTGCTTATAACTGACATTGAAATATTTCTATAACCTAGAATCTTCTAGCTTATAATTTATAATAAGTATTTTCAAATTTTAATGCACTAGGGGAAAATACATATTTATAAAGATAATAGAATTCGCCAATTTTGTAAAATGATTTTATGTGTCTTAAAAAAAATCATTCACATTGTAAGAGTAAGACTAGATGACCGAGGAAAAAGGGCTGTTTGGTTTCTCATATTTCACGTCCATCTACACTGTTAATATTCATTTCTTCTTCTCTCCTCTCCTCATTTTATGTGGGCTCAAACATTCCTCTACACATTGTCAAATTGTTTATTACCATTTATTTCATTGTTAGAAGATACACGGTTAGTCTGTTGCTAAAGCATCTCTGCCTGCGTGAAGACTGTGTTATAGAAGAAGCCCTGATGTGGCTGCAGGGGCTTTAGAGGAGCAACCAGGAGGTGGAGAACAGGGTTCTAACTGCTAGGGAATGGGTGAAAAAAGAGGAACTTTCCATCATTCTTCACTAGTCGGTCCTTAAATGGCACTCTCAATTGTATTATTGTTTTTTAAAAAAGAGACAAAACCCTAAAAACCTAAAATTAGAAGAAAAATACAGAATGATCTTAGAGTTGGAGGCAGAAAATCTGAACCCCAGCCCTAGGTTTTAGACTTCCTGGCTGGTTGCTCACTTTTTCTGAACCTTGATTTTTCTTCCTTGTGCTTCCAACGACAAATACAAATTAAAAATAGGTGGCTTAATTCTCCCTATTGAAAATAAAGAAAGATTTCCTTCCCTTATTTTGATTGGGGGATTTACTTTAGAAAAACTGTTAATTGCAATTACTCCATATTCTTTTTGAAATACATATAAATCCACTTGAAGACTAGATTGGCATTTTGTCAGCTTTATGACCCAGGAATGTCTACCTCAAGGACCTGGGGAGGCAGAGTGGGGACAGGAGGCTTATTCCAAATTGCAGAACTACCTCCTTTCATGAGAATATGAAAAGTTTGTTTTTCTTTTGCATGAAGTCAATTAACTAACATAAATAAATGGTCACCCCAATTACCAGGAAAAGTTAGAATGAAGGATCTATGACAAATGGTGCTGTCAATCCTCTTACTTGAGGACTAGTTATTGATGATATTGAAAATATGTATGTAATAGGTTGTATGTGTTTAGCTACATAAAAAGGTAAGATTTCTTTCTGTCTTCAGTCTCTGAGGTTGCCTGTGATGTGCACCACATTTTGGTTTAATGTTTATTCAATAATACAAGTCTTTTCTTTCTCCATTAGCTTTGTGGAGAGGATTTCTGAGTTGGGAAAATATTTGTTTTAATTACATTTTCCCAACAGTATGAGAGAGTAACGCTGTAACATTAAAAATTTTAGTCTTTAATTTGATTCATTTAGAGATAAATCTTTAGACACATTTCAATTTCTTTCATGCTACCCTCCATACAGTAATTTGGAAGGACAATCATATCCTGGAATCTTGAATGAAAGGATAGATTGAGAAGAAGAAAGTGATATGGTGAGCAAAAAGGGAATGAGATAACACTTCAAAAGTAAAACAAACAACGGACTTACGAATTTATCCTAGGTTGGACGCTCAAGACCCTACATTCCCTACCAAGGACTGTCCTAAAACAAGAAACAGGTCACTGGATACAAAGACAATTAACAATACCAACAAAATGATGAAAACAAATGAAATCAACACTGACAGTGAAGATACTTCAACTTACAAGCAAGCAAGGGCATTGCCCTTTGCAAGATAAAACCCGCAAAGCATCTTCACCCCAGGCAGGGAGACCTTGCCCAATGACCCAGCAATATGAAATGCACACGTTCCTGCTAAGCTGGATTAGTAGGGACTAGCGCTGTTGTTGGTGCTCTAACCTCAGTACCCCACAGTGAGATGCCAGGAGAATATAGCATAAAAGGCCATAATGTAAGTCCTGCTGATGAAGAGATCTTAGCTTCAGCACACAACCATGCTTTTATATATAAAAGAAAGCAACAATTTCATGACAAGCTACAGCTTCCAAGGTGTAGTAAAGTCAACAGTTAGAAAGAATCAGTTGCCTGTCTTCATTGGCACCTGCCAACTGTAAGAATGATGTGAAATTTCACCCCTTTCTATCCCATGCTTGGTTTACTATTCCTTTTCCACTTCTCCCCACCTCAAAGAAAGAGGAGTCTTAAGTAGCAGGTCAACTGGTCACTGTATAAAAGGTTCTAGACATCCAAGCATGGTCTTTTTCTTCTAGTCTTAGAAGCTGAGTGGATAAGCCAACCGAGGGGTCAGCCCACTCTTGCTTTGTATCTTCTCCAAGTATGCAGCTATGTGGTAATTTGAAGGCCTGGTCTAGTAGTAGTGTATGGAACACTACTCCTAGAATTGTATAGGATGATAAATTTGTCACAGTATAGTAAACTGCCTTGGGAGAAGCAGAAAGGAAAGGAATCCTGTGTGATTTGTTCTACTACAGTTTATCCTTGGCTTTTATTGAGCTCATAAGAAAAATGGCATCAGTTTTAAAACCTGTGTGTGTGTGTGTGTTTGTGTGTGTGTGTGTATGCATGTATTGTGTAAATGCTACTCAGGGTGGTACTTGCTATGCTGTTTAGATGACTTCCTATGAAGTACTATATAATAAGTTTACGTCAGAAAACAGAGTTAGGAAAACATAGTTTCTTCTCACACACATTCAAGTATTTTCTTTTACTACATGGTTACATAGATTATTTTGCTCCTGTTTTCACCTTGACTACCAGGAATATCATGGCTAAGTTTGTTGTGCTCATGTAATACTTTGTGACTGCACAAGTTTTATCAGTAT
Organism: Mandrillus leucophaeus; assembly: GCF_000951045.1. NCBI lineage: Eukaryota > Metazoa > Chordata > Mammalia > Primates > Cercopithecidae > Mandrillus > Mandrillus leucophaeus. The sequence continues at coordinate 803,998 of NW_012105298.1, forward strand.
AATTAAACTTTTGCTTGATTTGCTTGATCCTACCTGTCCTCCTCCCTCAGTTCCCACCAAATTATTGACTCTTGCTACTTTTCTTTTTTTAAAATTGGTTGCATGGTTTTACTTCCTTGGATTTTTATCATAAACTATTTCAAACCAAACAAATAGAAATGTAGTCTTTCAAATAACCTGAAGCCTAGCAACATAAACCGCAAAGGTCTTAGAGATGGATTCTCTGCATTAAGTTCTCCCTCAACCCCTACCCTATTCTTTCTATATGACAGAAGATATTAATGGATATTCATGCATTAAAAACATAACAGAAAACTGCAAATAGGACATTCTTTAGCCTAGCAGAGAGAATTGCCTGCAGCAGAACTATTTTAATGGGTATTGTGTCAGCACATTTTTGAACATTTTAAATAAAAGGTCTATATTTGCTTAGTGTTAAAATGTGAGGAACATACTATAAGTAAAATAATCTTTTAAAAATTTTTATTTTTAAAGAAGTTATAGGAATCATTAACCTGTTTAGTTGACTGTGTGAGATTTAGCAACATCATCATAGCTAAAAACATATAAAAATAACCTTTTCAAGCTGGACGCAGTGGCTCACACCTGTAATCCCAGCACTTTGGGAGGCTGAGATGGGCAGATTGCTTAAGCTCGGGAGTTTGAGACCAGCCTGGGCAACATGGCAAAATCCTGTCTCTACCAAAAATACAAAAAAAGAATTAGACAGGCATGGTGGCACACACCTGTAGTCCCAGCTACTCAGGAGACTGAGGTGGGAGGATCACTTGAACCCGGGAGGCGGAGGTTGCAGTGAGCTGAGATCACGCTCACTGCTCTCCAGCCTGGGTGATGAAGTGAGACCTTGTCTAAAAAACAAACAAATGGCATTTCTAGGTCTAGATCCTTGAGGAATTGCCACATTGTTTTCCACAATGGTTGAACTAGATTACAGTCCCACCAACAGTGTAAAAGTGTTCCTATTTCTCCACATCCTCTCCAGGACCTGTTGTTTCCTGACTTTTACAAACCTGCATGTTGTGCACAAGTACCCTAGATCTTAAAGTATAATTTAAAAAAAACCTCCTAAAATACTTTATTATAGATGTTTTCTTTGAATAATCATAATGATGAAGATAACTAAAATTTGTAGAGTATCTCTAATAGTTGCAAGTTCCTTAAATACATTACCTTTTAGGAAATTTTGTATCTTTCTTCATGCAGCCCAAAAAGCTGAGGAACAAAAGATCAAATTCAAACACTGATAATGCTCAGGTTATTTTAGGAGGTAGGTCTAACACTTTTCCACCAAACAAACTAAACAAGAATTTGCACAATTTTAAACCATCAATAAAGTGAATGTTTGACACATTTTCTAGTACAAAAGCATTTCAACATTCATTTGTGGAGATTTCTGAAGTAGAGAACTCTCCCTCAATTACCCAGATGTAAGGATATTCAGGTTTGAGTTTTAGAAATATACACTCTTTTTGGTATTTTCTCTTGTGGATCTTGATAACCATACATCAATAATTTGGTTGCATAGGAAAGATAGGATCCTGAGCAGAAAAAGACTGCAATTGCTATGTAGACCTAAGCAATAACATACATTCAAAGTAAACCAGGGAGGCAGGTCAGTGTTCGTGTTTGTGTCAGTTTCAGAAGGACAGGATGTATTAATATGGGGAGGGGGAGAAAATATTTCCCTCTCCTCCTCACACTGTAGTTTGAGCGGACTCATCTGGCTGGGTAGGTGAAATGGAAGGAAACCTTTGCCAGTGCAAAGGGAGATAATGATAATGGAAATATTAAACTTCTGAAAGGGAATGTGTATTATCCTTGATGTTATAAAAGGAGACAGAAAATGAATAAAATGATCAATAGCTAATTGGTAAACATTTCTCAGCAAACAGTACAAGTCAATGAAGTGAAAATGACCAGGATATTTTTCCTTCATATTGATTTTTGCTATTTAGCATTAGCTGAAATTAGCCTCCATTACTTTCATTTCTACTTTCAAGGTTCTGGGGGACATTTTAGGTGATTTCAGCGTCCCTTTTCCCATGATGTGCTAGAGCCACCATGAAGGATGAAAACAAAACTCACGTAGGTCCAGTGGTGAATGAATCACCAGAGATACTTTGCTGCAGTCACCTTACTTGGTCTGTGCTCTGAAAGTTATTTTTTTATCATTGGAGTTACTGTAATACAACCCACATTCATGGTGACCACCACCAATTGTGATGATCTTAAAATGGTAGTGATAACTGTAGGTTATCTTGTGACAATCTTAAAGACTCTTGAAATGACTTGTGAGAGTCTTGATTCTCATGGTCATCTGGGTGGGATGGGAAGGTTGCTACAAGAGGCATTTGTATGATAGCCAAAAGTGATATTTGGCAATGGTACCAGATGATTGATTTTTACAGAATCAACGGGATGAAACTATATATACTACATGTCTTACTGAGCTGAGTTCCCTGCAAGTAGGAGGGAGTCAGCTCTGGGTGAATAAAAATCCATTCTTGTTCGGCTCTGATAAATAGTGTCTTTGTTCTCTGATATTTTTTGTTAGCTTTCCATCAAGGAGGAAAGGTCTGTCTACTTTACAAATAGAAGCAAAACCATCATACAATTATTCTCATTTAGCAATTATTGAGCATTAATTGAAAGTTGGCATGCTGGAAAACTCACATCCTGGGGGAGAATTATTATTTTAGAGTGCCACAGATACTGTGTAATGTACATAACATATTTGAAGCAGCAATTTATTAAAAGTTACAATGTTTTCCCTAGAGAATGGATTAGCTATTCACCATTAGGACCAGGTCCAATATTTATGAAATGTTCACAAATGATTAATTATGTTTCATTTACAAATAGACTCTAATGGGAGACATTTTTATTGCAAGTGCTATTTTAATGAATTGTCTGTCTTTATGAATTCATGTCCAAGACTGACATAATTCCTTTTTGCTCCCTTTCCTCGACCTTACACTTGAGCCTGCCACTGCTTATCATGTGTTTCCTATTTCTTCTATTCTGCTCATGTGATCATTCCCTCAATAGCCTGAAGTAGAAAACCTTGGACATATGTGTGACTCTCACTCTCCTCACACCCCACTTCCAATCAGTCACCATGTTTAAGTGGTTCCTTGTTGCCTACAGAATAAAAGTCAGCTCTCCTTAACCTGATATATGGATATGTTCACAGCCTGGGCACCATAATGTCCCAGTTTTCCATTCCCCACCAAGTAGGCTATACTAGCTCCTACTATGAGATGCCCTTCCTGCTCTTTTTCCCTTCAAAAGCCAGCTCAAGTGTTGTCTTCTTCCTTTAACTTTCCAGATGTTTTTTACTCCCTTACCCCTAGGCAGAATCAGTAACTTCCTCATTTATTCTCTTATAGAAGTGTATGCATACTTCTCAGTTGTCTTTATTCATCTGTGCATCTAACTCATGCATAAGACTGTAAGCTTTTTGAAGTCTCACTCTTTTATTTTCTATGTATACCATGTTTACTTAGCACATAATAGGGCCTTATTGAAGGGTGCTTGGCTGAGTTGAAAATCCTATTAAAAGAAGAAGCAAATCAAAGTTATGCCTCAGTGGATATTTCATGTGAACACCACTTCGTGATTGGTAATGGAGATAAAGTGGATGTATGTGAAGAAGAAAGTCTGGTGGCAGTTCACTTGGTGGTTCAAATAGAATAGTTATAGAGACATAGCAGTTTAGAGCAGGAAGGTAAATCAGAGACTACCTTCATACAAATAACTTCATACAAATAATCTGTTCATTACGTTATGCTCTCTCTTCACCCTGCTCTTGCCATTTTCTATGCTAGTTTCCTAAGAAAAGCACTATTACAGTCCCTAGACTAAATACATAATAAATATATCTTGTATAAATGAATGAATGAATGAACAAATGAAATGATTCCCCCTCTTGCATTTTACAGATAAGAAAACAGACTCAGAAGCCGGGTGTGGTGGCTCATGCCTGTAATCCCAGTGCTTTGGGAGGCCGAGGTGGGAGGATCACAAGGTCAGGAGATCGAGACCGTCCTGGCTAACATGGTCAAATGCTGTCTCTACTAAAAATACAAACGATTAGCCAGGTGTGGTGGTGGGCTCCTGTAGTCCCAGATACTCAGTAGGCTGAGGCAGGAGAATGGTGTGAACCTGGAAGGCGGAGCTTGCAGTGAGCCAAAATCACGACACTGCACTCCAGCCTGGGAGACTGATCGAGACACCATCTCAAAAACGAACAAACACCACCACCACCAAAACAAACAAACAAACAAACAAAAAAAAAACAAAAAAAAACCAGACTCAGAGATGCAAAGAACAGGAAAGCAGAAACTATTCCTTTTCCAACCGCCACTATATTCTCTACATTGAACTAAGTGCTTTTACCCCATTTATGCAACTTTATCCTATCAGGAAAATTATACAACTATTATGTTACAAAAAGAACTTACTTGAAGCTTAAAACCAGTGCCCTATGATCACACAAATAGGTGGTATCTCTGTTTTTCTTATGTAGTGTTTATTGTATAGTATTTCCTCTGCCACTTGCTGGCATGGTATTCATGGACAGTTAATAGTATTGATGATTGGTTTGAGACTCAGAAGATCTCTACTTTCCCTATCTGTGTTGTTTAGATGGTAGCAAGTGACTAAATACAGGGAGCTGTAATCTAGTGGTAAGAATACTACACATGAAGGCTGAAAACCAGAGCTCATTTCCTAGTCCTGTGATCTCGTCTTGAACAAACCTTTATCATTTTGGAAACTCAGGTTTCTCATTTATACAGCATAGTATATACTACCAATTTTGTAGAGTTATCTGATGAACAGATGAATAATGACTATGAAAACATAGTTTATCCACATAAAATTAAGGTAATTTTTTTAAGCTTATGTGAGAATGAGAAAATGTGTATAGGAGGGCTTCCTCAGCTATACATTCACGTTCTTGCATTTCCTTTGTTACTGTTTTGCAATTTCAGTGTACCACAGCCTTAATTTGTATAAACAGATAAAAGGAGGATAAATAAGCACTTTCTCACTAATGTGGCTTGTATACAGTATAGCATGTTTAAATGAAATTCTGCTTCTAATTCTTCTGAACACAATTGAACATCACAGTAATACAGAAATAATAGTTAAAATGACATTTATTCTTGTCATGAGCTTCCATTCTCATAAGAAAATCAAAACAATCCAAGAAAAGAGAAAATATGAAAATTAACACCATTGCACAGACAGTAGCAACTCTTTGATGAGAAAAAAAGCCATTGGCAGCTTGTTTTAACAGTAATTGAAAATATGACTTTTCAAATGTTCTGCATTAGCTGCAGCTCTAATGTATATATTTACAAATGAATCTGATAATGTAATTTGCATTTCTTAGTTTTATAAATCGTCTCCTTTACCTCAAACAAGGTACAGAATGTGTCATTTGCTTCTTGTTGATAACATAATCTCTGCTCTTTAATGTTAATATTACCCCATGATCCACTATCAATATTTGTTACATTCTATTGCTTTCCATCTTTAAGAAAATGTTTTATTAAAACTAAATCAACCAAAATAAGAGAAATTATGATGTATTTTTCAGTATAGCTTTAAAAATCTCTGAATAGCATACAGTGGAGAGCCCTGTGGTACTGGGGATGACTAGGACCTTAGAAGTGATCTAGTTCTGACCCTCATCTTAGAGTTCAGAAAATGAGGCTATAAATGGCTGAAAAGAAGATATGCTAGTTTTCAAAGGACAAAAACAAGGAAAGTGGTCCAGGCTATATTTGAGCACTCTTCTCACTACACTAAATCAGAAAATAATCAATTTTAACACATACAACTTAATTCTCCTTTATCCAAATGATATCAGAGAAAAAGGAAGCCTTGCTCAACACTTCTATGTTAACTCTTCAGATGTGGATGCTGATGGACTGATGATATGTATCTGGGAGAAAACCAAATAAATTGGATGATAGGAGATCTCAATAGCCTGGAACAATTGGCTATATCTAACAAAAGAGAATTTAACTGCGATAGACACAAAGTCAGCACTTACAGTACAAAAACTAATGGCAAAAGTACATGAAGTGGGACATATGGTTTAACAGCAGAACATAATTTCTTTTCAGAAGTGGCTGTTTTTAAAGAACTGAAAGTTATATAAGTTTACTCCTGTACTCTTCCCCAAGTCAACTCAAGTCTACTTAACATAATAGAAGTATGTACAGAACAACAAAGGTGCTAAGTCTAGTCTACACTCTCCACCTGGATTCTCAGTATAGATATAGACACTGACAAATTGGGGCATGCAGAGGGGAAAGACCAGAGTGTTAAGTGACTCAGACCCAAGCACTTCAGGAAAGGTTAAAGGAATTGGATCTGTCTCTCTGCAGAAGAGAAGGACTATATTTGTTGTCTGGGAAAAACGGGCATGAGAGAAACATGTACTTTGTAATAAACAAGGCTGACTGAGTGGAAAGAATTTAAGGTACAGAGGGCATGAGTCTGAGTATTGGTGACATTTTTAACCAGCTGTGTGACCTTGAGAAAAATCACTAAGAAACTGCATCTGAGGTTCCTGAGCTGCATTATGAGAACAGGAATATCTATGCTGCAAGAACCTTGTGAAAATTAAATTAACCAACATATATAAAATAGCTATAGAATATGGTATGCAGTTAATAGTCAACCAAGGGCCGAGCGTGGTGACTCACGCCTGTAATCCCAGCACTTTGGGAGGCCGAGGCAGGCAGATCACCTGAGGTCAGAAGTTCGAAATCAACCTGGCCAACATGGTAAAACCCTGTCTCTACTAAAAAAATAATAATAATGATAGCTGGCTGTGATGGTGGGCGCCTGCAATCCCAGCTTCCTGGGAAGCTAAGGCAGGAGAATCGCTTGAACCTTTGAGGCAGAAGTTGCAATGAACTGAGATTGTGCCACTGCACTCCAGCCTGGGCAACAGAGAGAGACTCCATCTCAAAGAAGAAGAAGAAGAAAAAAAGTCAACCAACATTGACCTTTCCACCCACTTGTCAGGGAGAGTTATTAGTGATTTTTATTAGATAAGTATCTTGTAGAAGGGTTGTATAGGCAGATATGAGAAGGTTAGGCATCTGAGATCCTTCCCAATGCAGCAAGATATATTTATATGTTGACCAACAACATTTGTTGAACTTTATTCCCATAAGGATTATTATTTAAAATAGTGGATGCCTTACAAGTTATATTGCCTTATAAAGCTGCAAGAAAATTTCACGAATACGTAGAGTAAAACAGTGCTTATCTACTTACCTGTAAAGTGCAGAAAGGGGCCTCTTGTTTCCAGGTTTTGGTCTGTATGGTTTGGGCTCTCCTGCCATGTTGATATCTGAAAGCATAAAATAAAACAGCACTGATTAAGAAAATATGAAACCATTTGAGAAAAGTAAATCATGAATTTTTATTTTTCTTTTTACTATTTGTTTATGCAAATATTGTACACCATTGATTCATTCAACATATATTTATTGAGCATTTACTCTGTGTCAGGCACTGTTTGGGATATGTCATGCACAAAACAGATTATACCTCTGCCCTTGTGGAACTTATATTTTACTGGGGGAAGATAGAAACAAACATAATAAATAAAAACTATATACCATATTAGAAAACAATGAGTACTATAAACAATCAAAATATTGAGCAAAGCAAGGAGAAGCAATAATGCTTTTCTTTTTTCCCTAAAAGACAGGGTCTTGCTCTGTCACCCAGCCTGGAGTGCAGTGGTGCAATCATTGACCACTGTAACCTTGAACTCCTGGTCTCAAACAATCCTCCTTTCTCTGCCTCTGAAATAGCTAGGACTACAGGCATGTGCCACTATGCCTGGCTAATTTTTAAAATATTCTGTAGAGATGAGGTCTGGCTAGGAAGCCCAGGCTGTCTCAAACTTCTGGCCTCAGGCAATTCTCCTGCCTTAGTCTCCCAAAGAGTTGGGATTACAGGCGTGAGCCAGTATGATTGGCCAGAAATGCTTCATGCAACAAAAAGAGAATGAAATATTCTTCTGATTTTCATTTTTCGCTAAGAATTTTTCAGTATGCATAAACATTTGTATGAAATAGAGTTCTGTCCATAGGAGGGCTTATTAAATTTCCCATGATATATTTTCCATTTATATAGAAACGGAAGCTAGAAGGATTTGATCATCAATCATACCAGGTTTACTAAAGGAACAACAAAATGCACTCAGCAACTGGAATATGTAGTTATTGAATTCCAAGGTGGTCAAAAAGAGAAGAGAGCACATACTTTGCCTTCATAAACTGAAAATATTATTGTCTCTGAGATAGACAAAAAGAGGTTTAAGTATGTGACAAAACAGTCTATGCATACAATTGACCAACCTCAATCTTAAGGAAATATGTAAAACTATTAAGAAATTGGAAAGTTGGGAGGAGAAGGTTTGGAAAGTAATATAAATAACTAGATTGGATAAAGTTAAAATTTCCAAATGATGATAGAAAGGGAAATCTAAAGGAAATGTGCTTCAAGAAATGAGGGATATTATTTTGACAAAAAAGAAAGGGAAAACTTCTATTTCTTGCACAGTGGACTAAATGCAATGAGCTATCCACCACTGAAAACAACCAAAAATTCTGGATAAAATATAAATGTATCCTTTTAAAGAATGCAACATAAAACTAGCAAGAAAGTAAGGGATTTGAAGAACATCTCACACCTGAGTGGAAACAGGAACTCAAACGGAAAAAGAACACTGCACCTGGCTTGTTCCTTAAAGATATTTGCTGCAGCCAGAATGCAAGTTTTAGTTTTCACCTCCTTGTGGTTCAGCAGGGACAGGTCACTATGCCCAGGTTAAAGAATATGAGAAATATAATCATCTGATTCAACATAAGTGACACATATGTGACAAAGTCCTTAGCAACTAGGAAGAGAAGAATATTTCCTTTCTTAACAAAGAAGATCTACAAAAATCTATATTAAACATTATACCTAATAGTGAGACACTGGGCACATTTGCTTTAAGATCAGATAATTTAAAAGGACACCCGGTATATTAAACTGTATATAATATTATACTAGATGTCCTAGTCAGTGCAGTAAGACAGGAAAGCAATTTTAGAAATGAGAGAGAAGAAATAAAACTGTCATTAATTGCTGATGATACGTGGGTTCATATAAAAAAATTGTAAGGTGTCCGCAGATTATTACAATTAATAAGAGAGTTTAATAAGTTTATTGAATGCAAAGCCAGTATACAAAATTCAATTGTATATCTCTATACAACAATCATATGTTTAAAATATAGTCTAAAGTATATTATTTATATACTATGAAAGACAAAGTACTAAGGGGTATATCTATCACAACACTTGAAAGACCTTAATGGAAATATAAAACTGTATTGAAAAATTTTACAGTAACCTTACATAAACAGAAAAATTAGTAGACTCAATACAATAAATATGTCAGTTCTCTTCAAGATAATTATGGATTCCATGTAATTCCAATAAAATCCCCAGTATTTTTTATGTATATGCCTGAAGCTTGAGAAGCTGATTCTGAATTTATAGAATAGAACAAAGGCCAAACATAGCCATGATACACTTGGAAAAAAGGTATGAAGTTGATAAAGTTGCCCTATCAATATTTATTGTTAAATCTGTGGTACTTAAGGCTGTAGCATTGGTACAAAGATAGGAAAGGGGCCAATGAACATGAAATACATGTATATATGACAAAACTGTACATGCATACAATTGACATATATAAACACATGGAGCTGACACAGCAGATCAGTGAGGGAAAAACTGATTCTTAAATCAATAATGCTGGAATGATCCACATGAACAAATATGAAATTGAATATCTACTTACACTATACCAAAAAAAATCAATTACTGTTGCCTAAATATGAAAGGAAAAAATATAAAATGTTTAGGAGGCAATAAAATAGAATATATTTTTGAGCTAAGAGTATGGGAGGATAATCTTAAACCAGACATAAAAAATCACTAACCTTAATATATAAAATTGATAAATTCTGCCTCATTAAAATTAAGAATTTTTGGTCATCAAAAGTCACATAAAGATAGTGAAAAGGACCATAAACTTGACAAAGGATTTGTTTCTAGAATATGTAAGAAACTCATGCATATCATAGGAAAGAGAGTCAAAACACCAAATAGAAAATTAATCAAAAACCTAGTAAAGGCACTTTATACAAGAGAAAACATAAATGGTGAATAAACACATGAAAAAATGCTTAACCTCATAGTTGTGGGAAATGCAAATTAAAACACCATGAGATACAAATAAAACCCATTGAATTTACAGTTTACAAAGCCTGGTAATATCAAATGTTGGCATTTCTGAGCAACTAGAATGTGTGTAGAATGCAGATATAAATGTATATTGGTAAAAACTATTTTGAAAAATAATTCAGCAGTTTCTAATAAACTTAAAATGTTCAAACTCTGTGATCCAGGAAGTACACAGTTAAAAAATCTTTTACACATGTGTACCATATGATATACACAAGTGTGTTCATTGTAGTACATTGGAATTGAAAAGATTCCTGGGAAAAAACCACAAATATCCATTGTATTTTTAATAGGATAAACAAATGGTAGCATATTTACCAAAAGGAATACTATACAACAGTAGAGAAATGACAGAGAGAGAAAAAATGAATTAGAGCCATTGGAAATATTGATACATTGATAACCTCAGAAACCTAACACTGAACAAAAATAATGCCCTGGAAAAATACAGTATGAATTCTTTCATGTAAATTAAATTGCAAAATTGAATGATATATTGTATAAAAATAAAAATACATGGGATAAAACTAGAAAAGAAAAGCTTCTACACAGCAAACAAAACAGCCAGAAGAGTGAACAGACAACCCACAGAGTGGGAGAAAATCTTCACAATTTATACATCTGACAAAGGACTAAAATCCAGAATCTACAAAGGACTCAAATAAATTAGCAAGAAAAAACCAAATAATCACATTAAAAAGTGGGCTAAGCATATGAATAAACAATTCTCAAAAGAAGATATACAAATGGCCAACAAACATTTGAAAAAATGCTCAACATCACTAATAATCAGAGAAATGCAAATCAAAACCACAGTGCGATACTACCTTACCCCCACAAGAATGGCCATAATAAAAAAATTAAAAAGTAATAGATGTTAGCATGACTGTGGTAAAAAGGGAACACTTCTACACTGCTGGGGGAATGGAAACTAGTATAACTACTACAGAAGATTCCTTAAGGAACTAAAAATTGAACTACCATTTGATCCAGCAACCCCACTACTGGGTATCTACCCAGAGGAAAAGAAGTCATTATTTGAAAAAGATGCATATTTATAGCAGCATGATTAATATTTATAGCAGCACGATTCACAATTGCAGTCATTATTTGAAAAAGATGCATATTTATAACAGCACATGCATATTTATAGCAGCATGATTCACAATTGCAAAAATATGGAACGAGCCCAAAGGCCCATCAGTCAACAAGTGGATAAAGAAATTGTGATGTGTGTGTGTATACACACACACACACACACACATATATATACACACTATATACTCAGAATATAGTATATATTTGGAATACTACTCAGGCATAAAAAGGGACAAATTACTGCCATTTGCAGCAATCTGGATGGAACTGGAGGCTGTAATTCTAAGTAAAGCAACTCAGGAATAGAAAACCAAACATCGTATGCTCTCACTCACAAGTGGGAGCTAAGCTATGGGGATGCGAAGGCATAAGAATGATACAAGAATGATACAATGGACTTTGGGGACTTGGAGGAAAAGGTGGGAGGGGGTGAAGGGTACAAGACTACAAACTGGGTTTAGTGTATACTGCTCGGGTCATGGGTGCATCAAATTCTCACAAATTACCACTAAAGAACTTACATAACCAGATACCACCAGTTCCCCAAAACCTATGGAAATAAAAAATTTTCTAAAAAAAGAAGGCAGAGATAAACAAGGAATTCAGGATGAAGGTTACCTCTAAAGGGGTAGAAAAAGTGTGGGACTTGGAAATGACACTCAGAAGACATTCAAGTTAATAGCAAGGTACTATTTCTATTTCTAAATTGGGTGGTAAGAGCATGGCTTTAAATTATAGCATTATTTCTCATAACTTACTTATTTTATTCTGTATGTAATTTATAACTAATAAAGAATTTAATAAGAATGAAAATTGTAAATTATGTGTTGATAAGTATTCACATCAGAGAAAATAGGTTATTTTTTTTTTTTCCCTCTGAGACGGAGTCTCACTCTGTTGCCCATGGTTCACTGCAACTTCCGCCTCCTGGGTTCAAGTGATTCTCCTGCCTCAGCCTCCCAAGTAGCTGGAATTGCAGGCACCTGTCACCCTGCTCGACTAATTTTTGCATTTTTAGCAGAGATGGGGTTTCATCATGTTGGCCAGGCTGCTCTCCAACTCCTGACCTCAAGTGATCCACCCGCCTCGGCCTCCCAAAGTGCTGGGATTACAGAGGCATGAGCCACTGTGCTGGGCTAGAGACATTAGGTTTTAGTGAAAAAGTGGATTTAGCAGATTGTGAGCTGGTATATTTAAGAAAAGAGAACATGTTGTGGGTGGATTATTGGGTGTGAGAAGATCATTAGAAACCCCAATTAGAGCTTCAAACCTGATTTGAGTGGGATATAATTTAGGGTACTGAGTAGATGAAAGACCCAAGAATCAATCATGAAGACAGTGACTCTTGTATGACTTAGAATAAGACACAGCCAAGATTAAGACTGTCTGAATCTTTTAGATGTGACACAGTTGTAACAAAAAAAGCATGTAAAATAAAAAGAGATTTCTACAAGGTTTTTAAGCTCTATAATGATGGTAGCGGGCACATGCCCATGAAAATATTATCAGACATCTTTTATATATTTCTAGCTTAGACTTAATGACATAAAATTGACATGTAAAATTATTCTCATCAATGAAACGCTTGAGACTTAAGTCTATTGACAAAATATTGTAGCATTATCTTGTTTTTTAAAATAATATACTGTCAGTGATTCTGAAAACACACTTAGGAGCTTGACAGCATATTCATATGATGAAAAACCTTTCATGAAATGTTGTTAAACTCAGTATTTCCACACATTAACCTCCTTTCAAAGGTATTAAAAATGCTGAAGAAAATACTTTGTCACTTGTATACAATGAAGCATGTTCAAATGCAGAATTTTCTTTTGGATGTATGGAAATTTATGTTTAAATACAGATGGTCACCGAGTTACAACAGTTTGACTTAACGATTTTTGAGTTTTTAAAAGGTAGGAAAGCAATTTGTATTCTGCAGAAACTATACTTCTCTCGCTTTACTGGGCAGTGGAAGTGAGCCATAGCACCTAGTCGGCCATGCATTTTCAATTTATAGTGTTTTGAATTTGCCAAGGGTTTATTGGGATGTAGCCCCGTCCTAAGTGAAGGATATCTGTATGCATATTTACATATTTTGCAGTGCTATATTGTTTATCATCTAAAACCTGGTTTTAGTAGACAGAAGGGTGAAAGGGGCAGAAAGTATTCCATGGAGGAGGGTACAGTGGGCAAAGAACTCAGGTAATCATACTGAACATAAGCTTTGCCAAGATTCAAATGAATGAGCAGTCCCTTTGTATTGAACTTTTATAAATACAAGATCTAATTGGGTATTCAGGACAATCCAGCTTCGTTGGAAGCCAAGGTTTAGGTTCTCAGGCCTCAAGAGCTGTTGGCCTTGAAGGGACCAGACACACAGTATGGCATCCTAGCAGTAACTCTGTGGTCACCAAACACAGAGAGGCCTCCTGAGCTTTCGTTCCCTGATTATCCTGGCATTGTGTAAGTTACTCATAAAGTAGAGTAAATGGAAGAATGACCAAGGTTCAATTTTCTACACTCTCGTAAGCTAGGGGCTTTGTAGTAAAACATTGAGATACAAAAAGTAAGATGTTATTTATTTGTTTTCTGGATTTACAAACAGATTTATACAAAATATCAATGTTCAGAGCTCTTAAATTGTTTTCAAGAAATGATGTGGGTTTAACCACTCCCAATAAATGCTTTTGGCATATTTCAAAAAGCCTAGTTAAATTTGTAGTCATTGTGCAGAAGTACCTTTACAGACGCCTATATAGTAGGCTGGTCCACCTTGTTATCTGACTATTAGAATTATATTCTTCTGAGTGAGGACTGATAAAACCAAACAGGCACCATTTAAATGAATTATTTTGATAAGGCTTATTTATGTTTGGGTGCACTACACACCACATCTGTGTGGAGGACCTAGCTACCCTCACACCATTCCAGCCACAGGGATAAAGCAGAAGAGAACTAGCCGCAGGTTAAGAGAACTCTACTTGTAGCTAGTTGATGCCTGGCACGCCCCCACTTGAAGGGAGAAGGGCCATTTGCATTTTTCCATGATTCTCTGTAAACAGAGAATAGACCCATCTCTATTCTGAAGTTTCAATATTTCAAGTTAGCATGAAAAATGTATAAAAAAAGTAAAATTTGCTCCAAAATTATCCTTCTGATATTAAACCTCAGGTTCAAACAACTGAAAAATATCCTGTTGGACTACTAACTCTATCTTTTTCACAGTAAGTGAATTAAAAATGTATTAACTGCTCTCAAAAATTTAGCCAATTTTCGTTTCTTCTTTATTTTAAAACTGAATAAGCAATACCATGATACCATGACAGAAATAACTATAAAGTTATGGAACTGAAAAAAGTCAACGAGCTGAAACCATTCTAACTTGAGGCAAATGAGATGAAGCAAATGGAGACAGGTGCTATTCCGTAGTGTCATCCACCAAAATACTAACCAGCCACGTAAATATGTTTATTTGACCAATCTTTGTAAGCATACTATTACAGATGATCGCAATGGCTTTCTAATATTTCATGTTTTTGAATCTTGGGAAGATACTTTCAATTCTGCACCCACATAGATGTGACTCTCCCTCCTCGCACCTACTTTATTACACCATCTCCATGACACCGAGTATGGGTGCCCTTTGACTTTGGACTTCTAAAGGGCAGTCATAATTTCATTCAACTTCTTATGACCTTCAGCACCCCGCACATTGTTGTTTAGGCAATAGATACTCAGTAAGTCTATTGTTAATTAAATTTATACAGACCAAAAGGGATAACTTTGTTTGGGCTCCAGTGAGTCTAACCAAACATATTTTGCCAACACATTTTCTAAAGTGTTGTTTATCAGAACAATGTTTTGGGAGTTTTTCTTTTTCTTTCTTTTTTTCTTTGAGACAGTCTCGCTCTGTCACCCAGGCTGGAGTGCAGTGGTGCAATCTCAGGTCACTGCAACCTCTGCCTCCCGGGTTCAAGCGATTCTTCTGCCACTGCCTCCCGAGTAGCTGGGACTACAGGCATGCGCCACCACACCTGGCTAATTTTTTGTAATTTTTTTTTTCAGTAGAGATGGGGTTTCACCGTGTTAGCCAGGATGGTCTTGATCTCCTGACCTCGTGATCCACCCACCTCGGCCTCCCAAAGTGGTGGGATTACAGGCGTGAGCCACCGTGCCGGCCGGGAGATGTTATTAGGTATTGTGAAACAAATGTATCACAGTAAAACTGTTAGTAAAAAATGTTACATTATATCCTTTTCTTGGCTATTTACACTTAACAAATAAAACTGCAAAAAAAGATTCACTTGTATTTAACTCAAATGTTCTTACATATACATGAATTTAGGATATGTTGGATAATAAATCTATTAGCATCCATCAAATCAGAGCTCCTCCAGGATACTGCTTTATGAGGTACCCTGACATATTTAGGAAAATATTGTATATTTATTTATTTGCCATGGATTCAACTTGGAGTACCCTCATTTTAAAAGTTAATGTAGTCTTTTAAATTAAGTATAATTTACACTGCTACAATAAACTGATATTTGGAACTTACGCTACCACTAGCAGTCCCTGCTGGCTCTGTCACTTTTCAGAGATATTTAACTTTGATATGGAAATGATATCTAATTTATAATATGATAGGACATCCAAACTATCAATAGTATCTTCTAAATGTGGAAAAGTCTAAAAGAAACATTTTTCTGAAATAATTAGTTAAAAGACAAATCTTTATTCTTTGAGTGTTTTTTTTTTTTTTTCTTCCTCACCCAGGTTTAAATAGAAGTCTAAATAATTCAGTCATGGCATGCAGACTGCCAGGAAAAGTCATTCTGCATCTTTTATTGTTCACATTTAGAAGATTTAGGGATACACTGCTGTTCCATTGAATAAAAATTCAGGAGACAAAGAAAACAGTCTGTTATGTTTGACAAGTGAACGGACATAACCATACATTACCCAAGTATAAGCACCATACCACCAAAAAGTGTTTTGGTACTTATTATTACTTGAGATCCTCAGAACAACTCTGTGAAATAAGCACAGCAAGAGCCATTCTCCCCACTTCATATATATAGGTGTTTGAGATACTGAGAAATTAAATGGCTTTCCTATCTGTACTGTTAGTTCAGTTCACTATAACCACCTTTCCTATTGAGCAAAACCCATGCGCCCAGCATTATACTGGCAAAAGAGTTGATACCCTGCCCTAGCAGCAGACAGGACTGTCTGAGCGTTAACAGTAGATTGAACTGCAGCTTCACCAGACTCCCAGTCTAGAACTTTCCCCACTACCTCTCCTTGTTCTTCACAAGATTTTGAATGTCGCACTTTCTATGCCACTCAAACCCAGTTTGGCTGTGGAAAGCAGCCTGTAAAGCAATGCACTCTGCGTCCCAGGAGCTCTGGCATCACGGGGGAGGATGAATGATTAAAGAGTGCTGTAGGGAGATCTGTCTGGCAGCAGAGGAGAAGAAAATTCAACTCCCAACTGTGCTGCCTGCAATTTCCTGGCCAGGTGGGTTCACAGCCCTGTGGTTTACAAGAGCTACACAGCAGTGCTTTTACTCTGAGGAAACAAAACAAAACAAAAAAACCCCCACAAATGTACCAGACTTGCAAATGCAAGTACAGCCCACCCTGGGCTCTAAACTATGAATATTTGAAGCATTTGGAGCCAAAAAATCTGAGATTGGAGCCAATTTTCTACAAAAGTAAATAGCTTTCTAATGTTGTTTTTCCCTTCACAGAATCAAAGCTAGTTTTAACACTTGAAGTATGTCCTTAATAGTATGTTAAAATATTCAGTGTTATAAGAATGAAACTGTAGTCTAATTTTACTGGGCAGTCACTGAATTGTGACCACTTTAATGAGCCTTTGGACCTAGTTTCATAAATTAGTTCTGACACAGCACTATGGCACGTTGGCCTCTGATTATTAGAATGCTAATGTAGAGATCACTGGTTGGCCAGATTCCCATTTGTTACCAGAAAATTCTCCATGCTCCCAGGCTGTGTCTGCAAGAGCAAATCAAAGTGGAAACTTGAACTTCTTACTAGTTATTTGGTAAGCTTGATCATTGTATGTGACTTATTTAGATTCAGACTTTTTTCTCCCTAACAGAAACTGAAGTGAAAAAAAAAGTACAAATATACTGAATGCCCTTCTATATTTATTGTATATCATTCAAACGTTATATTACGAAAAAAATTAAAATGTCAGGGAGTATTCATTTTCATTGATCAAATAATTATTTGAATGTACAACACATGCCCGGTACCAGGCTAAAGATAGGGTAAACAAACATGAACGTTTTTGTGCGCTCAAGGATATCACAGAGAAAGGCAAACCTACCACTAACTATAGAAAATGTAATAAGCATCATAATAAAGATGTAGCCTTCACACTTTGGGAACATGGCAGCACACTGAGAACTATCAGTGAGAACATCATCAGGGTTCGTTCTTGGTATATGAGGTGGTTTCTTCCCGAGACACAGATTCTAATGTTGGACGTTTTATGGAACCACATCTACCAGAAAACTCGGCAAATGCCTCCGCTCTATCAGTTGAGTCATAGAGATCTGTCCCTGTTCTTTTGTTTGTTTGTTCTATTAGCTAATTGTCAAAACACCTTTGATTTACCTTAACACATAAGTGGCCATGAAACTTGATGAATCCTTGTGGCTTTGGTGCATACTTCATCTATGTCTAGTCTAAACATTTTAGCTGAGCACACAAGCACATTTCATACAGGATACAAAGCAAACACCAAATGATAATACAGTTAATTAACAAGTTTGTATTTTCTTAATTCCTAAAGCTTATAATTTGGATTTAAAAAAAATTATTTTGTGTCTTCTGTTATCTTGAATAAGTTTTCTGAAAAAGTATTTTCTATATTCCATGAACATCTTTCTCCTACAAAAGTTAAAAATGAAGGAGGCATATTTCATTAAGAGATAAAGCCTATAGAAATCCAATGAATAGAACAAGATCCAGACAAGTGTTCACCAGTAGCCTCCTGAATATGTTTAGAACTTTGCTTAACAGTTTGACATATACTCAGTGATAATTGACATCAACAGTGAATACAAGTGTTATAATAATCAAGACTAAAAATCACATGGTGAAAAAATCTCAGCTATATATTCATGATTAGTGAACAGACTTAGCACTGTTAATTTCATTGCATCCCAAGAGTTTATTTAGTTTCATACCTGAGGACAAAACATTCCTTAAATAATATTCTGTTGGTAAAATTCAACCAACAGAAAGTTGGGATCATCAGTTTCCTTGAGAACTCTGAGGTTTTACCTCAGTTGAAGCAAAGGAGACCCCAAGATTTTGGTATTTCTTTTCTTTGTTCCCTCACTTTTCTCACGTCTCTCTCTTCATACACGTATATATGGACTTAAATTTCTTAGGTCCTTTTTGTGACGACTTTGTATTCCACATTTAAAAAACCAAGGCTACTGTGGGAGGTATTTTATAATTCATAAATATAATGAAAGGCAGAGCTAATGTTAGGAAGCTAAATGTGTTTCATGTGGAGAGAAGTATACAACCCTAGAATATAACACATTTAACTTAAATTCTTTCCTTCAATTATATCTTAGATACTTTATTGTTTTAAGATGTTTTGAAAAGAGAATACTAGGATTCTGAGCAGAAGAATAAAGCTTTCAGGAAAGACATTTGAAAAATGCTTCTCTAAGCTTTAGAATGGAATAATGCTATATTAATGCATTGATAATAATAATGATTGGTAATATTTGTACATCATTTCATAGTTGAGCAAATTTTCACACACATTTAGAAAAATCTGACAATGAACTTGTGGTGTGGGTCTCATTGTTGATTCCCATATATAGATATTGAAGGTCAGAAAGTCTTATTCACATAAGGTAATGCAGCAAATAATTAGTGATGCCAGGACCCTGAGTTCAGCTCTCACTCCAAATATCATATTCTGTAGATAAAGCTGACTTTTTTATTTAAAAAATCCATTGCTTATGGCAAGGCCTATATAATTTGTTCAGAAATTACCAAATATTTAGTAATTTTATTTTCAAAAAGATTCTTTTCATAAAGTCTCTATGAGCATATATAAAGTAAAAAGCCATTGAATTAAATGTGATTCTTAAGAATTCTATAAGGAAGCAAAACTTCAAAGAGCTCTTTTGACTGAGAATGCATACCTGAAAGAGCAAGGAATCAAGGAATTACAAAAGATCTAAGATCCTTCACCAAAGACAGGAGAGAAATGGGATATCTGATATTTAATAACAAAGCCAAGCTAATACAAAAATAAGAACACAAAACATCCAGTGAAATAAAAATTCTTCTAGCTGCTGTGTAAGCAACAGTGTTTGGAGGATTTTGGAAGTGCGCCATCTGTATCTTTCCTCTTTCTATCTCACTGCATTCCCTCTCTTGCCCTTCATGTCTCATATCCTGCTACTGCCCCTTTATTCCTAACTATTCTGGTCTATTTGCTGCATCTCACACATGCCTGGTGTGTCATTGCCCTTCCCTGTAGCAGCTTCTTCTCCCCTGGCCTGCTCTCCCCATAGATAATCCATGGCTAACTCCCTAAATTCCTCCAAATCTTTGCTCGTGTCACCTTCCCACCTATTTAATATTGCAAATTGTCATCTCCCTACCACTCTTTACACTCATAAGCCCCATTACCCTTCTTGATGTTTGTTTTCCAAAGGATTTATAACTCCTAATACATGATGCTATTTTAAAATTTATTAGTAAGTTGTATACTACTGGACCCCCTCCCGTGTTTGCCTGTTTTTCTCAAAAATATATTCAATGAACCTAGAACAATACTTGACTCAGAGATGGAGCTTAGTGTTTGTTAAATATGGGAATGAGTTAATCAATGAATTAATGAGTATATTATCTGAGCTTCTATGACTCAACATAGCTGTGGAAAGTAAAAAGTGGACTCATGAACAAGGTTATAGTTAGGATGATCTTGCAATTTAGTATCTATGTGGTCACTTTAGAGTAAAAGGGAGCATTGAAATTATTAAAATTATATAATTTTAAAATTTTAATTCATTGGATGATATAATTATCACTGGTTCTATAGGTTCCATAAGTTATTTTAATAAACATGTTTAGGCTAAAGGGTAATTAAAACAAATTTAGGTTGACGATCTGAATATTAAATATAAATGAACTGAATAATTTTCCAGACATTTTGCTTAGGTTTTTTGACTTATCTATCATATCCTGGTCACTTATATTTTTCTGTAAAATTAATTTTTCTGTATTTCTAATTTTTCATAAAATTTTAAAGGTCTTCAAAGTTGCATTTTCTCATTAATAGTTTTGACACTGTTGACTATTTTCCAATGACTTTGCTTTGTAAGTATTACATTTTTAATTGAGAAAATACTTCCCCTTACAGGTGCTGAGGAAAATAAGCTCAGAGCCAATTATGATAAATGGAAGAGATTCCCTATTCTATTTTTGTAGTGGAATATGTAAATATTTTAGCCCCAATATTTTTATAAGTGCGGTCTTTTTACCTCCATTCACAGAGTACTTTTCTTTAACATATTTTATATGATTAAACCTGTCAAAAATGTTTTAACTTTATTCTGAATGTCTCAGCAAATGTAGATGTCATGCGGTTACAGGCATTCTCAATTTCATTCTATTCTGGTACAGAAGATAACTATCTAATTATAAATAGAAGCTCCATTAAAACCTTTTCCTTCAAACTGAGATATTTCAGAGCCTAATAATTGGCATTCAAATTAAATCTTGTATTCCTTTAGATCTCTCAATGTTTATTTACTCCCTTCTTTGATTTTATAAGAATAAATTTATCTTTTCATTCATGAGATTTACTCTTAATAACTGAAATTCTTAAAAATCTGAATTTTGCTTAACATTTTGATTAGAGATTTCCAACTAATTTCTAATAAAACATAACCAAAATGTAAATAATTTACATGGTAAATGTAAACATTTCTAAAATCCAACTGTGATAGGTAGTAAAGAGACAGATTCTGTGGAAATATGCTGATACTTTCTTTTTATCTCAATATCAGATTATCACCAAAATTTTTGTATTTCTGTTTCATGACTGTGTATACATAAAATATGTATAAAATGTGATACTCATATCTCAGCTTGTTTAAATTGGTAGAATATCACAGCTGTTTGGATGCAACAATAAATTATTTGTATAACATAACCAACTTCAAGTACATTTCTGTTCTATAGGTCTCCTAATCTACAAAGAACATTATTTTTACCACCATGCTCTGTTCCACCCAAATTTGTATTCATATCAACACGGAAAATAAATCTAATTTTATCTTCAATGTTGAATTTTAAACTAAATTTACAGTATCATTCACAAATAACAATCAATTTTATAATTTCTAATTTTATAGTAACAATGAGAAGTTTCACTTTGAAAAGGAATATCTAAGGGTACATGGAAAAATTATCTTGGGGCTTATTTATGAATAAAATATTAAAAGACTTTTGGCATAATTATTATGTCTGGGAATGGCCTATAAGATAGGCAAGTGGGGCAATATGTGATTCCTCAAAAAGGAGTCTTGATGTCTAGGCTAGGTACCTGCCTCAAAGAGCTGAGACATATAAATCACTGGTGGAGGGTCTAGACTATGTTTTCAAAAAGATATTGTTTATCAGTAACCTCAAGAATTAGAAGAAAAAGATCCGATCACAGATATGTAACAGTATCAATAGCAGTCATTTTATAAAACAGTACATTTTGGACAACAAAGAAGATGAAATAATCAATTTCTGAATTATAAATGAATCTGTACAATATCTGTGCAACATCAATATAATTTCCCTCATTTTATAAGTAAGAAAACCTTAGGCAAGAGAAATGAGTAAACTGCATAAGGCCATATGGCAGTATTCTAGTAAAACTCAGATTGTAACAAATTCTTTCTGACACCAGACATATATATTTCTTAAACTAAACCTCATTACTTTCTCCTACTTTAGGGTAGAAATTTTATCCTACTTAATCTAGGCAACCATAGATGCCTGAGCAAGAGAAAGGTGTTGATGTTCATCTCTATTGGATACTGAATAACTAGTGCAGGCAGTTTGTTACCTGGGTTAGTGATTCACTAGACTTCAATAAATATTCTGAAAGGACTGGACCTTGAGTGTGTGCATTTCAGCACGAGGATGATTCTAGGTACATTATTTAACAGTTACTGATTACTGTGGAGGTTTAAAAAATATATCCACGAATTATTTGACAACTGTAGTAGACAGAATAACAGTCCCCCAAAGATGTCAACATTCCAATTCCTGGGATATGTAAATATGTTACATTACAAAGTAAAGGGAAATTAAATTGACTTTAAAATAGGGAGATTTCCCTGGATAATCTGGGTACATTCAAATGTAATCAGAAGTATCTTTACATTTGGAAGAGGAGGGAAGAAGAGGAGGTCATAGTGGCATGATATGAGACTCAACCCATCGTTGTTGGGTTTGCATATGGAACAAGGGGCCACAAGCAAAGGAATACAGGAGGCTGCGAGAAATTGGGAAAGACAAGAAAATGAATTATTCCCTGGAGACTTCAGAAAGGAATATAGCCCTACTAATACATTTATATTGGACTTCTGATCTACAGAACTGTATGATACTAAATTTGAGTCTTTAAAGTTACTATATTTGTGGCAATTTGTTGCAGCAGCAATAGAAAATTCATACAATAGCCTTCCTTCAAGAAGTAGAACTTAACTATTTCCACTTAAGTGTGGGTTGGACTTAGTGATTCTCTTTTATGAATTGAATATGACAGAAAATGTGATGTCACTTCCTAGATTAGTTCATCAAAAGATTGTGTCTTTCATCTTGGGTGCACTTGTGTTTACCCTTCGTTTTCTCTCCCTACCTGAGGGAGCTGGTTGTCATGTCATCAGGCACCCTGTGGGAAGGCCATCGGGCAAAGAACCAGGGCCTGCCAGCAATCACATAGGTGAACTTAGAATAATCCTCCCCCACCTAAACCTTTACATGACTGTAGCCCCAACCAACAACTTAATGGCAGCCTTAGGAGAGACTCTAAACCAAAAGCTTTCAGGTAAACGACTCTAACGTTCCTGACCCACAGAAATAGTGAAATAATAAATATTTGTTGTTTTTGGCTATGATATTTTGGGATAACTTGTTATGTAGCAACAGATAACTCATGCAATTACTCTAAGGTTTTATTTACCTACCCAAAGAAGGAAAACAGCAAGAAAAAGAAAAAGTACTAATCAGGTATTACTCCTTTCCACCAAATAAACTCTGATGTGAATGTGCAAACTCCATTGGAAAGCTATGAGAAAACTACCCAATATTTTTTAGCATAAGAATGCACACTTACAGAAGCTGACATTTCTATACATTTAATTTAATCAGCTTTTATTTAGATTACAAATGGAATAAACCTCAGTGTTGAGAAAAGTCTTCTTAAAACACACTGTTACTAAGAACACATTCATCAATTTTTACACATATTTTAATGGATCAGAGCTGTCAAAACTACTTGGAAATCAACAAAGGCAATTAACCTCTAGTTTTTCTCTCTGTTGTTTCTTCTCTTATATTTTGCTTTTTCCTGGAAGTCTATACTTAATGGAACAAAGCATGCTAGAAACTCAGATTAATTAATAGGTTTTTTACTTTGCCATACAGAAATATTCTCTAAATTTTTAAAGCTTAATGACTTCTAACCTAACATATATATTCATTAAAGAAAGAAAATAACGATTCAATCTAAGATACTTTCGGATTGAATATGATTATTGCAATAAAGCATCTTTTACCTCCTTTCTGCATTTAATTTGTTTTGTCTAACCAAATATATGTACTAGCCAAACCATATTACATGGCAGGTAGCCCAGTTCCATCTCCATCCCTCTTTTTAATTCTACTAACATTTAGATTACAAATTCAGTACTCACAACTTCTTTTAAATGGAAGTATTAGTACATCATATTCGGCGCCCCTGCATAGCTAAAATAGAATTCCCCAAATTCAGCTTAAATACTGACTAGTATATAAACAAACTCCTCCATGTATGAATATAAGAGATATACAAACTACACATTGGCAGTTTTTTCCCAATAATTTGAATGAATTTCTGTACCTAAATGTTGTAACAGGAAAAATTGTACTTGTATATAAATTGTTCTCCATTATTATTTTCTCTGTGAAATCTGAACTAGTTTTTACCTTTTGAAGCTAAATCTCAAGGAAATTCCAGTAGATAGAGATGATGTACTTTCATTTTGTCATGGCATCTACTGCTGCATATGATGTTTCAGGCATCATATCAGACCTGAGTTTAATTAACAGCAGATAATCTAATATTCATAAGTTATCAAAAATATCTCTGAATTTTACTCCTATTAAGAAATAACAGATTAGTTCCTTATTTCTACATGGAGAAATATGGAATTCTTTTCAGACGCTCTTTTCCTCCTTAATTCAAATTCTTCTTGTTAGTATTTCAATACATATGTTATAACTGTTTAAGAGAGAGCCAAGCTATAGCATGACAGGGAATTTTAAATAAAAATGGTGTGCTCACATTCATGGTCTCTAAATCAAGTAAGAAATTGGCAAAAAAGACAAATAATTTTGTACCTTTTTTAAAATGAGAAGAGTAATTGTGGTTTTGTTCACAGAGTAATCTAAATATGCTTCCATTATGTAAAGAAAACTGTATATCTACAAATCAATTAGTTCTGCTAATGAAAAAATAAAACAACCTTTTAAAACATATCTTTTATAATGCTTTTGCCTCACATATGAAGTTTGGATAATAAATCATGACAAGCAATCATCAGTAATATGAATATTAAAATATGAATATAATTAATTATGCATAACTTCTCTCCTCAGAGTGGGGCTCCAGGATCAGCAGGTGATGTTGTATAAATTATTATGTTAACAGCCCGGCTGTTGGGAAGATAGGTGTGTATGTTACTAGTGGGTTCTTAAAATATCTACCTAAAATGGCGCTAAGTCATCAATATTTATTCTTAAAGAGATGACAATTCAAAGCTAGCAAAATCAACATTTTTCAATTGTAGGAGCAGCTTGTGACTAGGATTTAATTATCGTTAGCCATGGAGTGGGGGCTGCTATGTGTTCTAAACTGTTTACTGAAGTTGTCTTGGCAGTTTGGTGCACTGATCCTGCAATCTCTTTCTGTTCATTTTGATGGTCATCTATGAAGAAATTTATATCTTCTTACCTCAAACCTCTGTTATTTGCTCTACTTTGTGTTTTGTCTTCTTTGCTTAGAAATTAGGTATCTGGAAAATTGTCTGAAGCATTTTATCACTCCATATTTCAAATATTCTTACTGGTTTTTTGGGGGGAGGTGAGAAATAGGTGCCATAGGGGTAATATAATCAATGGTACATTGGTACAGATAATGTATGACACTGCTACTTTATGGATATATTACTAATCTCAAAAATTCAAGAAAATGTAGGTTGCCTCCATTTGTTCATGGCAATAAACTAAAACACATTTTCTGTAAATCTTTTTGGAAAAGATCAGCTTACCCACAGCTTCACATGATTTAAAACTCTGTCTTCAATACTTTTAGCTTAATGGCATTGTCAAATGCCAAGAACACTTGATAAGAGGATTTTTTTAATAATATGCCATATTTTGCCTTTTTAAATAATATCTGTCAAGTTATAAAACATTTGCAATGAAGAATGATTAAACTAAGTGGATTACAATTTTAGGCATGATATTATAGAATTAGAATCCTCTTGTATTTCTACTGTGGTCACATAATTCTATTATCACCTTAGTTTAAAAATTTAATATATATATGATTAAATATTAAGAAACATAAGATTGGCAGATGATTTCTTATCACTTAACAAGGCACTTTTATACAGATACAGCACTCACACACATACTAACATGACTATGTTGCAAATTCTATTCATTCAGTAAAAACAATTTGCCAATTCTGTCTAGAAAATATTCAAACATGTTATGTGATGTCACAGGACTGAAGTCCAGTTTATTTACGGTTATAGAGTTTGTTGAATATGTGGGCACAGTGATATAGCAAATATAAACAAAGGGGACTATGGAGATTTAAAGTACCTGATATACATCATTTTATTTGATGCCTTGAGAAGGTGCTTCTGTTGACAGCTTGTTATTCATTTGTGTATTTGTGGCAGACAACACTGATATGGGGTTAACAACAATTTTCCCACCATGTCTATACAAAAAGACTGCTACTTGGTTTGTGAGACATAGCACCTGTTTTTAGGAGATATGACTGCTTCTTTATCTGATGGGCCACACCAGCATTATTTTCTTATCTACCCACTCTCTAGTATCATACTATGTTGTGTTTGTCATGTTTCAACAGCTACTTCAAATTGCACATCTACTCTCTTCCTGAGTCATCTTGACAGTTGCACCTCAATCCTCCATAGCACCTAAGCATCTATAGTTGCTCATGGAGCCAGGCATTAGAACTGGAGTGCCTTAGATCAAATTCTAGCTCCACTTCTTGTAAGACTGTAAACTTGGGCAAGTTACCTAAGCACATCCACCAAAAAGAAATTTGTACTATCTCATAGTGCTTTGGGAGGAATTAAATGAATTAATATGTATAAAATACTTAGAAGAGAACCTGGCATATGAGTACTCAATGGTTACTGGTCTTCTTTTTCTTATTGCCATCCACCTCCCCACAATACCTACTGGATGGTAGCATCTATCAGTAATCTTTCCTCCTCATCTCTCTGTCCCTATTCGGTAAAAGAGGAGGTATTGGGATGTGAAAAGTTGCCTTTTGAGAGCATGCAATAGTTGTGAACTGTCTTCTCCTTTCATTTCTACATTGAAAAAGGAGAGAATGGTACCCAACTGGTGAACATCCTGCCAAGGACAGGATATCCTTAGAAAAACACTCTTCAAGTGTGAGGATTTCAACATGAAAGAAAGACTGATAGTCAGTTTCACCATTGCATTTATACTTAATCATGTGGCTTATCTGATGCTACCTGGAGAAGAGAAAGGAAACTGAGGAGAGGGTAAAGTGGAATGTCTAAGTAGAGAGGGACAAGAATCACCAGTATGAATTCATAATTCCAGAGAGGTATAGAAGACAGATTCTTCCTAGGTCCACCTACAACTAGTATGAGTTACCTATGAAGGAGAATTCTAATTGGTAGCAATAGACTTGCCAAAAATTGTTCAACCTGGTGTATTAGTCCATTTTCACATTGTTATAAAGAAATTCCTCAGATTAGGTAATTTGTAAGGAAAAGAGGTTTAATTGGCTCACAGTTCCACAGGCTGTACAGGGAATATGATGCTAGCATGCTTCTGGGGAGGCCTCAAGAAACTTTCAATCATGGCAGAAGGCAAAAGGGGAGCCAGCACTTCACCTGGCTGGAGTAGGAGAAAGGGTGGGGAAGAGGTGCCACACATTTTTAAACAATCAGATCTCATGAGAACTTTTATTATGAGAATAGCACCAAAGGAGGAAATTTGCCATCCCCATGATCCAGGCACTGCCCACCAGGTCCCATCTCTAACACTGGGAATTACATTTTGACATAAGATTTGGGCAGGGACACAAATCCAAACCATATCATTCTGCCCAGGCCCCTCCGAAATCTCACATCCTTCTCACATTGCAAAATACAATCATACCTTGCCCACAGTCCCCCAAAGTCTTAACTCATTCTAGCATTAACTCAAAAGTCCAAGGTCGAAAGTCTTATCTGAGACAAGCAAGTCCCTTCTGCCTGTGAGCCTGTAAAATAAAGATCAAGTTAGATACATTCAAAGTACAATGGAGTTACAAGAGTTGGGTAAACATTACCATTCCAAAAGGGAGAAATTGGCCAAAAGAAAGAAGTCACAGGCCCCATGCAATTCTGAAACCCAGAAGGGAATTTATTAATCTTAAAACTCCAAAATAATCTCCTTTGACTCCATGTCCCACATTCAGGGCACACCGATGCAAGGGGTGGATTCCCAAGGCTTTGGACAGTTTTGCCCCTGTGGTCATGGCTGCTCTCAGGGGCTGGCATTGAGTGCCTATGGGTTTTCCAGGCACACAGTGCAAGCTGCCAGTGGATCTACCATTCTGGGGGCTGGAGGATGGTGGCCTTCATCTCACTGCTCCACTAAGCAGTGCTTCAGTGGGGACTCAGTGTGGGAACTCTAACCCCACATTGCCCCTTTGCACTGTACTAGTACAGGTTCTCCGTGAGGGCTCCAGCCCTGTAGCAGTATTCTGCCTGGACATCCAGGCTTTTCCATACATCCTCTGAAATCTAGGCAGAGGCTCCCAGGTCTCAACTTTTATATTCCATATACCTGCAGGTTTATTATCACATGCAAACTGCCAAAGCTTATGGTTTTCACCATACTTATCATGGTCACAGGAAATAGGTGAAAAGCACAGTGATATGGCCAATAAAGGACTAACAGTTTCCCAAGGGCAGGTATGTACAAAGACAGTGACTGTAGTCACTTTCTTTCCTATCCTCCCCACATCAGCAAGATAAATTCAGGGAAGAAAAAGAGGGAGTCTTAGTTCATTTTCTGTTGCTTATAACAGAATACCTGAAACTAGGTGAAGTGTAAAGAAAAAGAATTTATTTCTTACAGTTATGGAGGCTAAGAAGTCCAATGTCAAGGGGCCACATCTGGTGGGGGCCTTCTTGCTAGTGGGGACCCTATGCACAGTCTTGAGGTGGTACAGGCCATCACATGGTAAGGGGGCTGAGCATGCTAGGTCAGGTCTCTCTTCCTCTTCTCATACAGCCATCAGTCCCACTCCCATAATAACCCATTAATCCATTAACCTATCAATCCATTAATCTATGAATAAATTAGTCCATTCATAAGAGCAGAGCCCTCATAACCTCATTTCCTCTTAAATGCCCCATCTCTCAATACTGGCAAATTGAGGATTACATTTCAACATGAGTTCAGAAGTGAGCATGAGAGCAGGTGGACCACACTCCCTCTCACTGGCTGGAATGGCTGATTGATCATCTTCAGCCAGGAGCCAGAGGCCACCACACGAAGGGTAAAAACAACAGCTTTATAGAAAGCACCTGGGTCCTTATAAAAGTTACCACATCAGTCCGAGATAGGTTGTGTTCAGACTAATGTGTAAAGGTAATTTCTATCTTGTTAAAAACC